>NC_041385.1:715741769-715775980 GCF_002162155.2 Triticum dicoccoides
CCTACCTTGTCATCGCCTCGGGACTCTTCTGGTCCAACTCTTGTGCTTCGGGGTTCTCTTTTGGTCCACAAAAAACCACCGTAAATTTTCAGCCCATTCGAAGAACTTCTATTTCTCACAAAAAACGACACCACGGTAGTTCTGCTGAAAACAACATCAGTCTTGGTTAGTTCTAATCAAATCATACCAAAACCATATAAAATCGTTTTAAACATGACATGAATACTTCATAAATTATAGATACGTCGGAGATGTATCAGCATCCCCAAGCTTAATTCCTGCTCGTCCTCGAGTAAGTAAATGATAAAAGAAATAATTTATGAAATGTGAATGCTAGCATAGTGCATAAATTTGATCAATGATAATTCCAATCACTTTTTCTAGCATTATTATACATCATAAACAGTAGCTTATCTCATAAAACTTCTCATGATCAAGTGGCAAGCTATTCACATGTTAAAGTATAGACCATAAACTTTCTTGAAAACTAACAAATCATGTTCTTGGTCATCAAACAATTTCAATTCATCTTATTTTCAGGAAGGGTCTATGTAAGAGCTTTGATTTAGCAAATTCCTCATACTCAACTATCATATAGTCTTCCATGATTTCTAACACTCAAAGCATATTTTTAGAACAAATAGCATTCGTTGAACACAGAGAAAGATAGGCGCTTAATGTTTCGCCTCCCAACTTATTTACCATAAAGATAATTGTCAACAATAATAATTCATGATCAAATACATTTTAATGGATATATATTCTTAGATCATTCGCCACCACATGATGCTTGCCAGCTAAAGAATAATCTAGGTTTAAATAAAAAGAAATACTATTGACTCTTACATAAAGTACATACATGAAAGTAAAGGATAGGCCCTTCGCAGAGGGAAGCAGAGGTTGTCATGTGCTTTTTAATTTTGGATGTCCAAACCCTTAATGCAAAGGAACGTCACATTGTATTGCCCTTTGTGATATCAACCTTTCAAATGCAGTCCATCACTTTTATTTCTTTACAATCACAAGTTCGTACAACACTTATTTTCCCTTACAACAAAAGATCATACATATTTAGGAGCAATTTTTATTGCTTTTTGCACAACTTACTTGAAGGATCTTATTCAATCCATAGGTAGATATGGTGGAAACTCATGGCAAGAAATGGGGTTTAAGGGTTTTGGATACACAACTAGTATCTCTACTTAGTACAAAATTTTAGCAAGCAAAAGGTCCTAGCAAGCACCACATGTTGGAGGATCCATAGCAATACAACTTCTATACAAATATACCCAAACATAACTCATTATGTTCTCTTCCTTGTCCAACTTCAACTAATTTTCTCAAGTTTGAAAATAATTATTGGGGCTCACGATCATAGATATGTCCAAGATAGTATATTTATATGTGAAATCTCTCTTCTTTCAATATTCTATCATGAATTGTTCAAGTGACCAATGTTGAGTTTGCTAACTTTCAATAAATTTTACCACCTATACTTCTTATATGTGAATTCATTACTCCCCATGGGATAAGCATATGAATCATATATAGTTTTAGATTTATGATATTTAATTCTTTCAACCCTTTACTCATAGGATATAAGTGAAGCACGCGAGTAATTGACAAACTACTCCAAAAAGATTATAAGTGAAGATCAATGAGTAGTCAAATAGTTAAATAGCCATGGGAGGACTCTATGTCATTCAAGATTTCAGATCCAATGATTTTATTTAAACATCAAGTAAAATATAAATACGCTCCAAGCATGTAACACTCCAAAAAAATTGATTTGTTTTTTTAATCTTTATTTGATTTAAAGGAGGTTATTTGATTTTTTAAGAAGGACTCTTCTTCTCAAATCCTTTTTATGACAAATATTTTTTTATGAGTCCTTCTCAATATTGATTTTGGTCTTGAGGGTTTTTCAACATGTGTTGAGTCAACACAGAGAATCTTGGGTTTTCTTAATATTTCTTTTATTTTAAAAAATAAAATATCCCTATGACTTATGGATTGATTCTTCCCCATTCAATTTTTTTTCTTGCCATGACCTAGGTTGAAAATTTTATTCCAAAACCCACCCCCTACTTTGGGTCAAGTCAAATATCCAACTCCAGCAAGTTTCAACCCATTTTTTATTTTTATTCTATTTATTTTATCCTCAAAACAATTTCGGTCTTTTATTTTGGACCTAGGTGACTTACAAAGGAACTACAAGATTCCTTTTGAGTTTTGGTCCCAAATAAACTCCTATGGCTAGTCCTTAGTACCCTCAACCTAGATCCATCAAGATCCACTGGTCCACAATTCAATTTTTTCAAATTTTTGCTTGCTACAAGTTTGGACCAGATTTGCCATTTTTTGGTGAAATCCATAGTTTTTCTTCTCCTAAAAATCTCAGATAAATCAGGCAGCCCCTAGATGCATTGAGAGGTCACCTCACCAAGGATCAACTCCAGAAAAAAAATTCCACATGCCAAAAACATTTCATCGAACACCTGGCATGCATTGTTTCGGTCAAAATTCAGAAAGTTCAGAGATTCAGTAATGCAGTTCTGTCGTCAGTGTCATTTCTTCAGAACCGCGGCGTCAATCTCACCAGTGTGCACGTTGGCGCCTTGCTCCGTGCTCCTTCTCCTTATCCAGTGCTCCGCACAATCGTTTGGACGGGCACAAGCGACGGTGGCGACGTGCCTCGCCAATGCCGGAGTCTTCTGCGGTGGCAGAACCACCCGTGGCGGTGCCAGCAGGGGCCAGCCCTGCCTTTCGGCGCCGCCCAGCACCGCCCAAGCCACCAGAAGCCTCCGCGTGGCCATCCCCTCCCCTGTGCACGCTGCAGCACCGTCGCCGTGGCCTGAGAAGCACAGGGCGCGCTCCCTGCCACCGACGTGCCCGCGAGGCTGTTCTGTCGATAACTTGGAGTCTCACCCAAGGCATGCCAAGTTTAGCCCCGGGATGGAAACAGTGGACCAATCCGCAGCCACCTAGCCACCTAAACCACCTGACCGACCACTACCTTGCCGTAATCACTCGCCGAAGCTATCCAGTTCTCGGCAACCGCCTCGGGCCGGCTATAAATATCGACCCCGAGCTCGGCTTCGACCAGGCATCACCCCTCCACCTCACCAGAACCACGCCCAGCCACTAGGAGGGCCTCAAGGAGGTCTTCTTCCCCGACTCCGGCCGCCCCGATCCTCTTCAGGATCCGGCACGATTCTCTTCGGTGAGGTGCACCTCCACCTCCCAAACCACGTTAGCAACCTCCTAGTGCACCCACTCTGCTGACCCTAGCCTCAATTTGACACCTGCAGCTCTCCGCGGCGAGATCCACCACCACCCGAACCACCGTCCGACGGAGTGAAGGCCGTCGTTGATGTGGTGCTCGCCGACGACCAACTCCACCACCCACAGACGTGGGAGAGCACCGTGAGTCCATAGGTACCATCCACTCCCCCTACCTCGCCGTGGATTGACGCCGACGACCACCGCGGTCCACGGGCGCCGGTGCACTCTGTTTTGAAATTCAAACCTGACGGGTGGGACCCCTCGTCAGCTTTTTCTTCTTTTTCGTAATGTTTTCTGAAAACGCCTTCGGGCAAAATACGTTTTCTAACTGAAACGTTTTCTGTCTTTTTATAAACTACCCCCTGGAAACTTTCTGTTTCATTACAGATGAGTCCCTAGACTAAAACCTTAATAACTTTTAAACAAAAGATGATTTGGAGTTGATTCTTTTTCTGCCATCTTTATTTTTCTGTCTAGTTTTTTATAATATTTATTTTAAAAATAGTTGGAACAAGTTTTATGCACACACGGTATTTACGTTAGTATGCGATTACTTTATACCGTAGATACCGGAGGAGGTGACAGGACCGCAAACTTCGCCGAGCTAGACTTCGACTACTCCGAACCAGGCAAGCATGTTTGAACCTTTGATATGATGAGTGTCTTGCATGTTTACTGGAGTAGTTTCTCATGGCATGCTCATATAAGCATTAGCGAATGTTATATTGCATGCAAAGCAAGCTACAAGTGAGCTCAGAAATTTGATGGGTTTATATGATGGAGATATAACCTGATCATGTGGTGGCATGATAGGTTGCAAGATGGTATTGTTGAAACATGCCATGCTTATGTCAACCGTTTAACTCCAGTATTAACGTGGATCAAGTCATATTCCTGTTCGTCCCCTTTTTCGTGTTGCTACATGTCTTCTATTAAGAATGCGGTCTAGTCAGTTGGAAACCTCTTTCCTCGTACACACCAAATAGAGGGGCCATGATGAGGGTTCCATGGCCCTAGATTAAAGCCCATGATCCGGTCAGGGGCATGGGTGTTTCCGGTTGGGACCGAGAGGGGGCACCCCTTAGAGCGCGCGATATAAATTTGATCCCATGCTATTCGAGGTTGTGGCCTCCCCGTCTTAAAGTTTTTCTTGAACGTTGCCTAGGGTGATCCCTAGCAACGGGATGTGGAATGGGTGTGTACTGGTTAGATGTGTTTCCTCTAAAATACCGTAAACGGAACTAGTCCTTTGTGACTACCAAAATCCGTTGGCTGTGGGTAAAGAGTACAAACTCTGCAGAGTCAAAACCATTCGATTAACCGTATCTGTGGTCAAGGACTGTGACCAACTTATCTATGTCAGTGTTAGTGTTAGTCTCAACGTCCGTCTCATCGACAGTCTCAGTGTCAGTTTTAGTGACAATCTCCGGTGAATGAACATGAGTATTAAAACCGGTCGAATGTTATTCTAGTGGATGGCCTAACCCGTTTATTATTATGTACTGAGTATTCCCTTGGAATGATTTAAATTCATGAACTGATTGAATTCGAATGATGAAATATAAGCCCTTTACGTGATGTCGCTCAGACGTCCGACTGTGGCACTCTTGTTATTTACTTTTGATATAAGGCCTTTATGTGTTGTCGCTCAGACGTCCGACTGTGGCACTCTTGTTATTTACTATCGATATAAGCCCTTTATGTGATGTCGCTCAGACGTCCGACTGTGGCATTCTTGTTATTTACTTTCGATATAAGCCCTTTATGCGATGTCGCCCAGACGTTCGACTATGGCATTCTCGTTATTTACTTTTGATATAAGCCCTTTATGTGATGTCGCTCAGACATCCGACTGTGGCATCCATGGTATTTACTTTCATTATAAGCCCTTTTCGAGATGTCGCCTAGACGTCCAACTATGGCACGTACTGTCCTTTATATTTCAATATAAGCCCTTTATGTGGTGTCACCCTGACGCCCGACTGCGGCATGTTAATTTATTGTTACCTTTCGAGGCGTCGCTTCAGACACCTGATCGGTCTTCAATTATTTTATTGGGATTTCGGGAGGACTACCGCGTGACTTCCTTTTTATTTAACATACCGTGCAAATTTATTATCTGACTGTGCATTACTAATCTGCTCATGTGCATCATATTTGCATTTGTTATATCTTATGCCCATAGTGTCTTGCGAGTACATTCAAAGTACTCACCTGGCTTGTTGATTTGGCCGGATATCGACGAAGGCGATCTTATGGATGAAGAGTACGATAGCGAGTCCGACGCCTAGAGGAGTCCCAGTCAGTCCCGTGCGATCCTGGAATTGGTCACTTGTATCATATATGCTTCCGCTACCCAAATAAATCATCGAGCCTCACTCCGGCGCTCGATGAGTTGTAAGATTTAGGAATCATGTCACCCACGTCACTGTGACATATCCACCACCACTTTTATTACGAGTCAGTAGTTACGCCAACGTACTCCATGTGTCATATCCGCCTTTATGTATAATATCGGCGTGCTTGTCATAAATTGTTGAGCAGCCTCAGCTCAACCCTGTATAATATTTAGTACTACTGGATTTCTGTATCAAGGATTTGCCTACTAGTAAGGAAGATTTTCCTATACTGGTCCGATAAAAGGGTCGGTTTCTCAATAGAAGTTTTATTGGAAAACCGACAAACTTGGTATCAGAGCCAGGCTGACTGTAGGAAGCCACTAGGTGCGATCGCTAATCGGTTATTAGCATAATAAGTGCTTTTATTTATCTATTTGCAATTGTAGCAATTTTCTGCTAGTCATCATAAATTTATGATTTGACTATTCGGAATTTCTGTCTACTTTTGTAGATAGCTGGCAGCGGCTGTGAGTCGCAGGTGTTCGCCAATGTACCTGAGGGGTTTATCAAGCTTCTCGTCTCCATCACCAAAGTCGCGATCGGGCCATCGACTCGTACGGAGTTCACACTCTACCAGCACAAGATCAGCGACAGCGTGTCCATGCACCAGGCTGTGGTGCAATTCAAGGGAGGACGTGCTGAGTCACGCCGCTTCCGATTTGTGGGAAGGGCCATGCCTACGGAGAGGATGCCATGCAGATGGTTGCCCGTGAGGCGATAGCTCGTCTCCGAGATGTTCTTCCTTGTATGAAGACTCGTTGCTACCGCTACCTCCCATTCCATGTGCCATACACATGTCACTATGCGTTCGCTTGTGCTAGGGGGGGGGAGATGAGGCTATTGAGATGTTGGTTGAATATCTCAAATCTCTTGAGGCAGCTTTTGATAACCTCGTGGACGACTTTGCCAACGCTCGCCGCCTACCTACTCCTGAAGTGTTTGACCAAGTCATTGCTCCTACCCCAGTCAGAGCTGTACCACCTACCACGCCCGCACCAGCTCCTCAACTCAGTACTTCATGTCTGGAGCCTATTAGTGAGGAGGAGGTTGAGTCTCCAGCATCACTGGGTCTTACCCTTGGCAGGCCGAGGGAAGTTCTTAGCATCTCCGACTGAGTGCGCCTAGCAGTCATGCGATGTACCAACTTGTATGATATGTTTATATGTACATTGGTTTGGTGAGAAGTAGTTTGTGTGCTCATCATGTAGGATCTCGGAGAAGTGCACTAGCCTAAATAACATGTCAGGAATGTGTACGCACATCCTGAGTGATGTATTGTATAATTACTGCTTGCATGTAAGATATGTATTAAGCGGTCCTTCTCCATGAGCAATCAAGTATTTTACTTGAAAACAATCTTGGAGTTTTTGAAAATTCGCCTTTGCAAAAATTATTTATTTTTGCCACTCAGTTTTCTCATGGGTTCTGCAAAATACCCCAGAGTGGAGAATGCCTTGTCCCTGGACTCGTTCCATGCCAAGTCTGTCGGAAGAAAATTATGGTACCCAGACAAGTAATAATTTCACACAGGGGCAGTCAAGTCAGCAAGGCAGTTAAGCAGCATTTTCTCAAGTATGCCACCTTTATGAGCAAAGCCAACAACAACATCAAGAAATGATGAACCATGTTATCAATATGGGAAATCACCATGGACCATATCAGCAGCAATCCAAATTGTCTGAACTACAAAAGACACGTCCCCCAACGTTCTCTCACACTGATAGACCACTTGAGGCCGATGATTGGCTTCGAGACATTGAAAGGAAATTAATTATTGCATAATATTCAGACCGTGAGAAGGTACGATATGCACCTCACTACCTCACTGGAGCAGCTGCATCATGGTGGGAAAATTTCCTACACATGCACCCCAATGAAAATAACATCACCTGGGAAGAATTTAAAGAAGGTTTTCGTGGGGCGCACATTCCTAGAAGCATTATGAAGATCAAGAAAAGGGAGTTTGATGACCTCAAGCAGAGGAGTATGACAGTGACTGAGTACAACAGTCAGTTTACTCAATTATCTCGTTATGCCAATGAAGAGCACAGGACTGAAAGTAAAAAGATGGAAAAATTCCTGGACGGTCTGGCACCAGCACTTAAATGCCAGCTGGTCGTACACACCTTTCCGGATTTCAAGACACTTGTGGACAAAGCCATTACATTAGAAAATGAGCGCCACAGCTTGGAGGACTCTCGCAAGCGCAAAAGGGACAAGACTACTCACACTCACAACAACCGGAGCAAGACTGATTTTCAGAAAAGTGGAGCAAAGAAATCCACGACCAATGTTCCACGCCCAAATAAAAAATTTCATGCAAGAGAAAAGGATTTTACATATCGTCCAGGTGTTACTTGCTACGCTTGTGGAGAGGAAGGACACTATGCCAAACAGTGCCCAAAGTCAAGAAACTCGGCCCCCAAGCCGAACAACAATGGTAATAATTCAACACCCATGCGAAACAACTTCAACCCCAATAACAATCACAAGAAGGGTCACTTGAACCATGTGACCAAGGAGGAAGCACAGAGTGCCCCAGATATCATACTCGGTACGTTCCCTGTCAACACAATACCTGCCACGGTTTTGTTTGATTCTGGAGCTTCTCACTCGTTCATTTCAAAGAAATTTGCTTTGCAACATGATTTTTCGATGCTTCCCTTGGAAAAATCCATGATCATCAAGTCCCCTGGGGTTAAGAAGAACACTAAGAGTTACTGCCAAGGTGTGGTTATTGAGTTTGTGGGACTGAAGTTTTAGGAAAACCTCATTGTATTGGAAAATAAGGGACTGGATGTTATCCTAGGAATGGACTGGTTAACCACCAACAAGGGATTTATCTACTGCTTCAATCGGACTGTAATTCTTACCCATAATCACGGGAAGACGATAAAAATTGCAGCTCAAGAAAGACCAATGTTACGAAAATTAAGGTTGAATAAGGTGGACGTTTCGGAGTTAAGAAAAGTTCCAGTGGTATGTGAGTTCCCTGACGTATTTCCCGAAGAACTTCCAGGCATGCCACCAGACCGGGAGATAGAGTTCATCATTGAACTAGCACACGAAACCACCCCCATTTACAAGAAACCCTATAGAATGGCACCCTCCGAATTGGTAGAATTAAAGAAGCAAATAAAAGAATTACTGGACAAAAGATTTATACGAGCCAACTCCTCACCTTGGGGATCACCAGTTTTATTTGCCAAGAAAAAGGATGGGACAGTGAGATTATGTATCGACTATCGACCACTCAACATAGTCACCATCAAAAACAAATATCCGATGCCACGGATAAATGATTTATTTGACCAGCTCGCGCAAGCTAAGATTTTCTCAAAAATTGATTTAAGGTCGGGGTATCATCAATTAAAAGTACGGACAAAAGATATCCCCAAGACAACATTCACCTCCAAATACAGACTATATGAGTTTACAGTAATGTCGTTTGGACTTACGAACGCCCCGCATATTTTGTCCACCTCATGAACAAAGTGTTTGTGAAATTTATGGACAAATTTGTTATGGTGTTCATTGATGATATTCTGGTATACTCCAAGACACCAGAAGAGCATGCTGAACATCTCAGGATTGTACTGGGAGAATGAAGGAAACATCAATTATACGCGAAATTCAGCAAATATGAATTTTGGTTAAGACAGGTTGGTTTTCTAGGCCATGTATTGACCCAAGAAGGTGTTGCCGTAGACCCAGAAAAAGTCAAGGCCATACTTGGCTGGAAACCACGAGCCAACGTAATAGATGTAAGAAGTTTCCTAGGAATGGCTGGATATTACCGGAGGTTTATTGAAGGGTTCTCCACCTTAGCAAAACCAATGACACAGTTACTCAAGAAGGATAAGAAATTTGTATGGACTGAAGCTTGCGAGAAAAGCTTCCAAGAACTCAAAAGGAAATTAACAATAGCACCAGTATTGGTTGTGCCAGACATACACAAAAGTTTTGAAGTGTATTGTGACGCATCCCGGAAGGGCCTCGGATGTCTATTAATGCAAGAAGGCAAAGTAGTCGCATACGCTTCCAGGCA
Source organism: Triticum dicoccoides (assembly GCF_002162155.2). Lineage (NCBI taxonomy): Eukaryota > Viridiplantae > Streptophyta > Magnoliopsida > Poales > Poaceae > Triticum > Triticum dicoccoides. Next base: position 715,751,502 of record NC_041385.1, read on the forward strand.
ACTACGGAAGCATGAAGAAAATTATCCTACTCATGACTTAGAGTTGGCAGCAGTCATTCATGCACTCAAAGAGTGGAGGCACTTTTTGCTCGGAAATCGTTGTGAAATATATACGGACCATAAAATCCTCAAATATATTTTCACACAACCAGGGCTCAATTTGCAACAATGGCGCTTGTTGGAATTAGTGAAAGATTATGATGTGGGCATTCACTACCATCTAGGAAAGGCGAATGTAGTGGCTGATGCTCTTAGTCGAAACCCCAGCTCGGGGAACGACAGTCTACAGGACTTGAGACCTGAATTTCAGCAGGAGTTCGCTAAACTCAACTTGGTGATGGTCACTGAAGGCGAAGTGTCAAATTTGGAAATACAGCCCACCCTAATGGAGCAGATTAAGGAGGCTCAGCCTGGACACCCCAACATCGAGGGCATAAAAAGAAAAGTGAGTTCAGGCAAGGCCTCAGAATTCGTCATAGACGATAAGGGAATATTGTGGTACGGAGACAGACTTTGCGTACCAAATATAGAAGACCTCAAACAATAAATTCTAGCCGAAGGTCACACCGCTCCATATTCAATCCATCCAGGAGGAACAAAGATGTATAAGGACATTCAGGAAAAAATTTGGTGGCACGGTATGAAAAGGGATATAGCCACATTCATTGCATGTTGTGATTCATGTCAGCGCATTAAAGACGAGCACCAAAAACCAGCAGGACTATTACAGCCAAACAAGATACTTGAGTGGAAATGGGATGAAATTGGAATGGATTTTATTATCGGACTACCTCGATCACGATACGGAAATGATGCCATATGGGTCATCACAGATAGATTGACTAAGGTAGCACATTTCATCCTAGTAAAGACGACCCACACCACTCAGAAGCTTGCCAAACTTTATCTCTCCCGTATAGTTTGTCTGCATGGGATTCCAAAGACTATAATATCTGACAGAGGCACTCAATTCGTCTCTAGATTTTGGGATCAATTACAACAAGCTCTGGGAACTCAACTGGTATTCAGTACAGCATACCACCCCCAGACTGATGGACAAACTGAATGCATGAACCAAATTCTAGAGGACATGCTGAGAGCATGTGTTCTCACCTATGGAACCAGTTGGGAAGAAAGCTTGCCATATGCCGAGTTCGCATACAACAACAGTTACCAAGCCAGCTTACAAATGGCACCTTTTGAAGCCTTGTACGGGCGGAGATGTCATACTCCATTAAATTGGTCAGAAACAGGAGACAGTCGTATCTTCGGCCTAGACATGCTCAAAGAAGCTGAGGAGAAAGTTAGGCTAATCAGGGACCGACTCAAGACAGCTCAAAGCTGACAAAAGAGTTATTACGATCGAAAACATCGGGAAGTCAGCTTTGAACCCGGTGAATATGTGTACCTACGAGTATCTCCTATGAGGATCCTGCAACGGTTCAAAGTTAAAGGAAAGCTAGCACCAAGATTTATCGGACCCTTCTGTGTAGTTGCGCGAAGAGGCACAGTAGCCTACCAGCTAGACCTACCCGAAGAGTTGTCAGACGTCCACGACATGTTCCACGTCTCACAGTTTAGGAAATGTGTAAGCAACCAAGAGAATCATGTATCTCATGAGGACATTGACGTGCAACCAGACCTCACCTACAGGGAACGTCCAATAAAAATATTGGAGGAGTCTGAAAGGTGAACCCGTAAGAAAAAAATTAAGTTTTTCAAAGTTCAATGGAGCAATCACACCGAGGACGAAGCAACATGGGAAAGAGAGGATTTTCTTCGGACAGAGTACCCACACCTCTTTGAGGATCAGCTGAAATCTCGGGGACGAGATTTTTCCTAAGGGGGTAGGTGTTGTAACACTGCAAAAAAAATTGATTTGATTTTCTTAAAATCTTTATTTGATTTAAAGGAGGTTATTTGATTTTTTTAAGAAGGACTCTTCTTCTCAAATCCTTTTATGAGTCAGCATGTGTTGAGTCAACACAGAGATTCTTGGGTTTTCTTAATATTTCTTTTATTTAAAAAAATAAAATATCCCTATGACTTATGGATTGATTCTTCCCCAGTCAAATTTTTTCTCTTGCCATGACCTAGGTTGAAAATTTTCTTTCAAAACCCACCCCCCTACTTTGGGTCAAGTCAAATATCCAACTCCAGCAAGTTTCAACCCATTTTTTATTTTTATTCTATTTATTTTATCCTCAAAACAATTTCTGTCTTTTATTTTGGACCTAGGTGACTTACAAAGGAACTACAAGATTCCTTTTGAGTTTTGGTCCCAAATAAACTCCTATGGCTAGTCCTTAGTACCCTCAACCTAGATCCATCAAGATCCAGTGGTCCATAATTCAAAATTTTCAAATTTTACTTGCTGCAAGTTTGGACCAGATTTGCCATTTTTGGTGAAATCCATAGCTTTTCTTCTCCTAAAAATCTGAGATAAATCAGGCAGCCCCTAGATGCATTGAGTGGTCACCTCACCAAGGATCAGCTCAGAAAAAAAAATCCACATGCCAAAAACATTTCGTCGAAAACCTGGCATGCATTATTTCTGTCAAAATTCTGAAAGTTGAGAGATTCAGTGATGCAGTTCTGTCGTCAGTGTCATTTCTTCAGAACCGCGGCATCAATCTCACCAGTGTGCACGTTGGCGCCTTGCTCCCTGCTCCTTCTCCTTATCCAGTGTGCCGCACGATCGTTTGGACGGGCGCAAGCGTCGGTGGAGACGTGTCTTGCCAACGTCGGCATCTTCTGCGGTGGCAGAACCACCTGTGGTGGCCAGCAGGGGCCAGCCCTGCCTTTCGGCGCCGTCCAGCACCGCCCAAGCAACCAGAAGCCTCCGCGTCGCCATCCCCTCCCCTGTGCACGGTGCGCACCGTCGCCGTGGCCTGAGAAGCACAGGGCGTGCTCCCTGCCGCTGACGTGCCCGCGAGGCCGTTCCATCGAGAACTTGGAGTCTCACCCAAGGCATGCCAAGTTTAGCCCCGGGATGGAACCAGTGGACCAATCCGTAGCCACTTAGCCACCTAAACCACCTGCCTGACCACTGCCTCACCGTAATCACTCGCCGGAGTTATCCAGTTCTCGGCAACTGCCTCGGGCCGGCTATAAATAGCGACCATGAGCTCGCCTTCGACCAGGCATCACCCCTCCACCTCACCAGAACCACGCCCAGCCACTAGGAGGGCCTCGAGGAGGTCTTCTTCCCTGACTCCGGCCACCTCCATCTGCTTCGGGCTCCAGCATGATTCTCTCCGATGAGGGCACCTCCTCTTCCCAAACCGCGTCTGCAACCTCCTAGTGCACCCACTCTGCTGACCCTAGCCACAGTTTGACGCCTGCAGCTCTCCTCGGTGAGATCCACCACCACCCGAACCACCGTCCGCCGAAGTGAAGGCCGCCATCGACGTGGTGCTCGCCGACGACCAACTCCACCACCCACAGACGCGGGAGAGCACCGTGAGTCCATAGGAGCCATTCACTCCCCCTACCTCGCCGTGGATCGACGCCGGCGACCACCGCGGTCTTCGGGCGCCAGTGCACTCTGTTTGGAATTCAAACCTGACGGGTGGGACCCCCTCATCAGCTTTTTCTTCTTTTCCAAACGTTTTCTGAAAACGCCTTCGGGCAAAATACGTTTTCTAACTGAAACGTTTTCTGTCTTTTTATAAACTACCCCCCTGGAAACTTTCTGTTTCATTACAGATGAGTCCCTGGACTAAAAACTTAATGACTTTTAAACAAAAGATGATTTGGAATTGATTCTTTTTCTGCTATCTTTATTTTTCTGTCTAGTTTTTTACCATATTTATTTGAAAAATATTTGGAACAAGTTTTATGCACACACAATATTTACGTTAGTATGCGATTTCTTTATACCGTAGATACCGGATGAGGTGATGGGACCGCAAACTTCGCCGAGCTAGACTCCGACTACTCCGAACCAGGCAAGCATGTTTGAACCTTTGATATGATGAGTGTCTTGCATGTTTACTTGAGTAGTTTCTCATGGCATGTTCATATAAGCATTAGCGAATGTTATATTGCATGCAAAGCAAGCTACAAGTGAGCTTCAAAATTTGATGAGTTTATATGATGGAGATATAACCTGATCATGTGGTGGCATGATAGGTTGCAAGCTGGTATTGTTGAAGCATGCCAGACTTATGTCAACCGTTTAACTCCAATATTAACGTGGATCAAGTCATGTTCCCATTCGTCCCCTTTTTCGTGCTGCCACATGTCTTCTGTTAAGAATGCGGTCTAGTCAGTTGCAAACCTCTTTCCTCGTACACACAAAATAGAGGGGCCGTGATGAGGGTTCCATGGCCCTGGATTAAAGCCTGTCATCCGGTCAGGGGGCATGGGTGTTTCTGGTTGGGACCGAGAGGGGGGCACCCCTTAGAGCGCGCGATATAAATTTGATCCCATGCTATTCGAGGTTGTGGCCTCCCCGTCTTAAATTTTTTCTTGAACATTGCCTAGGGTGATCCCTGGCAACGAGATGTGGAATGGGTGTGTACTGGTTAGATGTGTTTCCTCTAAAATACCATAAACGGAACTAGTCCTTTGTGCCTACTGAAATCCATTGGCTGTGGTTAAAGAGTACAAACTCTGCAGAGTGAAAACCATTCGATTAACCGTATCTGTGGTCAAGGACTATGACCAACTTATCTATGTAAGTGTCAGTGTCAGTCTCAACGTCGGTCTCATCGACAGTCTCAGTGTCAGTTTTAGTGACAATCTCCGGTGAATGAACATGAGCGGTAAAACCGGTCGAATGTTATTCCTCTGGATGGACTAACCCGTTTATTATTATGTACTGAGTATTCCCTTGGAATGATTTAAATTCATGAACTGATTGAATTCGAATGATGAAATATAAGCCCTTTATGTGATGTCGCTTAGACGTCCGACTGTGGCACTCTTGTTATTTACTTTCGATATAAGCCCTTTATGTGAGGTCGCTCAGACGTCCGACTTTGGCACTCTTGTTATTTACTGTCGACATAAGCCCTTTATGTGATGTCGCTCAGACGTCCGACTGTGGCACTCTTGTTATTTACTTTCGATATAAGCCCTTTATGTGATGTCGCCCAGATGTCTGATTGTGGCATTCTCGTTATTTACTTTTGATATAAGCCCTTTATGCGATGTCGCTCAGACATCCGACTGTGGCATCCATGTTATTTACTTTCATTATAAGCCCTTTTCGAGATATCGCTTAGACGTCCGACTGTGGCACGCACTGTCCTTTATATTTCAATATAAGCCCTTTATGTGGTGTCGCCCTGACGCCCGACTGCGGCATGTTAATTTATTGTTACCTTTCGAGGCGTCGCTTCAGACACCCGATCGGTCTTTAGTTATTTTATTGGGATTTTGGGAGGACTACCGCCTGACTTCCTTTTTATTTAACATACCGTGCAAATTTATTATCTGAGTGTGCATTACTAATCTGCTCATGTGCATCATGTTTGCATTTTTTATATCTTATATCCAAACTGTCTTGCGAGTACATTCAAAGTACTCACCTGGCTTGTTGATTTCGCCAGATATCTACGAAGGCGATCTTAAGGATGAAGAGTATGATAGGGAGTCCGACGCCTAGAGGAGGCCCAGTCAGTCCCGTGTGATGCTGGAATTGGTCACTTGTATCATATACACTTCCGCTACCCAAATAAATCATCGAGCCTCACTCCGACGCTCGATGAGTTGTAACATTTAGGAATCATGTCACCCACCTCAATGTGATATATCCACCACCACTTTTATTACGAGTCAGTAGTTATTTCACCGTACTCCATGTGTCATATCCGCCTTTATGTATAATATCGGCGTGCTTGTAATAAATTGTTGAGCAGCCTCAGTTCAACCCTGTATAATATTTAGTACTACTAGATATCTGTATCAAGGATTTGCCTACTAGTAAGGAAGATTTTCCTATACTGGTCCGATAAAAGGGTCGGTTTCTCAATAAAAGTTTTATTGGAAAACCGGTCCTGACAAAGAAAAACACATATCATGTGATGAATAAAAATATAGCTCCGAGTAAGGTATACCGATAGTTTTGAAGACGAAAGAGGGGATGCCTTTCAGGGCATCCCCAAGCTTTGGCGCTTGATTCTTCCTTGAATATTACCTTGGGGTGCCTTGGGCATCCCCAAGCTTAGGGTCTTTCCACTCCTTATTCTCCTCGTATTGATATCTCACCCAAAACTTCAAAACTTCAATCACACAAAACTTAACGAAACTTCGTGAGATGGGTTAGTATGATAAAGAGTAAATCATTCACTTCGGTACTGTCAAGATAAGCTTCATAATTGTTCTCACACAATGCCTACTATACCATATCACTTCTACAAAAGCAAATTATGCATTGAAAATGGAATCTGTCAAAAACAGAACAGTCTGTAATGATCTGAAAAACCACCATACTTCCGTTACTCCAAAAATATCTGGAAAATTAGGAAACCTAGGAAATTTGTATATCAATCTTGTGTAAAAAATTCAGAGAAAAAGCACACTCCTGTGATTTCAGAAAATTATTTTACCAGGTGGAAAATTTCTGTTTTTCAGCAAGATAAAATCAACTCTCACCGTCATCCATCCCAAAGGTCTTACTTGGTCCAAAACACTAATCAAGACACCAAAAAAATTACTACAGAGGTAATAATGTGTATTTATTGAAAAACAGAACCAAAATCCAAAAACATAAAAATAAAATTGGGTTGCCTCCCAACAAGCGCTATTGTTTCAACGCCCCTAGCTAGGCATGCTATTTTAATGATACTCTTCCAAGTCCAATTTAGATGATAATCTTATTCATAATCCAAAAGATATAAGTGAAGTTCATAGAGCATTCAACAATTAATATGAATTAACTAATAACCAAGCTCAAAATATATAAGTGAAGCACACGAAGCATTCTATAAAGCCATACTCAAAAGATTTTAGTGAAGCACAAAGAGCATTCTATAAAGCCATACTCAAAAGATTTAAGTGAAGCACATGAAGCATTCTATAAATAAATAAAGGGCTATATCATACTAGCCTGGTTCATAAAGGAAAATAAAATAAAAAATAAACACAAAAGATGCATATCATGTGAAAAAAACAAAAAGAGGTACACCGATAATTGTTAAGGAATAAAGATGGGATGCCAACCGCGCATCCCCAAGCTTAGATGCTTGAGTATCCTTGAAATATTTATTTTGGGTGCCTTGGGCATCCACAAGCTTGAACTCTTGCCTCTATTTATTCTTCTCATATTGATAACTCCTCGATCTTTGAACACTTCGTCCACACAAAACTTAACAAAAAACCTTGTGAGATCTGTTAGTATAATAAAGAAAATCACTACCTTTAGGTACTATTGTAGATGCATTCCAATTTTATATTAGCATTATATCTACTGTATTCCAACTTCACCATGGTTCATACCCCCCGACACTACCCATAGATTCATCAAAATAAGTGAACAACACATAGAAAACAGAATCTGTCAAAAACAAGACAGCTTGTAGTAATCTGGAAAGTTAGTATACTTCTATAAATCCAAAAATTCTAAAGAATTAGGACAACCTAAAAAATTTGTATGTCGGTACTATGTAAAAAAATTAGAAATGATTGACGTTCCAGTAAAAAATGAAAATCCACGCACTAGAGCCAAAGTTTCTGTTTTTGCATTGTACATAGCAAACAAGCAATCTAATCATCCTAAAACCAAACCTTGGCACATAATTCTAATAATACAATGGGTATGTAGAAGGTTATAATTTTTTTTGAGAAACTTCCATGAAAAATTCTACATTGTTTCCATGAGCATGAACACAAGTGTTCAAGGCCGACCCTCACTTCTCCAATGCATAACCTTCCAATCACTTCTATTTTTGAAAAAGTTTTTAGGCATAAGAGGCAAGTAATTTTTTTATATTCATTCTTTTAATTTTTTTGTTTGTTTCACCAACAACTAAAAAACAACAACAAAAGGGAAAACAAAAATCTACTTAGTGAATAAAGCAAACTAGCATACACAAAAATATTAACCCCACGCTATTGCTCCCCAGCAACAGCGCCAGAAAAGAGCTTGATATTCCCCAAGTGCAAGGAATCATCGTAGCAATTTCCTAATGTGGAAGTGATAAGTATGGAGTGTTGAACCTAGAACGAGCTAAAGATAAGATCAATATTCTCTCAAGTCCTATCTGCCACTGAAACGACTCTACGTACACCGAACGTTTGCTTCCATCTAGAAACGATAAATAAAACTACGTTCTGGTTATGAAGAGGATAAGTTTGCATGATATCAGAGAACTAAAATATAATGATAGGTGTTATTAACATAAAGTTAGAATATATTACTATATAATATAAATAGCTAGTGTGGAATAATGATGGATCGGTGTGCAGAATTGTCCTACAAGATTGGTAGTCGTCATTGCAATTTTATATGAGGGAGAGGGATAAGCTAACATACTTTCTCTTGTTGGATCATATGCACTTATGATTGGAACACTAGCAAGCATCCACAACTACTAAAGATCATTAAGGTAAAACCCAACCATAGCATTAAGGTATCAAGTCCCCTTTATCCCATACGCAACAACCTCCTTACTCGGGTTTATGCTTTTGTCACTTAAGCAACCCACTATAAGCAAATCATGCATATATTGCAACACCCTACAGTGGGAATCATTCACATGTGTGCGACATGGAAGGCACCATAGGACAACACCAAAATAAAACATACAACTCAAACCAATATAGATCATCATCAACCCAAAAGACAAAATAAATCTACTCAAAACATCATAGGATGGCAACACATCATTGGGTCATAATATGTGGCATAAAGCACCATGTTCAAGTAGGCTATTACAGCGGGGTGCGGGAGAATGGACCGCGTAGAAGAGATGAGGAAGGTGATGAAGATGGTGATGTTGATGAAGACGATCACCGTGGCGATGGTTCCCCCGGCGGCACTCTATCGCTAGAGAGAGATAGGGGGAGAGAGTCTCCCCCTTGTGCTTCCCCCTCCATTTCCTCCCCTAGACGCGGAGAGGTTCTCCCTCTGGTCCTTGGCCTCCATGGTGATGATGGCCCTCTTCGGGATCCTCCTCCATGACCTACGGTGATGATGGCCTCTGATACGTCTCCATCGTATCTATAATTTTTGATTGTTCCACGCCAATATTCTTCAACTTTCATATACTTTTGGCAACTATTTATACTATTTTTGGGACTAACATATTGATCTAGTGCCTAGTGCCAGTTCTGTTTGTTGCATGTTTTATGTTTCGCAGAAAACCAATATCAAACAGAGTCCAAATGGGATAAAAGCGGATGGAGAATTATTTTGGAATATTCGGGATTTTCCCGAGGAAGAATCAACGCGAAACGGTGTCCGGAGTGGCCACGAGACAGGGGGCGCGCCCCCTACCCCTGGGCCCACCCTGGGCTCTTGTGGGCTACCCGTAAGGCGGTTGATGCCCTTCTTTTGCCGCAAGAAAGCTAATTTTATGGGAAAAATCGGGGCGAAAGATTCACCCCAATCGGAGTTACGGATCTCCGGATATTTAAGAAACGGTGAAGGGGTAGAATCTGAGAACGCAGAAATAGAGAGATAGATCCAATCTCGGAGGGGCTCTCGCCCCTCCCAAGCCATGGGAGCCAAGGACCAGAGGGGAAACCCTTCTCCCATCTAGGGAGGAGGTCAAGGAAGAAGAAGAAGAAGAAGAAGGGGCCCTCTCTCCCCCTTGCTTCCGGTGGCGCCGAAGCGTTGCCGGGGGCCATCATCATCACCGCGATCTTCACCAACATCGCCGTCATCTTCACCAACATATCCATCACCTTCCCCCTTCTATATCCAGCGGTCCACTCTCCTTCAACCCGCTGTACCCTCTACTTGAACATGGTGCTTTATGCTTCATATTATCATCCAATTATGTGTTGCCATCCTATGATGTCTGAGTAGATTTCCGTTGTCCTATCGGTGATTGATGAGTTGCCATGATTGGTTTGAGTTGCATGTTTTATTATTGGTGCTGTCCTATGGTGGCCTCCGTGTCGCGCAAGCGCGAGGGATTCCCGTTGTAGGGTGTTGTAATGCGTTCATGATTCGCTTATAGTGGGTTGCGTGAGTGACTGAAACACAAACCCGAGTAAGGGGATTGTTGCGTATGGGATAAAGGGGACTTGATACTTTAATGCTATAGTTGGGTTTTACCTTAATGAATCTTTAGTATTTGTGGACACTTGCTAGAGTTCCAATCATAAGTGCATATGATCCAAGTAGAGAAAGTATGTTAGCTTATGCCTCTCCCTCAAATAGAATGGCAATAGTGATTACCGGTCTAGTAACGTAGTCAATTGCTTAGGGACAATTCCATCACTCCTACCACCACTTTTCCACACTCGCTATATTTACTTTCTTGCATATTTATTTAAACAGCCCCTAGTTTATGTTACATGTTCTTTATTAGCTTGCAAACCTTCCCTACCACACCTACAAAGTACTTCTAGTTTCATACTTGTTCTAGGTAAAGCGAGCATACAGAGTGCGTAGAGTCGTATCAGTGGCAGATAGGACTTGAGAGAATATTTTTCTACCTTTAGCTCCTCGTTGGGTTCGACACTCTTACTTATCGAAAGAGTCTACAACTATTCTGTATACTTGCGGGTTATCAAGACCTTTTTCTGGCGTCGTTGCCGGGGAGTCATAGCGTGGGGTGAATATTCTCGTGTGTGCTTGTTTGCTTTATCACTAAGTAATTTTTACTTGCTGTTCTAAGTTGTTCTCTATCTTTAGTTATGGATATGGAACGCAAAATACCAAAAATTTAGTTGTACTTGCTACTCATGAAGATGGGGTAACTCCTAAAACCCTCGATTCTCATTATGCGAAAGATATTATGTACTACTTTGATAATCTTGAGAAAGCCCCATTCAACATTATAATGGGAGACACGTTGGATCAACGTGAATACTTAAGGGATTATCGCACGACACAAAAAGGGAAACTATTATGGGATCAATTTATTATGTTGCGTTGGTATGCCTGGAATCTGTGCTTGAGATATTATATTACTTGTTGCTCTAGGATGGAGGCTCCACACCTCCCCTTTTCATGCAAATTTAACGATAATGAAACCTTAGCTTCCTATGCTAATGGTATATATGATTACTATGATGTGGAACAAATAGAAGAATTTGTTGCTTTTAAGGCTACCTATGATATTGAAGCTTTGTTTGAAAAGTATGAAGCTTTTGATGATGATGGTTATAGGCCGGAAAATCTTGCTATACTTGGATATTGCTATGAAAATTATGAATACAATTACTATATTAATGCTTTTATGAAGAAAGTCAACGCTGTCCAAGAAGAGACTAATATTTTGCAGGAAGCTATGGAAGAAGAAATTGATGAAACTGTGAGCTCATTGGATGAAAAAGATGATGAGGAGAGCGAAGAACAAAAGGAGGAAGAGCGGATTAGCTACCCGCGCCCACCTTCTAATGAGAGTAACTCTTCAACTCATACATTGTTTAATTCCCCTTCGTGCTTACCGAAGGATGATTGCTATGATGATTATGATCCCTTGAATTTGTTTGAAATATCCCTTTTTGATGATGCTTGCTATGCTTGTGGACAAGATGCCAATATGAATTATGCTTATGGAGATGAACTTTCTATAGTTCCTTATGATAAACATGAAATTGTTGCTATTGCACCCACGCATGATAGTCCTATTATCTTTTTGAATTCTCCCTACCACGCTATATCGGAGAAGTTTGTGCTTATTAAGGATTATATTGATGGGTTGCCTTTTACCATTGCACATGATGATTTTGATGAATATAATATGCATGTGCTTGCTGCTCCTACTTGCAATTATTATGAGAGAGGAACTTTATCTCCACCTCTTTATGTTTCTAATACGATAGAATTGCAAGAAACTATTTATACTATGCATGGCCCTTTACTTTGTGTGCATGAATTGTTCTTTTAATAGATGCAGATGCATAGGAAGAGAGTTAGACTTCGTTGTTGCTTGATATATGTTACTTTGTTCTCACTAAAAAAATACAAATCATTGTTAATTCAAATTGGCTTTGATATACCTTGGGATCTGGGTAGATTCATTACTTGAGCAGTAAATGCCTAGCTTAATGGCTTTAAAGAAAGCGCTGCCAGGGAGACAACCCGGAAGTTTTAGAGAGTAATTTATTTCTCATGAGTGCTTTTATATAGTTTAAAAACAAAAAATAAAGAGGGGAACACAAAAACTTTTCATAAAGGAAAGTGAAAGTGAGAGAGACAAGCATTGTTGAAGTGGGGGAGCTCCTTGAACTTTGTTCATGCTCACGGAAACTTTGTGAATCTTGATTACAGAAACTTTTCATCAAAAATAATTATCCCCTTGTACAATTCCATTGTATTATAAAAATAATGTGCCAAGGTTTCCCTTTAGGATGTTTACAATGCTTGTTGGTTTGTATGGTGCAGGACTGAAACTTTGGCTGTAGTGCACGATTTTACATTTTTAACAGGAACGTCAAATGGTTCTGCTTCCTTCTGCACTGTATTTCTATATAACGTTTTTATTTTTCCTAATTTTGGTAGAATTTTTGGGGTAACAAAAGTATGGTGGATGTTCAAATTGCTACAGACTGTTCTGTTTTTGACAGATTCTGTTTTTGATGCATAATTTACAAGTTTTGATGAAACTATAAATTTATATCAGTGGATTAAGCCATGGAAAAGCTATATTACAGTAGACACAATGCAAAAACAAGATATGAATTGGTTTGCTACAGTACTTAGAGTGGTGATTTGCTTTATTATACTAACGGATCTTACCAAGTTTTTTGTTGAAGTTTTGTGTGGATGTAGTGTCTAATCGAGGATGTCTCGATATGATAAAAAGGAAGAGAGGCAAGAGCTCAAGCTTGGGGATGCCCTAGGAACCCCAAATAAATATTCAAGGAGACTCAAGCGTCTAATCTTGGGGATGCCCCGGAAGGCATCCCCTCTTTCTTCAACAAGTATCGGTATGTTTTCGAATTCGTTTTGTTCATGCATTATGTGCAAGTCTTGGAGCGTCTTTTGCATTTAGTTTTCATTTTTATTTTTTGCACCATGCTGGTATGAGATAGTCCTTGGTTGATTTATAGAATGCTCATTGCACTTCACTTAAATATTTTGAGTATGGCTTTATAGAATGCTTCATGTGCTTCACTTATATCATTTGAAGTTTGGATTGCCTGTTTCTCTTCACAAAGAAAACCGCCATTTGTAGAATGCTCTTTTGTTTCACTTATATTTGTTAGAGCGTGAGCATATCTTTTGTAGAAAGAATTAAACTCTCTTGCTTCACTTATATCTATTTAGAGAGATGATAGGAATTGGTCATTCACATGGTTAGTCATAAAATCCTACATAAACTTCTAGATCGCTGAATATGATATGTTTGATTCCTTGCAATAGTTTTGCGATATAAAGGTGGTGATATTAGAGTCATGCTAGTGGGTGGTTGTGGATTAGTAGAAATACTTGTGTTGAGATTTGTGATTCCCGTAGCATCCACGTATGGTGAACCGCTTTGTGATGAAGTTGAAGCACAATTTTATTTATTGTCTTCCTTATGAGTGGCGGTCGGTGACGAGCGATGGTCTTATCCTACCAATCTATCCCCCTAGGAGCATGCGCGTAGTACTTTGTTTTCAATAGCTTGTAGATTTTTGCAATAAGTATATGAGTTCTTTATGACTAATGTTGAGTCCATTGATTATACACACTCTCACCCTTCCACATATTGCTAGCCTCTTCGGTACCGTGCATTGCCCTTTCTCACCTCGAGAGTTTGTGCAAACTTCACCGGTGCATCTAAACCCAGTGATATGATACGCTCTATCACACATAAGCCTCCTTATATCTTCCTCAAAACAGCCACCATACCTACCTATCATGGCATTTTCATAGCCATTCCGAAATATATTGCCATGCAACTTTCATCATCATCATCATATACATGACTTGAGGTTTTAATTGTCATATTGCTTTGCATGATCGTAAGATAGCTAGCATGATGTTTTCATGGCTTGTCCTTTTTTTGATGTCATTGCTATGCTAGATCATTGCACATCCCGGTACACCGCCGGAGTCATTCATATAGAGTCATATCTTTGTTCTAGATATTGAGTTGTAAGTAAATAAAAGTGTGATGATCATAATTATTAGAGCATTGCCCTAGTGAGGAAAGGATGATGGATACTATGATTCCCCCACAAGTCTGGATGAGACTCCGGACTTTATGAAAAATAAAAGAGGCCAAAGAAGCCCAAATAAAAAAATAGGCCAAAGAAGCCCACCAAAAAGAAAAAAAATAAAGAAAAAAAGAGAAAAAATAAAAAAAAATAAAAAAAATGAGAGAAAAAGAGAGAAGGCGCAATGTTACTATCCTTTTACCACACTTGTGCTTCGGAGTAGCACCATGTTCTTCATAGAGAGAGCCTCCTATGCTTTCACTTTCATATACTAGTGGGAATTTTCATTATAGAACTTGGCTTGTATATTCCAATGATGGGCCTCCTCAAATGCCCGAGGTCTTCATGAGCAAGCAAGTTGGATGCACACCCACTTAGTTTTAGTTTGAGCTTTCATACACTTATAGCTCTAGTGCATCCGTTGCATGGCAATCCCTACTCACTCACATTGATATCTATTGATGGGCATCTCCATAGCCTGTTGATATGCCTAGTTGATGTGAGACTTTCTCCCTTTTTGTCTTCTCCACATAACCCCCACCATCATTTTCTATTCCACCTATAGTACTATATCCATGGCTCACGCTCATGTATTGCGTGAAAGTTGAAAAAGTTTGAGATTACTAAAGTATGAAACAATTGCTTGGCTTGTCATCGGGATTGTGCATGATTAAATACTTTGTGTGATGAAGATAGAGCAATAGCCAGACTATATGATTTTGTAGGGATAACTCTCTTTGGCCATGTTGTTTTGAAAAGAGATGATTGCTTTATTGGTACGCTCAAAGTATTATTGTTTTTATTTCAAATGATAGACTATTGCTTTGAATCACTCGTGTCTTAATATTCATGCCATGATTAGACATATGATCAAGATTATGTTAGGTAGCATTCCACATAAAAAATTATCTTTTTTATCATTTACCTACTCGAGGCCGAGCAGGAATTAAGCTTGGGGATGCTGATACGTCTCCATCGTATCTATAATTTTTGATTGTTCCATGCCAATATTCTTCAACTTTCATATACTTTTGGCAACTTTTTATACTATTTTTGGGACGAACATATTGATCCAATGCCCAGGGCTAGTTCCTGTTTGTTGCATGTTTTATGTTTCGCAGAAAACCAAAACGGAGTCCAAACGGGATAAAAACGGATGGAGAATTATTTTGGAATATGTGGGATTTTCCGGAGGAAGAATCAACGCGAAACGGTGTCCGGGGTGGCCACGAGACAGGGGGGCGTGCCCTGGTCTCTTGTGGGCCACCCGTAAGGCGGTTGATGCCCTTCTTTTTCTGCAAGAAAGCTAATTTTATAAGAAAAATCGGGGCGAAAGATTCACCCCAATCGGAGTTACGGATCTCCGGATATTTAAGAAACGGTGAAGGGGTAGAATCTGAGAACGCAGAAACAGAGAGATAGATCCAATCTCGGAGGGGCTCTCGCCCCTCCCAAGCCATGGGAGCCAAGGACCAGAGGGGAAACCGTTCTCCCATCCAGGGAGGAGGTCAAGTAAGAAGAAGAAGAAGGGGGCCTCTCTCCCCCTTGCTTCCGGTGGCGCCGAAGCGCTGCCGGGGCCATCATCATCACCGCGATCTTCACCAACACCGCCGTCATCTTCACCAACATATCCATCACCTTCCCCCTTCTATATCCAGCGGTCCACTCTCCCGCAACCCGCTGTACCCTGTACTTGAACATGGTGCTTTATGCTTCATATTATTATCCAATTATGTGTTGCCATCCTATGTTGTGTGAGTAGATTTCCGTTGTCCTATCGGTGATTGATGAGTTTCCATGATTGGTTTGAGTTTCATGTTTTATTATTGGTGCTGTCCTATGGTGCCCTCCGTGTCGCGCAAGCGTGAGGGATTCTCGCTGTAGGGTGTTGCAATGCGTTCATGATTCGCTTATAGTGGGTTGCGTGAGTGAGTGAAACACAAACCCGAGTAAGGGGATTGTTGCGTATGGGATAAAGTGGACTTGATATTTTAATGCTACGGTTGGGTTTTACCTTAATGAATCTTTAGTATTTGCGGATGCTTGCTAGAGTTCCAATCATAAGTGCATATGATCCAAGTAGAGAAAGTATGTTAGCTTATGCCTCTCCCTCAAATAGAATTGCAATAGTGATTGCCGGTCTAGTAACATAGTCAATTGCTTAGGGACAATTCCACAACTCCTACCACCACTTTTCCACACTCTCTATATTTACTTTCTTGCATCTTTATTTAAACAGCCCCTAGTTTATGTTACGTGTTCTTTATTAGCTTGCAAACCTTCCCTATCACACCTACAAAGTACTTCTAGTTTCATACTTGTTCTAGGTAAAGTGAACGTCAAGCGTGCGTAGAGTCGTATCAGTGGCATATAGGACTTGAGAGAATATTTGTTCTACCTTTAGCTCCTCCTTGGGTTCGATACTCTTACTTATCGAAATAGGCTACAACTATTTCGTATACTTGCAGGTTATCAGCCTCTTCTGGCTGGGTGCCAGAGAGGGCCTAGATTGATTTTTCATGGCTACAGAGGCTTGCGGCGGTGGAACTTCTAATCTAGGTTTATTTCTGGGGGTTTTGGTATTTATAGGAATTTTTGGCGCCAGTATCATGTCAAGGGGGTCCACGAGGCAGCGACAAGGTGGGAGCACCCTCCCGGGGGGTAGTGCATGCCCCCCTACCTTGTCGTCACCTCGGGACTCTTTTGGTCCAACTCTTGTGCTTCGGGGTTCTCTTTTGGTCCATAAAAAAATCATCATAAATTTTCGGCCCATTACGAGAACTTTTATTTCTGCGCAAAAAATGACACCATGGTAGTTCTGCTGAAAACAGAGTCAGTCTGGGTTAGTTCTAACCAAATCATACCAAAGCCATATAAAATTGCTGTAAACATGGCACCAATACTTCATAAATTATAGATACCTCGGAGACGTATCAGTTGCCAATAGAGATACTATATCACCAATTGGGATTGTTATAGATGTTGAAGTCTTGTGTGGGAAAATTAAATACCCTACTAATTTTCTTGTTCTTGGTTCCCCACAAGATGATTTTTGTCCCATTATATTTGGTAGAACTTTCTTGAATACTGTTAATGCTAAGGTAGACTGCGAGAAAGATATTGTTACTGTCAGTTTAGGGGATATGTCTCATGATTTTAATTTCTCTAAATTTCGTAGACAACCCCATGATAAAGAATTGCCTAGTAAGGATGAAATTATTGGTCTTGCTTCTATTACTGTTCCTCCTACTGATCCTTCAAAACAGAATTTGCTAGACCATGAAAATGATATGTTTATGAATGAAAGAAGGTGAATAGATGAGATATTCTTTAATCAAGGACCTATTTTGAAACACAATTTGCCTGTTGAAATCCTTTGGGATACTCCTCCACCCAAAGGATATCCCGTGTTTGAGCTTAAAAAATTACCTGACACTTTGAAATATGCTTATCTTGATGAAAAGAAGATACATCCTGTTATTATTAGTGCTAACCTTTCGGAGCATGAGCAAAAGAAATTATTGAAAACTCTAAAGAAGCACTGTGCCGCTTTTGGATATACTCTTGATGATCTTAAGGGCATTAGTCCCACTCTATGTCAACACAAAATTAATTTTGAACCTGATGCTAAACGAGTTGTTGATCATCAACGATGGTTAAATCCGAAAATGAAAGAAGTTGTAAGAAATGAAATAATAATGTTTCTGGAGGCATATATAATTTATCCTATTGCTGATATTAAGTGGGTATGTCTCGTTCATTGTGTCCCTAAGAAGGGATGTATTACTATTGTTCCTAATGAGAAGAATGAATTGATTCCACAAAGAATTGTTACAAGTTATAGAATGACAATTTATTTTCGCAAATTGAACAAAGCTACTAGAAAATATCACTACCTTCTACCTTTTATTGATCAAATGCTAGAAACACTATCCAAACATAGACATTTTTGCTTTCTAGATGGTTATTCTGTTTTTTCTCAAATACTCGTGTTAAAAGATGATTAGGAAAAGTCCACTTTTACTTGCCTTTCGGTACCTTTGCTTATAGACGTATGCCTTTTTGTTTATGCAATGCACCTGCTACCATTAAAAGATGTATGACTGCTATATTCTGACTTTTGTGAAAAGATTGTAGGTTTTCATGGATGATTTCTCTGTTTACGGAACTTCTTGTGATGATTGCTTCAACAACCTTGATCGAGTTTTCAGAGATCTGAAGAAACTAATCTTGTTTTGAGTTGGTAGAAGTGCCACTTTATGGTTAATGAAGGCATTGTCTTGGGGCATAAAATTAATGAAAGAGATAATGAAGTTGATGAAGCTAAAGTAGATGCTATTGAAAAGATGCCATGTCCTAAAGATATCAAAGGTATAAGAAGTTTCCTTGGTCATGCTGGTTTCTATAGGAGGTTTATTAAAGACTTCTCTAAAATTTCTATGTCTCTCACTAATCTCTTGCAAAAATATGTTCCTTTTTTTTGATGATCATTGTGTAGAAGCATTTGAAATACTTAAGAAAGCCTTGATTTCTGCACCTATTGTTCAACTGCCTGATTGGAATTTACCCTTTGAAATTATGTGTGATGCTAGTGATTATGTTGTTGGTGTTGTTCTAAGGCAAAGAGTTGATAAGAAATTAAATGTTATTCATTATGCTAGTAAAACTGTAGACAGTGCCTAGAGAAATTATGCTACTACTGAAAAGGAATTTTTAGCAGTTCTTTTCGGTTGTGACAAGTTTAGAACTTATATTGTTGATTCCAAAGTAACTATTCACACTGATCATGCTACTATTAAATATCTTATGGAAAAGAAAGATGCTAAACCTAGACTAATTAGATGGGTTCTCTTGTTACAAGAATTTGATTTGCATATTGTTGATAGAAAGGTAGTTGAGAACCCCATTGATTTGCATAATGTTCTTGACGACCCACTTCCTGTTGATGATAGCTTTTCTGATGAACAATTAGCTGTCATAAATGCTTCTCGTAATACTCCATGGTATGCTGATTATGCTAATTACATTGTTGCTAAATTTATACCACCTAGTTTCACATACCACCAAAAGAAAAAGTGTTTTTATGAATTAAGGCATTACTTTTGGGATGACCCACACCTTTATAAAGAAGGAGTAGATGGTGTTATTAGACGTTGTGTACCAGAGCATGAACAGGAATAAATCCTACGCAAGTGTCACTCCAAGGCTTACGGAGGACACCATGCTGAAGATAGAACTGCACATATGGTATTGCAATCCAGTTTTTATTGGCCCACTCTCTTCAAAGATGCTCGTAAGTTTGTCTTGTCTTGTGATGAATTCCAGAGAATTGGTAATGTTAGTAGACGTCAGGAAATGCATATGAATTATTCACTTGTTATTGAACCATTTGATATTTAGGGCATCTATTATATGGGACCTTTCCCTTCCTCTAATGGGTATACACATATTCTAGTTGTTGATGATTATGTTACTAAGTGGGTAGAAGCTATTCCAACTAGTAGTGCTAATAATAGCATCTCTATTAAGATTCTTAAAGAAATAATTTTTCTGAGGTGGGGAGTCCCTAGATATTTAAAGACTGATGGTGGTTCACATTTTATTCATGGTGCTTTTTGTAAAATGCTTGCTAAGTATGATGTTAACCATATAATTGCATCTCCATATCATCCTCAGTCTAGTGGTCAAGTAGAATTGAGTAATAGAGAGACTAAATTGATTTTGCATAAGACTGTTAATAGATCTAGAAAGAATGTGTCCAAGAAACTTGATGAGGCATTATGGGCTTATAGAACTGCTTATAAAATTCCTATGGGTATGTCTCCGTATAAAATGGTTTATGGAAAAACATGTCACTTACCTCTGGAACTAGAACATAAGGCATATTGGGCTATTAAAGAGATCAATTATGATTTCAAACTTTCCGGTGAAAAGAGGTTATTTGACATTAGCTCGCTTGATGAATGGAGAACCCAAGCCTATGAGAATGCCAAGTTGTTTAAAGAAAAGGTTAAAAGATGGCATGACAGGAGGATACAAAAGCGTGAGTTTAATGTAGGTGATCATGTTTTGCTATACAACTCTTGTTTAAGATTTTTTGCAGGAAAGCTTCTCTCTAAATGGGAAGGTCCTTATATTATCGAGGAGGTCAATCGTTTCGGTGCCATAAAAATCAACAACACAAAAGGCACAAATCCGAAGGTGGTAAACGGTCAAAGAATCAAACATTATATCTTAGGTTATGCCATAAATGTTGAAACCAATATAATTGACATCGTAACACCGGAGGAGTAAATAAGGGATACTTTCTAGAACGTTTTAGACTCCGAAAAGGAATGCGTATGTGGTACAGTAAGTAAACCGACTCCAAAACTGTTCTAATTGCAATTTTTCTCTGTTTTGGAATATTCAAAAAATTAGGAAAATTAAAATTAGTCAGAAAGAGACACGAGGAGACCACAAGGGTGGAGGGCGCGCCCTACCCCCTCGGGCGCCCCTACCTTGTGGCCACCTAGTATGCCCTTCGTACTCCATTTTCTTGCACAATACTTCTTTTGGTTGGTAAAAATTATTATATAATCTCCTGAAGGTTTTGACCACCGTACCATGGCAAAATCCCTATTTCCGTTTTGAGTTGTTTTCAGCAAGAATTTGCAAGGCCAAGCACCATGTCCTCCTCCTCCTCTAACAACGCGGATGGCGATGGTTGGTTGATCTTGATGGAACTTAGAAGGAGGGATGCCGAGGGAGCCATGATGGAGGAGCATGAAAGAGATTCGCTTGAGGACCACCATCCGGGTTCGGAGAGAGGCACTCTGGCTGGCATCTCCACTATTCCCAATCTCCATCAAGCAATAGGACTACAAACAACCATGAAGACGAAGAGGTTCGAGAAGGGCTTCACCCTAGGAGACCCTTACACAGGTTACATCGGAACAACTTCCATAACTTGGTTCATAATTATGGAGTGGAGAGCACCCCTCGTACACATATACCGTCCAATTGGGACATATCCCATCCAAGTGAAAGCAATGTAGGAAAGAGCTCTTGGGGGCCTGAAAATAAGCATCTTATGGAGGAAATTCAGAAGAATGCAAATATGCTCCAACGTGTGCTCTAAGAACTTCATGTTTTGGAGAATGCATTAATGAAGCTAATAGATTCATCAACAACTCCATCATCACCACCTCCAAAGAAAGAGACATAAATACATGGGTATGGGCACTCCCCTTGGCAACTGCCAAGCTTGGGGGAGGAGCCCCAGTATTGTATCACCATCACACCTTTACTTTCATTGTTTTTCTTAGATTTGATCCGTTTGGTTATATCTTGATCTAGTAGAATAAAATATTAGTATGATCTTGCTTTGAGTTTTGTTTTGATCTCTATCTACGTAATCAAATCCGTGAGTTATATATAATAAAGAGTAGTTTTGAGTTGAGGGCTTTGCTATCTTGCTATGATCTTGAGGGAACTAAAGAAAAAATAAAAAGAAATAAAAAGATCATATATTGATCTTATGGAGAGTAATGACTTCACATATGAAGAGTATGATGAATAAAAGTTATTGAGAGTTGACAAACATAGTTTTGGTCATTATTGCAATTAATTGAAAGTAATAAAGAAAGAGCGGCTTCACATATAAATATACTATCTTGGACATCTTTTGTAATTGTGAGCACTCATTAAAATATGACATGCTAGAAATTACATGTTGGACAAGGAAGACAACATAATGGGTTATGTTTTCTTATATCCGAATAGAAGTTATATTGTCATAGATCCTCCAACATGTTGAACTTTCCTTTCCCTCTCATGCTAGCCAATTTCTTTGCACCAAGTAGAGATTCTACTTGTGCTTCCAAACATCCCTAAACCCAGTTTTGCCATGAGAGTCCACCATACCAACCTATGGATTGAGTAAGATCCTTCAAGTAAGTTGTCACCGATGCAAGCAATAAAATTTCTCCCTAAATATGTATGATATATCAGCGTGAAGAAAATAAGCTTCATATGAACTTGTGATATGGAAGAAATAAAAGCGACAGACTACATTATAAAGTTCTTTATCACAAGCAGAAATATAAGGTGACGTTCTTTTGCATTAACATTTTGTGCATCCAACCATAAAAGTGCATGACAACCTCTGCTTCCCTTTGCGAAGGGCCTATCTTTTATTTTGACCTTCTACAGTTATACAAGAGTCATGGTGATCTTCACCTTTCCTTTTTACACTTTTTCCTTTGGCAAGCACTATGTGTTGCAGAGATCCGGATATATATATCCACTCGTATGTTGGTTTTCATAAAGTATTATTGTTGACATTACCCATGAGGTAAAAGGTCGGGAGACGAAACTAAAGCCCCTATCTTTCTCTGTGTACGATTGAAAACTTGTACCCATAAGTATCGCAGGTATTAGCAATTGTAAAAGACTAAATGATAGTTGAGTATGTGGACTTGCTGAAAATCTCTTATATTGAATCTTTCCGATGTTATGATAAATTGCAATTGCTTCAATGACTGAGATCATAGTTTGTTAATTTTTAATGAAGTTTCCGACTCATACTTTATCTTGTGAATGAATTGTTACTTTAACATAATAAATTATATGAAAATATATGTTGTTGTTCTAAAGATGATCATGATGCCCTCATGCCCTTATTTTATTTGATCGACACTTCTATCTCTAAACATGTGAACATATTTTTCGATATCGGGTTTCTCTTTAGGACAAGCAAGATCTAAGATTGGGGGAGTTGATACGTCATTTTGCATCATGCTTTTATGTTGATATTTATTGCATTATGTGCTGTTATTACGTTATATCACAATACTTATGCCTATTCTCTCTTATTTTTTATGGTTTACAAGAAGAGGGAGAATGTCGGCAGCTGGAATTTTGGACTAGAAAAGGAGAAAATATTAGACATATTCTGCACAACTCCAAAAGTCGTGAAACTTCACGGAGAATATTTTTGGAAAATATAGAAAATATTGGGCGATGAAAGCACCAGAGGGGGGCCACCTGCCATCCACAAGGATCGAAAGTATGTCTAGAGGGGGGATGATTAGACTACTTGACCAAATAAAAGCTTAACATTTTCCCAATTTTAGTTCTTGGTAGATTTTAGCAACTTAGCACAAGTCAAGCAATCTCAATACAATTCAAGCAATCATGCAAAGAGTATATGGGCAGTGGAAAGTAAAGCATACAACCTGCAAGAAAGTAAATGGGGGAGTTTGGAGGGAGCAAACGCAAGGTTGACATAGAGATTTTTGGCGTGGTTCCAGTAGGTGGTGCTATCGTACATCCACGTTGATGAAGACTTCAACCCACAGAGGGTAACGGCTGTGCGAGTCCATAAAGGGCTCCACTCACAAAGGGTCCACGAAGAAGCAACCTTGTCTATCCCATCATGGCCATCGCCCACAAAGGACTTGCCTCACTAGGGTAGATCTTCACGAAGTAGGCGATCTCCTTGCCCTTACAAACTCCTTGGTTCAGCTCCACAATCTTGACGAAGGCTCCCAAGTGACACCTAACCAATCTAGGAGACACCATTCTCCAAAAGGTAATAGATGATGTGTTGTTGATGTAACGCCCCAGATTCGATGCGCCAGGTGTCTGCCAGTTATTCGCCATTGTTGCCATGTCATTTGCTTGTGTGTTGCATTTTATCATGTCATCATGTGCATTTCATTTTGCATACGTGTTCGTCTCATGCATCCGAGCTTTTTCCCTGTTGTCCGTTTTGCAATCCGGCGCTCCTATGTCATCCGGCGTCCCCTTCTTGCCTCTCTTCGTGAGCGGGTGTTAAACTTTCTCGGAATGGCCCGAGGTTTGCCAAGCGGCCTTGGTATAGCACCGGTAGACCGCCTGTCAAGTTTCGTGCCATTTGGAGTCCGTTTGATACTCCAACGGTTAACCACGTAGCCCGAAACCCCCCTTTCTCTTTGCAGCCCAACACCTCTCCAAAGTGGCCCAAAACCAGCAAACTCCCCTCCATGCTCTCGGTCGTTTGATCATGATCACGTGGCCGAAAACTGCTCCCCATTTGGACTCTCCTAGCTCCCAGAAACTATAAATAAGCCCCTCCCCCGAAAATCCCGCAGATCAAACCCTAGATCCATTCCTCTCCGCGCCACCGGACACGTCCCCCCTGCGGATGAACATGTCCACCGCCGCCCTCCAGCCAACGGACGCCC
>NC_041385.1:715776400-715784088 GCF_002162155.2 Triticum dicoccoides
GCCCCTCGTCCGCCAATTCCGGCGACACCGCCGGCGTCCGTCTCCAGTCAGATCCAGGCGGGTGGATGAGATCCACCCGTCCCGTGATCCAACCGGCCGCATCCCGCCTGTATCTCTCCGTCCCGCACGACCACGTCCATTTTTCGGAGGTTGAAATTCTGTTAAGTCCCTGTATATTTCAACATTATCATGCCCTGTTCATCGCATCATATCTCTGCATTTGTAGCTTCGTTTCGTGCGTGTAATATGTCAAATTGTTCGCCTCAATGAGTACTTCATTTCATTCCATTGCATCATGTTCATTTGAGCTCATCTTGATGCCTGAATCATCGTTGCAAGAGTGCTTCATGATGTTAATCTGCTGAAACTGTTATAACATGCACTTTTGTCATTTTGCCATGATTGATGTGTGCATCATATGAGGTTGATGTCTACATGTGTTTTGATCTATGATATGTCTTCTTTACAGAGGTGCTTACCATGTATTTTTGTGATCAATGTGGTGACTAGCACAAGCATGCAAACTAGGCTTCGTAATGTTGCCGTTTTTAGTCCCTGTTCTGCTGTTATTTTGATGCCATGTAAACTTGATGCTACAGAGCGATCCATGCATATTTTGAGATACTTCAGTAAGGATGTTTTGAACATATGGTTATCGTCTATCTATTCATGCCCTTGTTTGCAATTATGGAGTAGTCTAGCATGTCGTTTTCGTGCTCTACTTTTGCTTCAAAATGTTTCCTGGCAGATTGTTTACATGTTATTCAATTTTGCCAAGGTTGTTGTAGTTGATCCTTGCATGCTATGAACTTGTTCTTGCCTTTGTTTGTTTCATAAACATGTCTTCTTGATGATGCTATGCTTATCTTGTCATGCAATGACTTGTGGTGAGTGAATCGAGCTTGTTAAGTAGGGTACTTGCTGTTGCTGTTTTGCTAGGCTGAATCTGTTATTTCGTGATGCTATGTAAACCTGCTGCTACAAGTCATCATATGCATAATCTGGAGATGTTCACTAAGGGTGTTTTGTTCTACATGTCATGATCTATCCATACATGCCCCTAGTTGCAATTATAGGTTGCTGTAGCTTGTTCATATCTTGCTCCAAAGTTGCTTCATAATGTTGCTGTCAGCCTGTTAACATTAAGTTCAGTTGTTGCCATGTGTTTTGCTAGTGATACATGCATCCTATGGACTTGCTCTTGCCATGCTTAACTTCACAAATATGACTTCTTACTGTTGGTTGGCTTGCCATGCCATGTATTGCTCTATGGTGAGTTGCACAATCTCATCAACATGCCTTCATAATTTTGTTCCTGCCATGTTTGAATCTGTATTATAACTTGCTATGTTTACATGGGTGCCATCATATTTTCTGATCCTTTTTGGCTTATGGTCAGTAAGGGACTTTTGATCTATGCATTTAGTAGTTTCATGCCATGCCTTTGTTTGCCATGATAAGTTCCTGTAACATGTTGTTTGATAGCTCTAAACATTGCAACCTGATGTTATTTTCTGCAAAGTCTGAAATTGTTATTACTTGCAATCTTGCCATGTGTGTTTGAGCATGTTCTAGTGATTTCTGGAGATAGCTCAGTTTTCGTTTTGTAATGCTTTACCTGTACATCATGCCCATGCCTTTTGTTCTCATGTTGGGGTTCTATAGCATGTTGTTTTGATGCTTGCAATATGCCTAGTTGCTGTTTTGGATAGATTGTTATTATAACTTGTTTCATGTGTGTGTTGAACCGTTGCTCCGTTTTGAGTGCGCTCCATATGAAACTTGCTTGATTTTGCATGTAGTTTCATATTATCATGTTGCATTCATGTTTTGAGGTGTTTGCTTGATGTTTGTATGCATTTTGCATCAATGCCATGTTTGTCTTGTTTTGCTCATATCTTCTAGGCCGTAGCTTCGAATTAAATGAACTTTATATGTAACTTGACTAGAATCTCGTGTAGATCATCTTGGTGAATCTTAACTTGATGTTTAACAACTTGAACATAAGGTTTATTCAGATCTGGACCAATTTCGAAATATGCATATGAGGACTTACCGAAATTGTTATATGTTGTTCCCGGCCTCATTTAAACTTGCCTTGATGTGTTGCTCTTGTTTGCATCATCTCTTGCCATGAGTAGCTTCATGTAGTCTTGTCTTGCATCATACTTGTCTGTGCATCATGTCATGTTTATGTGTGGTGTGTTTACTATGTTGTGTGGTTTCTCTCGATAGTTCCTGTTTCGTGCATTCGTGAGGATTCGTTCGTCTACGCTTGGTCCGTCTTCGTGGCTTCATCCGTTCGTCTTCTTCATGGACTCGTTCTTCTGCCTTGCGGGATTTCAGGCAAGATGACCGCTACCCTGGATCTCACTACTATCATTGCTATGCTAGTTGCTTCGTTCTATCGCTATGCTGCGTTACCTATCTTTTGCTCATCAAGCCTCCCAAATTGCCATGAACCTCTAACCTTTGACACCCTTCCTAGCAAACCATTGCTTGGCTATGTTACCGCTTTGCTCAGCCTCTCTTATAGCGTTGTTAGTTGCAGGTGAAGTTGAAGATTGCTCCATGGTGGACAGGATTTTGGTTGAGATATCACAATATCTCTTATATTATTAATGAATCTATATATTTGGTAAAGGGTGGAAGGCTCAGCCTTATGCCTGGTGTTTTGTTCCACTCTTGCCGCCCTAGTTTCCGTCATACCGGTGTTATGTTCCCGGATTTTGCGTTCCTTACGCGGTCGGGTGATTTATGGGACCCCCTTGACAGTTCGCTTTGAATAAAACTCCTCCAGCAAGGCCCAACCTTGGTTTTACCATTTGCCTCACCACCACCTACTTTTCCCTTGGGAGTCGCTCTCTCGAGGGTCATCTTTATTATAGCCCCCCCCGGGCCAGTGCTTGTCTAAGTGTTGGTCCGGACCAGAGCCACTTGCAGCGCCACCTCGGGGAAACTCGAGGTCTAGTTTTAGTTGTACGTAGTGTTCATCCGGTGTTGCCCTGAGAACGAGTTATGTGCAGCTCCTATCGGGATTGTCGGCGCATCGGGCGGTCTTGCTGGTCTTGTTTTACCATTGTCAAAATGTCTTGTAAACCGGGATTCCGAGTCTAATCGGGTCTTCCTGGGAGAAGGTATATCCTTCGTTGATCGCGAGAGCTTATCATGGGCTAAGTTGGGACACCCCTGCAGGGTATAATCTTTCGAAAGCCGTGCCTACGGTTATCGGCAGATGGGAATTTGTTAATGTCCGATTGTAGATAACTTGACACCAGATCCGAATTAAAACGCATCAACCGTGTGTGTAGCCGTGATGGTCTCTTTTCGGCGGAGTCCGGGAAGTGAACACGGTTCTTGGGTTATGTTTGACATAAGTAGGAGTTCAGGATCACTTCTTGATCATTGCTAGCTTCATGACCATTCCTTTTGCTCTCTTCTCGCTCTTATTTGCGTATGTTAGCCACCATATCATGGTTAGTCGCTGCTGCAGCCTCACCACTTTACCCCTTCTTTTCCCTTTAAGCTTTGCTAGTCTTGATACCCATGGTAATGGGATTGCTGAGTCCTCGTGGCTCATAGATTACTACAACAACAGTTGCAGGTACAGGTTTATGCGATGATCTTGACGCGAGAGCGATGTTTGCTTGTTTGGAGTTCTTCTTCTGCTTCTTCTTCGATTAGGGGATAGGTTCCAGGTTGGCAGCCTGGGCTAGCAGGGTGGATGTCGTTTGAGTTTCTGTTTGTGTTTCATCCGTAGTTGGATGATGCTCTTATGTATTGTCATGTTGTATTCGTGTGGCATTGTATGCCTTATGTATGTGTCCCCATCTATTATGTAATGTTGATGTAATGATATCCACCTTGCAAAAGCGTTTCAATATGCGGGTCTATCCTTGGTGGGACCTTAGAGTTCCTTTTGGATAGGGTCGCATATTGGGCGTGACAAGTTGGTATCAGAGCCTCGACCGACCCTAGGAGCCCCCTTGATTGATCGTGTAGTTTGGCCGTTGTTGAGTCTAGAAGAAAACTGATTTCAGAGTCTAGTTATATCGGAGAGTAGGAATTCTTTTTACTCCTCAGCCCCTTCGTCGCTCTGGTAAGGAATCTTGACGTAGGTGTTTTAATTACTCCTCTTCCTTTTCAAACTTTCTTTAGGATCATGCAGTTGGTTTTTTGTTCGTTGTTCCTCAGCTCTTTTCATCCGGTGCTTTTCTCGTCAAGTCGACTCGAGCCTCTTCATATTTGCCAAGTTCAATCCTCATTTGTCTTCTTTTCCCACCCGCCCATGTCAGGACCCCGACTCAATGCCATATTGATCTAGCATGTAACACCTCATATCACTTTGCGGCCTCACGCACGGTGTTCCCACGGGTGTCGCCTTACCTTTGCCCGGGACCGTTTGCGCCTTTTGGCACACGTATATGACAGTGTTGCTAGCATCCATATGATAAGGAGCCCGGGCTGACATGGCTAGTCGTAAACCCAAAGTGGCACAAACTTACAGGGACAGGCATCCATGACCCAGCATCGAACGTGTCGGTCATCAGCGAGTGAACCCAGGCTGTAGCACTGGGCTAGCAGGACTCCGGTGAACCGGGCTGTAGCGGGCTAACAGGACTCCGGTATTCATCGCGTGACATTTCCCCGAAGGGATAGACACAGGAACGAAGAAGGACACATGCCGGCCAGCCTAAGTGTTCCGGAGCAGTAGCAAGCTACCATGGCTCAGTGGAAACACTAGGAGACATTTCCCGGCAAGAGAGGCTACTAAAGATAAACAACTAGATGGTCAGATCCCACACATACCAAGCATTTCAATAACATACACACAATATGCTCGATATGTGCAAATACAACATGGCATCACAACATGACTCTATGACTCAAGTAATTTATTCAATAGGCTCCGAGGAGCCAGACATTACAAACATGGGTCTCATGACCCAACAATTAGAGCATACAAATCAAAGCACAAGCGGAAGCTATCATGTCTGAGTACAGACATCTATAAATGAAAAAGGCTTGAAAGCCTGACTATCTAACAGACCCTGCCGAGGGCACAAGATCGTAGCTGAGGTATCAAGCTAAACGTCGAAGTCCACGTGGAACTACTAGCGAGACCGAAGTCTCTCTGCAAAAAACATAAAATAGGCAAACGTGAGTACAAATGTACCCAGCAAGACTTACATCAGAACTAACTACATATGCATCATTATCAACAAAGGGGATGGTGGGGTTTAACTGAAGCAAGCCAGCTTTGACTCGGTGGCTATCCTAAAGTACGACTGCAAGCGACTCTTTGAGGTGGCGCACACGAGTCCACATATTCACCATATCAATACACCACTATGGATCCGCTCTCGTCTCCCTACGAGAACGCCATCCATAGCACTCACGCTTATCTTGCGTATTTTAAGGTATCCACTTTCACTTGTCTATGAACTGATATAAGCAACCCAGAAGTCCTTTTCCGTGGACACGGCTATTCGAATAGATCATATTAACCCTGCAGGGGTGTACTTCTTCACACACGCTCTCACCACTTACCGCCGTTTACACGACATGTACTCGGCAACCTTCAAGCGGAAGCCCAACGTGGGTGTCGGCCACGGCCTGCCTAAACACTCAAGTCTCTAGTCCAGGTTTATCGCCTATTCGGGTTCCATCCATGAGGAGATCCGGCCGGAGTTTCGCTCACAACCCCAAACGATGTGAACAGGGTTCCCGAGACACCAAACGGGCGCCCGGTACACCGTGCCACGTGCCTACCGCATCATAGCCCACCCCTACGGTCAGCGCTGTGCACGGCCTCCAGCATACTACCAACACCAGAAACTACTTGCAACTCCTGGACAGAGGACAAGGGTGATCAAGAAGCCGAGAGGGTCCATTGGTTTCGGGCCCAATGCGTGGTAGTAGCTGAATCATGGATCACAAACACAGAACTCAGTTCCTGAGGACGGCTGCAATGAGACAACCCACCATGTACTCCTACATGGCCTCTCACCGCCACCTTTACCAAATCGTGTTCACACACTTAGCTCACACACAGTAGGACATGTTCACACGCCTCTGATTCATCCCGGATGAATCAGACCTGACTCGACTCTAAGCAATAGCAGGCATGACAAACAAGCATGAATGAGTAGGCACAACAGGGCTCAGACAACTCCTACTCATGCTAGTGGGTTTCATCTAATTACTGTGGGATGACAGGTCATGCAAAGGATAAAGGGGTTCAGCTACCGCAGCAGGTAACAGATGAATCGATGTTGTCCTAATGCAGTAAAAGAGAGCAGGAGCGAGAGAGTAGGATTGTATCGGAATGAACATGGGGGTTTTGCTTGCCTGGCACTTCTGAAGATAACATTGAGTCTTCATCAGTGTCAACGATCACATCCTCGGTATCACGTCTATCGAGAGGGAACAAATACCGGCAACACAGAAAGAAACACAATCAATGCAATGCACAATATGATGCATGATCATGACATGGCAAAATGAATGTGTATTGGGCTAATGCATCTAGCAACAAGTTAAATGGAGTTGGTTTGAACCCTAGGTTCAAATTCAAACTCCACATGTGATTATTTAAATGTCATTTAATTGATTTGTGCTAAACAGCAGCTATAAGTTGTTCTAACATGCATGAAAATGGTACAGATGGATTCCTTGAATTTTTCTGATAATTTTTCATATATAATTTATTTAATTTGGAGTTACGGTTAATTTTCTATGATTTTTAGAAGTTTTAGGCATTTTCTGAAATTTCTTATATAAAAATAAATTCAGAAAATAAGTTACTGCGTCAGCATGACGTCGGCATGACGTCAGCAAGTCAAAGGCGTTGACCAGGTCAAACCTGACCAGTGGGGTCCACTGGTCAGTGACCCAGTCAACTAACCAAGTTAGTTAGCCCTAACTAACTTAGTTAGCCGGGCGGGGCCCACATATCAGTGGCTCACCTAATTAACTAAGTTAGTTAACACTAACTAACCTAGCACTAACTAAGCAGGCGCCTGGGCCCACACGTCAGGGGGTCAAACGCCGGGTCAAACCCGCCGGAGTTGACCCGCGGCTTGTCGCCGGCGACGCCAGCAACGGCGGAGGGCGTCGGAAACGCTGCTCCGGCCACGGTTTGATGCGCGGGTGGGTGCTACGAGTAGCTGGCGATGTGGCGCATCCAACGGTGGCGGTGTTTGGTGCTGGGGTGGCCGGAGTTAACGGCGGCGAGCTCTTTTGCGGCCGCCGGAGTTCGGCTATCGACGGGAACTATGCCACAGAGCACGGGAGGAGCAGCAGTTGGGTGATTTGAGCTCCTTCGGATGCGCTGAGCGCGTTGGCGGGCTCATAAGCAAGCGGTGACGGCTGTGGCCGCGACGGCGCCATGGCCGGCGGCGAGGGATTCTCGGGCAAGGTGGTGGGGCTAGCTAGAGAGGGAGGTGGGGCACGGGGAGAGGGGGAATCGGGTCGAGGGCTCACCGCGGAGCTGCAGGGAGGGTTAGTGGGCTCGGGGGCGCGCCGGAGTGGCCGAATTGACAGAGAAGATCCTCGGCGGCCGGCGAGGGGGAAAACGTCGGGGGCGGCGTTCCGGGGCTCTTCTGGTCGCGTGAGACGACGAGGAGGACGAGGGAGGACCGGCGGAGCTCTGGGAGGCGTCGGGGAGACGAGACGGTGGCTGTGGC
>NC_041385.1:715784528-715796087 GCF_002162155.2 Triticum dicoccoides
GCTGGCCAGGTGGGGGAGCTGGGCCGGCTGGTGGGCTGCACGGGTGAGGCCAGGTAGGCCAGGTAAGTTTCTATTCTTTTTATTTAATTATGTTCTGTTTTTCTTTTTATTTAATTCTTTTGCCATTGTTTTGAATTTAAAAATAATTCAAACAATGCCAAAGCTCCTTTGAATATTTTTATTTTGCTAGATGGACTTTTCCAAAAGCTCATAAAATATTTCAGGGATATTTGAAATTATATTCTAATTATATGAATATAATTCAAATTCAAATAGCTAATGAATTAAATCCAAAGTCCCAAAAATAATTCCTTAAAAATGTTCAATATTTTGGTTGGGACCAGAACCCTTACCAAAAATTATCAAACAATTAAGAAGGGCATTTTGGAGCAATGAATGAGATTTCTAGGGTTTTTGCCCCTCTTTTATTTAGGGTTTTGAGGCTTCCAATATTCCTCAATTCAAGTTTCAAAAACATAGACATGATGCACACATGAAGCTAGCCTAGAGCATTACCAGAAGCTAGGGATGTGACAACTCACCCCCACTAAACAAAAATCTTGTCCCGAGATTCAAGCGTAGGGTAGGGTGAAGGGGAAACGCAAACTAGTATAATCTTCATGATCCAGGGTGCACTTCAAATGAACGTTGATTTGAACACCATTTTGTCTTGAAGTCTTGCCTTGAAAAATCCTGTCAACATGACATGGAGGAAAGAAGGAGACTCTAGAAGGGTCGATCTCCTCGAAGATCGAACAACTCACGGAATGAGACATAAGACCATCTCTCGGGTTGAGACACGAGATACACATCAAGAGGGGTGGAAAGAAACGAATGACGAAGGTTCACTAGGTAGACAACAATTCCACACCTAAGAAGGTGGTAAACGATTGTCACGTAGCGAGGAGTTGAGTTGCCATGATACCATAACGATACACCTTAGGGAAGGTGACTCGTAGAGATATCCCCTTAAGTGGAAGAAAGAATTACTTTTGATTCTGAGATCATTGAGACTCTTTAAACCAACCTAAGGCAATTCTCGAGCAATCGTTTGGAGGGGGTCGGTAGAATGGCATACTCGGACTTGGATGATGTGGATTACCTTGTTGAAGACAACGTAATGGATGAATTTGCTTATCACCGGAAATGGAAGAGACCCATGGTAGAATGGCACATTGGCGGTGCAAGCTGGGAACAAAATGCAAATGCTGGGAATGATTCTGGTAACTGGGGAAGAGCCCAACACTAGAGAGTTAATTCACTGGTTGAAAAGGTCATAGCATTGCCGAGGGAACTGAGAGAAAACCCAGCTAGTGCCGAGGATAACAGGTAGCGCTTGTGCATGCTCTCAAGAACTTGAGCATTTCCATAATCATCAAGGTTTTATCAACATCCGTGTCAAGGGTCCTGACAGCACAACATACTACCATGATGAATGGTGATGGAGGATGCAGATGCAAAGGAAGATAACACCTCTCAGATTTCATCTTAGCGAGGCCAAGGAAATAAAATCTGGATGATCGACCGAGAGACATTTAGCACTCCGCTTCTAATGTTCTTCTTGATGTGCTAGTGTAACCCATTCATAGATATGGTTTGATATCTAGAACATCAAGTAAAAAGGTCGGACTTCGGGAACACAAAAATCCATAGGGGCAACTAGGGAGTAAACCCTACGAAATCCCTATGGGGAGGTGGCCAACTTCCTCAATCAAGATATTATAATAACAGGTCTACCGGATGGGTGTGTTGGCCACGACATCCACCTTACCGGTTATCGAGAGACCAATATTATAGTTCTTGGGGAAATGTTCCAACCATCATATCTGCCTGAGATTCAGATCTGGTTGGTGTCAGAATATTCCAGACTCATCGAGTCTAGGAAGAAAAATGAAAGTTTGCAACACAAATCGACGAGATGACGTTGCGGGATTCTCGGGAGATGAACTACGATAGCAAGCTCCAAAACATGAGCTGGTTCTGCTACAGACATGTGAACACGTTGTCCCAGACAAGCATGACCACGTGGTAGTCTTATAATAAAACACTACCGAGTTCAGGTGGGGAACCATCAACGAGGATATCAAAATCCTTGCATAAGGTATACTCTTAAGAAGGAACTTCTTCTCCTTGAACAAATCAATCAGTGGCTTGGTGTGCTAGGGATACATATAGATTGAAGGTTGCAAGTCTTCAAACCACAGAATTCTTCGCACATGTGCATGACTGACTTGCGATGATTCCAGAGGAAGCAACATTGACTTTCTCGAGTTCACGGCGGCAACTTGCATCAGATGCACATGAATTAAAGGAAGTCACTACCTTCATCCAAACATATGCTTCATGAGCTAGCATGAACAAATGCTTTCAAAAATTTCCAACACTAGCTTAATGCTCAACAAAATCATGGAGGAGATAAGGATGTTGTCAACGGGCTCAACAACAATTCATCCGGGTTTCCTTTTAAAAGGAATTCCATAGTTAAGTGAACACGGTGATAGCATTGGTCAGACCAAAGAAGTAATGGTGTATGCTCGAGGGATCAACCACGAATAAGACAACATTACGAGCATCGTTGGTACTGATTTGATTTGACGATGGCCCACACTCAAATCAACGGATTGATAAGACAATAGGTCCAACAACTGATCACAAGGACCAATCGATGAAGATATCATCTTTCTTCAACACACACTACACGAGAATATCCCTTTGGAACGAACTAAGTCAGACAAGCTTTTATCTTCCAACTCTCCAAGTTGTTGTCCAGCTTAACCAACTAGCTCAGGGATATCTAACACCGATTCTTGGAAAGAAGGTGGTTCATAAGAAACCAACTTGATCACGGGCTCAACATAACGGTCAGGTGACGACCTGGTGATACTTCCGAGAAGACATTCAGAGAATCACGAACCACCGGTATGTTACTAAGCTCGAGAACAATCTTACTTTTTAGGGCAAGACGATATGATCAATTAAGCAAGGATTGGCACTATCCTAACTCACTGATCGGAGAGTGCACCAGAAATAAGGACTAGGTAGCGCAATCAACCTTAGGGTGACGATTCAATAATCGACACGCTAAGAATGAGGTTATCGTCCATTTAACTACCAAGCAATGGAGTTGCTAGCAGTATTGATTTCACACGCCATGATTCATTTGTCGGCATTCCGGTTACAATAACACGGAAACCGAGAAATTATCAATGATGATCAGAAGTATTACTCCGTCAAGAATTCATAAGATGGTGTGCAATTCCCATGATATTCCTGACATAAAGATGGTAATACTTCAAGGTAGAACAGAACAAAAGCTGGATTAGCAATTTGATCTGCGGAGCACAACTTCTTTGACCCAATCCTGGATATGGAAGAGGTACTGGAGTTTGTTTCTCCTAGTCATTCAGGACAGAATGGCTTGACGGACCACAAGAGTAATAAGCATTGATAACACGAATGCACAATTACTCCTGGCTATCAATTGATAGACGAGAGCCAGAAAACAACTAAGGAGGGACAACTCAAAGGAACATATGATTTTCTGAGTTGTGAATGCATAGATTAGCATGTCGAACGAGTTCAACATATTTCTTCCGGACAATCCATGTGGAAAGGTAGAACTGGCAGAGTCACAATTATGAATGGAGAACCCATTGAGAGCACTCCTGTTGTGATCTTTTGATCCAACAAACTTTTGCCGTAAGTGGTTCATGGTATTTGGAAGAAGGATATACCACGGACCTTGAGGACTATCGCAAAGGTTACTAATATCCTAAAGGAACTAGCAACACTATCAACATGATGTAAGTAGAGTGAATCTCGGGTTCAAACCCAGGAGTAGAATACCTACTAACTATGTGGCATCACGGGATGCTTTCGAGAATAAAAGCCAGAATCATCACACTGGGACACAAATCATGGCTAAATTACTAGATGATCCCCTAAGACACCTAGGGTCATAATAGTAACTCCAACATAAATGTCAAGGCAACAAAGTACCTCAACTCACTGATTAGTGTGGTTAATCTGGCCCATGGGAACATTGAAACGGGAAGAAAGGATTTGCAAATGCATCAGACTACTTAGAAACCTGGGATGACTCGGACAACATAACGGCTGTAAATGCTCAGAAAAGATTTGAGACATTCACAAAAATGGTGGCATAACCACTCAGAAGCACAATATCAAGGTTTCGAGATCAACAATTAACATACGGAAGTAGTAGGAACTGAACTGAGACTTAAATCCAACAATCTTATAAGTCCACTGATTAGTAACACGTGATCCTAATAGAAAGAAGAGATAGCCTAGTTAATCCCCGTAGAAGAGAAGATGATGACTCAGATCAGAAGGCCATGAGGTATAAGGAGTAAAAAGAGCCTTACGTTCCATCCCACAATCAATTCCCCTACATATAACTAAAGAATTTCTAGACTCAACATTGACCAGTTTGGCTTGGTAATCCTACAGGCAGTCAAGCTCTGATACCAACGCTGTCAGGACCCCGACTCAATGCCATATTGATCTAGCATGTAACACCTCATATCACTTTGCGGCCTCACGCACGGTGTTCCCACGGGTGTCGCCTTACCTTTGCCCGGGACCGTTTGCGCCTTTTGGCACACGTATATGACAGTGTTGCTAGCATCCATATGATAAGGAGCCCGGGCTGACATGGCTAGTCGTAAACCCAAAGTGGCACAAACTTACAGGGACAGGCATCCATGACCCAGCATCGAACGTGTCGGTCATCAGCGAGTGAACCCAGGCTGTAGCACTGGGCTAGCAGGACTCCGGTGAACCGGGCTGTAGCGGGCTAACAGGACTCCGGTATTCATCGCGTGACATTTCCCCGAAGGGACAGACACAGGAACGAAGAAGGACACATGCCGGCCAGCCTAAGTGTTCCGGAGCAGTAGCAAGCTACCATGGCTCAGTGGAAACACTAGGAGACATTTCCCGGCAAGAGAGGCTACTAAAGATAAACAACTAGATGGTCAGATCCCACACATACCAAGCATTTCAATAACATACACACAATATGCTCGATATGTGCAAATACAACATGGCATCACAACATGACTCTACGACTCAAGTAATTTATTCAATAGGCTCCGAGGAGCGAGACATTACAAACATGGGTCTCATGACCCAACAATCAGAGCATACAAATCAAAGCACAAGCGGAAGCTATCATGTCTGAGTACAGACATCTATAAATGAAAAAGTCTTGAAAGCCTGACTATCTAACAGATCCTGCCGAGGGCACAAGATCGTAGCTGAGGTATCAAGCTAAACGTCGAAGTCCACGTGGAACTACTAGCGAGACCGAAGTCTCTCTGCAAAAAACATAAAATAGGCAAACGTGAGTACAAATGTACCCAACAAGACTTACATCAGAACTAACTACATATGCATCATTATCAACAAAGGGGATGGTGGGGTTTAATTGCAGCAAGCCAGCTTTGACTCGGTGGCTATCCTAAAGTACGACTGCAAGCGACTCTTTGAGGTGGCGCACACGAGTCCACATATTCACCATATCAATACACCACTATGGATCCGCTCTCGTCTCCCTACGAGAACGCCATCCATAGCACTCACGCTTATCTTGCGTATTTTAAAGTATCCACTTTCACTTGTCTATGAACTGATATAAGCAACCCAGAAGTCCTTTTCCGCGGACACGGCTATTCGAATAGATCATATTAACCCTGCAGGGGTGTACTTCTTCACACACGCTCTCACCACTTACCGCCGTTTACACGACATGTACTCGGCAACCTTCAAGCGGAAGCCCAACGTGGGTGTCGGCCACGGCCTGCCTAAACACTCAAGTCTCTAGTCCAGGTTTATCGCCTATTCGGGTTCCATCCATGAGGAGATCCGGCCGGAGATTCGCTCACAGCCCCAAACGATGTGAACAGGGTTCCCGAGACACCAAACGGGCGCCCGGTACACCGTGCCATGTGCCTACCGCATCACAGCCCACCCCTACGGTCAGCGCTGCGCACGGCCTCCAGCATACTACCAACACCAGAAACTACTTGCAACTCCTGGACAGAGGACAAGGGTGATCAAGAAGCCGAGAGGGTCCATTGGTTTCGGGCCCAATGCGTGGTAGTAGCTGAATCATGGATCACAAACACAGAACTCAGTTCCTGAGGACGGCTGCAATGAGACAACCCACCATGTACTCCTACATGGCCTCTCACCGCTACCTTTACCAAATCGTGTTCACACACTTAGCTCACACACAGTAGGACATGTTCACACGCCTCTGATTCATCCCGGATGAATCAGACCTGACTCGACTCTAAGCAGTAGCAGGCATCACAAACAAGCATGAATGAGTAGGCACAACAGGGCTCAGACAACTCCTACTCATGCTAGTGGGTTTCATCTAATTACTGTGGAATGACAGGTCATGCAAAGGATAAAGGGGTTCAGCTACCGCTGCAGGTAACAGATGAATCGATGTTGTCCTAATGCAGTAAAAGAGAGCAGGAGCGAGAGAGTAGGATTGTATCGTAATGAACAAGGGGGTTTTGCTTGCCTGGCACTTCTGAAGATAACATTGAGTCTTCATCGGTGTCAACGATCACATCCTCGGTATCACGTCTATCGAGAGGGAACAAATACCAGCAACACAGAAAGAAACACAATCAATGCAATGCACAATATGATGCATGATCATGACATGGCAAAATGAATGTGTATTGGGCTAATGCATCTAGCAACAAGTTAAATGGAGTTGGTTTGAACCCTAGGTTCAAATTCAAACTCCACATGTGATTATTTAAATGTCATTTAATTGATTTGTGCTAAACAGCAGCTATAAGTTGTTCTAACATGCATGAAAATGGTACAGATGGATTCCTTGAATTTTTCTGATAATTTTTCATATATAATTTATTTAATTTGGAGTTACGGTTAATTTTCTATGATTTTTAGAAGTTTTAGGCATTTTCTAAAATTTCTTATATAAAAATAAATTCAGAAAATAAGTTACTGCGTCAGCATGACGTCGGCATGACGTCAGCAAGTCAAAGGCGTCGACCAGGTCAAACCTGACCAGTGGGGTCCACTGGTCAGTGACCCAGTCAACTAACCAAGTTAGTTAGCCCTAA
This sequence comes from Triticum dicoccoides, assembly GCF_002162155.2. Taxonomy (NCBI): domain Eukaryota; kingdom Viridiplantae; phylum Streptophyta; class Magnoliopsida; order Poales; family Poaceae; genus Triticum; species Triticum dicoccoides. The sequence continues at coordinate 715,791,659 of NC_041385.1, forward strand.
CTAACTTAGTTAGCCGGGCGGGGCCCGCATGTCAGTGGCTCACCTAATTAACTAAGTTAGTTAACACTAACTAACCTAGCACTAACTAAGCAGGCGCCTGGGCCCACACGTCAGGGGGTCAAACCCTGGGTCAAACCCGCCGGAGTTGACCCGCGGCTTGTCGCCGGCGACGCCAGCAACGGCGGAGGGCGTCGGAAACGCTGCTCCGGCCACGGTTTGATGCGCGGGTGGGTGCTACGAGTAGCTGGCGATGTGGCGCATCCAACGGTGGCGGTGTTTGGTGCTGGGGTGGCCGGAGTTAACGGCGGCGAGCTCTTTTGCGGCCGCCGGAGTTCGGCTATCGACGGGAACTATGCCACAGAGCACGGGAGGAGCAGCAGTTGGGTGATTTGAGCTCCTTCGGATGTGCTGAGCGCGTTGGCGGGCTCATAAGCAAGCGGTGACAGCTGTGGCCGCGACGGCGCCATGGCCGGCGGCGAGGGATTCTCGGGCAAGGTGGTAGGGCTAGCTAGAGAGGGAGGTGGGGCACGGGGAGAGGGGGAATCGGGTCGAGGGCTCACCGCGGAGCTGCAGGGAGGGTTAGTGGGCTCGGGGGCGCGCCGGAGTGGCCGAATCGACGGAGAAGATCCTCGGCGGCCGGCGAGGGGGAAAACATCGGGGGCGGCGTTCCGGGGCTCTTCTGGTCGCGTGAGACGACGAGGAGGACGAGGGAGGACCGGCGGAGCTCTGGGAGGCGTCGGGGAGACGAGACGGTGGCTGTGGCCGCGCGAGCGCTGGTCGGCGGCGACGGCCTCCATTCAGTCGCGGGAGGGGAAACAGAGGAGCGAGGGGGAGGGAGGTCCAGAGAGTGAGGGAGAAGTGAGAGGGGGTCGGGGCGTCTCCGTGGCGTCGTGAAGAGGTCGGGGAGGCTGCCACGGCGAAGCAGGAGGTGGAGGCCTCCGCGTGCGCGCGTGCGTGCGGTGTCTGTCCTCCTGGCAGGGAGGAAGACGATGGGGGGGGTGGAGATGGGCTGGGCTGGCAAGGTGGGGGAGCTGGGCCGGCTGGTGGGCTGCACGGGTGAGGCCAGGTAGGCCAGGTAAGTTTCTGTTCTTTTTATTTAATTCTGTTCTGTTTTTCTTTTTATTTAATTCTTTTGCCATTGTTTTGAATTTAAAAATAATTCAAACAATGCCAAAGCTCCTCTGAATATTTTTATTTTGCTAGATGGACTTTTCCAAAAGCTCATAAAATATTTCAGGGATATGAAATTATATTCTAATTATATGAATATAATTCAAATTCAAATAGCTAATGAATTAAATCCAAAGTCCCAAAAATAATTCCTTAAAAATGTTCAATATTTTGGTTGGGACCAGAACCCTTACCAAAAATTATCAAACAATTAAGAAGGGCATTTTGGAGCAATGAATGAGATTTCTAGGGTTTTTGCCCCTCTTTTATTTAGGGTTTTGAGGCTTCCAATATTCCTCAATTCAAGTTTCAAAAACATAGACATGATGCACACATGAAGCTAGCCTAGAGCATTACCAGAAGCTAGGGATGTGACAGCCCACCCCTTCTTCTTCTCAGAACCGGAGTCCGTAATCGAGTATCCATCCTACTCGTGTGAAGTCTTTGCTTTCTTTCCTCAATGATTTCAACCGGTGTTTTCCTCTTCAAGATATTCGTCGTTTCCCCTTCCAAGTTGCTTTTGTTTTCCCGCCCTCCCACCCTCTTCTTCCCTGAGCTTGAATCTCTTTCGAGCATCAATTCCATTCGCGCGGAGTCTCTTCAATCTTACCTTAATTATTTCAACCGGTGAATTCTCGTCTCGTTTGACATTCTTCATCTCCTTTTCTTTTCCGGTGGATTCAATTCTAATTTTGGTAGTGATTTCATTATTTTCCTCGGCTCAAGTATTTTCCTTGCTCGTTCGCCTCTCGCTAGTTTATCCTTCCGGAGTGTGCAAGACATCTCAGGAGATTCGTCTGTGTTCGAATTAATTCGAGGTTGTCACCTCATTCAAATATTTCAGTTGTTCTGGTGCATCATCTATCTGTTCAACAATCCTTTTCAACTGTGTTCTATTTTAGTGGGCCCTAACCCACAGGTCTTTTCCCAGGATCTTACCTGACTCTTCTAATTCCCCCGGAGTTATCCCAAATTCTTTTCAAGTGTGATGTAAGAATGGATTCCATCAGTAAGATGCCTTCTCCAAGATCTCATTCAAATTCTTTTCATTGTTGGCTCAACCCCTTCGCTTTTCATTCTCCCAGAGTATCTCAATAATTTTGGTGGTGTTTCTTGTCGTCTTTTGAAGATTGAAGAAGAGTTTTCCCTCTCAATCTTGTCTGTTCTCCCGAAGTTTCGTGGTTCTAGCTTCATTTTATCCTCTCAAATTATTCCATTCGTCAAATTTTCTTTTCGTACCCATCTGGAGTATGTCAGAAGTTGATTTCTGTTTCTTTTCACCGGAGGCCATCATTCCAGCTATCGTCCTCTAATTATTCTGGTGCTTCGTTCAAGTGTTCTTTAATCAGCTCATGATCTCTTTGTCCTTTTGCATCTAAATCCCCTCTAGCATATTTGTTCTTCTAATTCTTCCCGGTGATTCATTCTCTTTTATCAGTCTTTTTCGAATTCTTACGATGGTTCGTTCAAGATTCTTTTTCCTTGATTATCATATTAATCCATTTGTTCTTTCAATCCTATCGGTGGTTCATGAAGACATTCTCAAGTTTGTGATATGTTCCTTCTCAATCCTTTTCAAGAAGAATAAGTAGTATGCAAAAATCCGTTGCTTGTCATCAATTTAAATTGGTGAAGGATAGGCATGACATAATTCTTATTCTTATTTCATCTTCGTCTAGTAATCCCTTCCTTCGGAATTTGTTCTTGATTAATAAATTCTAGTTCCAAGTGTCTTCATCTTTTCTTTTCCGGAGTTCAAATTTCCTCGGTCATTTCGTCGGAACCTCCATCTAAATCATTGCAAGGCTCATCTTATTATTTCATCCTTCATTCTATCTCATCATCCTTTTGTTACCGGTGTTCCTTACGGTGGTTCTTCAAGTGTTCATCAAGATTCTTGTCGGCGGAGTTCAAGTATCCTTTTTCTCACATCTCGAAGTGTAATTAATTCTCCGTATTCTTTTAAATTGGAGCTTTGCATTCCTTCATTCTTCTCAGCTATCCAATTATTCCCGTTTGTGGCCGGTTATCACCTTATGATTTTGAGATGTTACTTATAAGTCCACAACAAGCTTATTCTTTCGTTGTTGATTTTCTCAACAACTCCATTCAATCCTTCCTTTTAAGTTCTTTTCATTCAACTCTTTCAATTCTTCCGGAGGTTTTGTATCATGTCTTCATCAAGTATCATTCCATCCTCTCAAGCTTGTGTTCTATTCATTCCATTTTCAGTCGGTGTGCTGTCTAAATCGTTTCAGTCTTATTCGTTCTTATCTCGTTATAATCGGAGTGGTTTCATAGTCTATCTGATTCCGTGAGCTTTCGATTCTCGTCATTCTCAACGTTCCTCTCTTCTTCTCGAGTGCTCTCGATTCTTTGCTTCTTCTCTTGGGTTCTTGTTTCACCTCATCCCTTTTCCCTTCCGTCTTGGTCCTAAGATCTCGGGACGAGATCTCTTGTGAGTGGAGGAGTGTTGTAACGCCCCGGGTTCGATGCACCAGGTGTCTGCCAGTTATTCACCGTTGTTGCCATGTCATTTGCTTGCGTGTTGCATTTTATCATGTCATCATGTGCATTTCATTTTGCATACGTGTTCGTCTCATGCATCCGAACTTTTTCCCCGTTGTCCGTTTTGCAATCCGGCGCTCCTATGTCATCCGGCGTCCCCTTCTTGCCTCTCTTCGTGAGCGGGTGTTAAACTTTCTCGGAATGGCCCGAGGTTTGCCAAGCGGCCTTGGTATAGCACCGGTAGACCGCCTGTCAAGTTTCGTGCCATTTGGAGTCCGTTTGATACTCCAATGGTTAACCGCGTAGCCCGAAACCCCCCTTTCTCTTTGCAGCCCAACACCTCTCCAAAGTGGCCCAAAACCCAGCAAACTCACCTCCATGCTCGCGGTCGTTCGATCCCGATCACGTGGCCGAAAACCGCTCCCCATTTGGACTCTCCTAGCTCCCAGAAACTATAAATAAGCCCCTCCCCCGAAAATCCCGTAGATCAAACCCTAGATCCATTCCTCTCCGCGCCACCGGACACGTCCACCCTGCGGCCGAACATGTCCGCCGCCGCCCTCCAGCCAATGGACGCCCGCCACCTGTCCGCCGCCGCCGCCCGCCTCCGCCGGCCCGAGAGGCCCGCGCCAAGCCCGCGGGGCCCGGATCCGCCGCCGCCGCCGCCCGCGGGACGCCCGCGCGCCCGCCGCCGTGCCCGCGCCGCCGCCGTCTGCCTCCCTCCGCACCGCGCAGCCTCGGCCGCCGTCGT
>NC_041385.1:715796846-715811082 GCF_002162155.2 Triticum dicoccoides
CATCGACGTCCGCCTACCGCCGGAGCCCGCCCCGCCGCGTCCCCTCCGGCCCCGAGCTCCCGCGCCCGAGCCCGTCCGCCGGAGCCCCGAGCCCCGCCGGCGAGCTCCTGCTCCAACTCCGGCGCCCGCTCGCCGGCCCCGCCGCCGCAGCGGCCCCGCCTATGCCCGCTTCGGGCCCCGCCCCGCCATGCCCGCGCCGTCCCTCGTCCGCCAACTCCGGCGACCCCGCCGGCGTCCGTGTCCAGTCAGATCCGGGCGGGTGGATGAGATCCACCCGTCCCATGATCCAAACGGCCGCGTCCCGCACGAGCACGTCCATTTTTCGGAGGTTGAAATTCTGCTAAGAACTTGTATAATTCAACATTATCATGCCCTATTCATCGCATCATATCTCTGCATCCGTAGCTCCGTTTCGTGCGTGTAATATGTCAAATTGTTCGCTTCAACGAGCACTTCATTTCATTCCATTGCATCACGTTCATTTGAGCTCATCTTGATGCCTGAATCATCATTGCAAGAGTGCTTCATGATGTTAATCTGCTGAAACTGTTATAATATGCACTTTTGTCATTTCTGCCAAGATTGATGTGTGCATCCTATGAGGTTGATGTCTACATGTGTTTTGATCTATGCTATGTCTCTTTACCGAGGTGCTTACTATGTATTTTTGTGATCAATGTGGTGACTAGCACAAGCATGCAAACTAGGCTTCGTAATGTTGCTGTTTTTAGTCCCTGTTCTGTTGTTATTTTGATGCCATGTAAACTTGATGCTACAGAGAGATCCATGCATATTTTGACATACTTCAGTAAGGATGTTTTGAAAAGATGGTTATTGTCTATCCATTCATGCCCTTGTTTGCTATTATGGAGTAGTCTAGAATGTCATTTTCGTGCTCTACTTTTGCTTCAAAATGTTTCCTGGCAGATTGTTTACATGTTATTCAATTTTGCCAAGGTTGTTGTAGTTGATCCTTGCATGCTATGAACTTGTTCTTGCCTTGGTTTGTTTCATAAACATGTCTTCTTGATGATTCTATGCTTATCTTGTCATGCAATTACTTGTGGTGAGTGAATCGAGCTTGTTAAGTAGGGTACTTGCTGTTGCTGTTTTGGTAGGCTGAATCTGTTATTTCGTGATGCTATGTAAACCTGCTGCTACAAGTCATCTTATGCATAATCTGGAGATGTTCACTAAGGGTGTTTTGTTCTACATGTCATGCTGTATCCATCCATGCCCCTGGTTGCAATTATAGTTGTTGTAGCTTGTTCATATCTTGCTCCAAAGTTGCTTCATAATGTTGCTGTCGGCCTGTTAACATTAAGTTCAGTTGTTGCCATGTGTTTTGCTAGTGATACATGCATCCTATGGACTTGCTCTTGCCATGATTAACTTCAAAAATATGTATTCTTACTGTTGGTTGGCTTGCCATGCCATGTATTGCTCTGTGGTGAGTTGCACAAACTCATCAACATACCTTCATAATTCTGTTCCTGCCATGTTTGAATCTGTATTATAACTTACTATGTTTACATGGGTGCCATCATATTTTCTGATCCTTTTTGGCTTATGGTCAGTAAGGGACTTTTGATCTATGCATTTAGTAGTTTCATGCCATGCCTTTGTTTGCCATGATAAGTTCCTGTAACATGTTGTTTGATAGCTCTAAACATTGCAACCTGATGTTATTTTCTGCAAAGTCTGAAATTGTTATTACTTGCAATCTTGCCATGTGTGTTTGAGCATGTTCTAGTGATTTCTGGAGATAGCTCAGTTTTCGTTTTGTAATGCTTTACCTGTACATCATGCCCATGCCTTTTGTTCTCATGTTGGGGTTCTATAGCATGTTGTTTTGATGCTTGCAATATGCCTAGTTGCTGTTTTGGACAGATTGTTATTATAACTTGTTTCATGTGTGTGTTGAACCGTTGCTCCGTTTTGAGTGCGCTCTATATGAAACTTGCTTGATTTTGCATGTAGTTTCATATTATCATGTTGCATTCATGTTTTGAGGTGTTTGCTTGATGTTTGTATGCATTTTGCATCAATGCCATGTTTGTCTTGTTTTGCTCATATCTTCTAGGGCGTAGCTTCGAATTAAATGAACTTTATATGTAACTTGACTAGAATCTCGTGTAGATCATCTTGGTGAATCTTAACTTGATGTTTAACAACTTGAACATAAGGTTTATTCAGATCTGGATCATCTTGGTGCATCATGTCATGTTTATGTGTGGTGTGTTTACTATGTTGTGTGCTTTTTCTCGATAGTTCCTGTTTCGTGCGTTCGTGAGGATTCGTTCGTCTATGCTTGGTCCGTCTTCGTGGCTTCATCCGTTCGTCTTCTTCATGGACTCGTTCTTCTTCCTTGCGGGATTTCAGGCAAGATGACCGCTACCCTGGATCTCACTACTATCATTGCTATGCTAGTTGCTTCATTCTATCGCTATGCTACGTTACCTATCTTTTGCTTATCAAGCCTCCCAAATTGCCATGAACCTCTAACCTTGGACACCCTTCCTAGCAAACCATTGCTTGGCTATGTTACCGCTTTGCTCAGCCTCTCTTATAGCGTTGTTAGTTGCAGGTGAAGTTGAGGATTGCTCCATGGTGGACAGGATTTTGGTTGAGATATCACAATATCTCTTATATTATTAATGCATTTATATATTTGGTAAAGGGTGGAAGGCTCGGCCTTATGCCTGGTGCTTTGTTCCACTCTTGCCGCCCTAGTTTTCGTCATACCAGTGTTATGTTCCCGGATTTTGCGTTCCTTACGCGGTCAGGTGATTTATGGGACCCCCTTGACAGTTTGCTTTGAATAAAACTCCTCCAGCAAGGCCCAACCTTGCTTTTACCATTTGCCTCACCACCACCTAGTTTTCCCTTGGGAGTCGCTCTCTCGAGGGTCATCTTTATTATAGCCCCCCTGGCCAGTGCTTGTCTAAGTGTTGGTCCGAACCAGAGCCACTTGCAGCGCCACCTCGGGGAAACTCGAGGTCTGGTTTCAGTTGTACGTAGTGTTCATCCGGTGTTGCCCTGAGAATGAGATATGTGCAGCTCCTATCGGGATTGTCGGCGCATCGGGCAGTCTTGCTGGTCTTGTTTTACCATTGTCGAAATGTCTTGTAAACCGGGATTCCGAGTCTGATCGGTTCTTCCTAGGAGAAGGTATATCCTTCGTTGATCGCAAGAGCTTATCATGGGCTAAGTTGGGACACCCCTACAGGGTATAATCTTTCGAAAGCCGTGCCTGTGGTTATAGGCAGATGGGAATTTGTTAATGTCCGGTTGTAGATAACTTGACACCAGATCCGAACTAAAACGAATCAACTGTGTGTGTAGCCGTGATGGTCTCTTTTCGGCGGAGTCTGGGAAGTGAACATGGTTCTTGGGTTATGTTTGACGTAAGTAGGAGTTCAGGATCATTTCTTGATCATTGCTAGCTTCACGACCGTTCCTTTTGCTTTCTTCTCGCTCTTATTTGCGTATGTTAGCCACCATAACATTCTTAGTCGCTCCTGCAGCCTCACCACTTTACCCCTGCTTTTCCCTTTAAGCTTTGCTAGTCTTGATACCCATGGTAATGGGATTGTTGAGTCCTCGTGGCTCACAGATTACTACAACAACAGTTGCAGGTACAGGTTTATGCGATGATCTTGACGCGAGAGTGATGTTTGCTTGTTTGGAGTTCTTCTTCTGCTTCTTCTTTGATCAGGGGATAGGTTCCAGGTCGGCAGCCTGGGCTAGCAGGGTGGATGTCGTTTGAGTTTCTGTTTGTGTTTCATCCGTAGTTGGATGATGCTCTTATGTATTGTGATGTTGTATTCGTGTGGCATTCTATGCCTTATGTATATATCCCCATCTATTATGTAATGTTGATGTAATGATATCCACCTTGCAAAAGCGTTTCAATATGCGGGTCTATCCTTGGTGGGACCTTCGAGTTCCTTTTGGATAGGGTCGCATATTGGGCGTGACAGTTGATGAACTCCTTGCTCTTGTGGTTCAAATGATAGTCTCCCCAACAATCAACTCTCTTTCACAGATTTGGCTATGGTGGAAAGATGATTTGAGTGGAAAGCAACTTGGGGAAGGCTAGAGATCAAGATTCATGTGGTAGGATTGTAATATCTTGGTCTCAACACATGAGTAGGCGGTTCTCTCTTAGAAAATGAGTAGTGGAAGTGTAGGTACGTTCTTATGGCTCCCTACACCAATGAAGAGTGGGTGGAGGGGTATATATAGCCTCCACACAAAATCTAACCGTTACACACAGATTCTCAAACTCGGTGGGACCGAATCAGCAAACTCGGTCAGACGATCCAGGTAAAAATATGAACATTAGAGTTTTTGGTGGGACCGATATAGTCATCTCAGTGTGACCGATATACTAGGGTTAGGGCATAACATAATATCAGTGTGAACAATCACATAAACTCGGTGGGACCGATTTCAGCAATAGGTACATAGAGGGTTGGTCAGGCAAACTCGGTGGGACCGATTCGCTCACTTTGATAGGACCGAAGTGTTACGAAAAGGAAATAGGGAGTTTGCAATGCAGACTCGGTGGGACCAATTTGCTCATTTTGGTAAGACCGAATTGTTACAAAAAGGAAACGAACAGTTTGCAATCCCATCTCAGTGAGACCGAGATCCCTATCGATGAGACTGAAGTAACTAGGGTTTGTGGTAGCGGCTATGTCAAATGAAACTCGGTGGTTGTCAGGACCCCGACTCAATGCCACATCGATCTAGCATGTAACATCTCATATCACTTTGCGGCCTCACGCACGGTATTCCCACGGGTGTCGCCTTACCTTTGCCCGGGACCGTTTGCGCCTTTTGGCACACGTATATGACAGTGTCGCTAGCATCCATATGATAAGGAGCCCGGGCTGACATGGCTAGTCGTAAACCCAAAGCGGCACAGACTTACAGGGACAGGCATCCATGACCCAGCATCGAACGTGTCGGTCATCAGCGAGTGAATCCAGGCTGTAGCACTGGGCTAGCAGGACTCCGGTGAACCGGGCTGTAGCGGGCTAACAGGACTCCGGTATTCATCGCGTGACATTTCCCTGAAGGGACAGACACAGGAACGAAGAAGGACACATGCCGGCCAGCCTAAGTGTTCCGGAGCAGTAGCAAGCTACCATGGCTCGGTGGAAACACTAGGAGACATTTCCCCGTAAGAGAGGCTACTAAAGATAAACAACTAGATGGTCAGATCCCACACATACCAAGCATTTCAATAACATACACACAATATGCTCGATATGTGCAATACAACATGATATCACAAAATGACTCTACGACTCAAGTAATCTATTCAATAGGCTCCGAGGAGCGAGATATTACAAACATGGGTCTCATGACCCAACATTCAGAGCATACAAATCAAGCACAAGCGGAAGCTATCATGTCTGAGTACAGACAGCTATAAATGAAAAAGGCTGAGAAGCCTGACTATCTACCAAATCCTGCCGGGGCACAAGATCGTAGCTGAGGTAACAAGCTAAATGTCGAAGTCCACGCGAAACTACTAGTGAGACCGAAGTCTCTCTGCAAAACATAAAATAGGCAAACGTGAGTACAAATGTACCCAGCAAGACTTACATCAGAACTAACTACATATGCATCATTATCAACAAAGGGATGGTGGGGTTTAACTGCAGCAGGCCAGCTTGACTTGGTGGCTAGGCTAAACTACGACTGCAAGCGACTCTTTTGAGGTGGCGCACACGAGTCCACATATTCACCATATCAATACACCACTATGGAACCGCTCCCGTCTCCCTACGAGAACGCCATCCATAGCATTCACGCTTATCTTGCGTATTTTAGAGTATCCACTTTCACTTGTCTATGAACTGATATAAGCAACCCAGAAGTCCTTTTCCGCGGACACGGCTATTCGAATAGATCATATTAACCCTGCAGGGGTGTACTTCTTCACACACGCTCTCACCACTTACCGCCGTTTACACGACATGTACTCGGCAACCTTCAAGCGGAAGCCCAACGTGGGTGTCGGCCACGGCCTGCCTAAACACTCAAGTCTCTAGTCCAGGTTTATCGCCTATTCGGGTTCCATCCATGAGGAGATCCGGCCGGAGTTTCGCTCACAGCCCCAAACGATGTGAACAGGGTTCCGTGACACCAAACGGGCGCCCGGTTTACCCGGCCACGTGCCTACCGCATCACAGCCCACCCCTACGGTCAGCGCTGTCCACGGCCTCCAGCATACTACAAACACCAGAAACTACTTGCAACTCCTAGACAGAGGACAAGGGTGATTAAGAAGCCGAGAGGGTCCATTGGTTTCGGGCCCAATGCGTGGTAGTAGCTGAATCATGGATCACAAACACAGAACTCAGTTCCTGAGGACGGCTGCAATGAGACAACCCACCATGTACTCCTACATGGCCTCTCACCGCTACCTTTACCAAATCGTGTTCACACGCTTAGCTCACACACCGTAGGACATGTTCACACACCTCTGATTCATCCCCGATGAATCAGTCCTGACTCAACTCTAAGCAGTAGCAGGCATGACAAACAAACATGAATGAGTAGGCACATCAGGGCTCAAACAACTCCTACTCATGCTAGTGGGTTTCATCTATTTACTGTGGAATGACAGGTCATGCAAAGGATAAAGGGGTTCAGCTACCGCAGCAAGTAACAGATGAATCGTTGTTGTCCTAATGCAGTAAAAGAGAGCAGGAGCGAGAGAGTAGGATTGTATCGGAATGAACAAGGGGGTTTTGCTTGCCTGGCACTTCTGAAGATAACATTGAGTCTTCATCAGTGTCAACGATCGTATCATCGGTATCGCGTCTATCGAGAGGGGACAATTACCGGCAAATACAGAAAAGACACGATCAATGCAATGCACAATATGATGCATTCTATGACATGGCAATATGAATGTGTTTTGGGCTAATGCACCTAAAACCAGATTAAATGAAGTTGGTTTGAATATAAAATTCAAATTCAAACTCCATATGTGAATATTCAAATGCCATTTAGTTGATTTGTGCTAAACAGCAGCTATAAGTTGTTCTAACATGCATGAAAATGGTACAGATGGATTCCTTGAATTTTTCTGATAATTTTTCATATATAAATTATTTAATTTGGAGTTACGGTTAATTTTCTATGATTTTTAGAAGTTTTAGGCATTTTCTGGAATTTCCTATATAAAAATAAATCCAGAAAAGAATTTACTGCGTCAGCACTACGTCAGCATGACGTAAGCGAGTCAACGGGCAGCCCAGGTCAAACTGACCAGTGGGTCCTCCGTGTCAGTGACTAACCTAACTAACTGGGTTAGTTAGCGTTTTAATTTAAACTAACCTAGATTAATTAGGCGGGCTGGTCCCGCATGTCAGTGACACAGGGGGAGGTCAAACCCCGGTCAAATGGCCCAAACAGGCCGGCGGCTCAACGCCGGCGGCAACAGGCACGGCGGAGGGCTTCGGGAACGCTCCTCCGGCGACCATTCGGGCGGCAGAGAGGCTCTACGGGTAGCTGGGAGGGCGCCGCGTCTTCCTGTGGAGTCGGTTGGGGTCGGGGCGGCCGGAATCGGCGCCGGCGTCGACCTAGGTGGCCGCCGGAGTTCGGCCAAGGTCGAACGCGGCGCTGCGGTGCACTAGAGGGGAAACGGAAAGGCTCTGGGGGCTCCTGGGAGGGCGGCGAACTCGGTAACGTGCTCGGGCGCTAGCTGGGGTGACCCTGGCCACGGCAGCGCCATGACCGGCGGCGAGGAGCAATCGGCTCCGGTGAGAAGGCGGCTGGAGTGCGGGAACGAGCGCGGGGAGAATGGGAAATGGAAGAGGAGCTCACAGCGAGGTCGATGAGCAGCTCGGTGGTCTCGGGGAGGCGGCGGAGGTGGCGAATTGACTGCGGCGAACTTCGGTGGCCGGCGACGGAAACGGCGATGGTGGCGGCGTTGCAGCACGTCCGGGAGGTCCGTAGCTCAACGAGGAGGTGGAGGGGGTTGTGGCGGAGCTCGGAAGCGGGTCGGGGAGGCGAGGGGAGGCCAGTGGCTACGGTGATGCCCGTCGGCGGCGGCGGTGGTTCTCGGGTGAGAGGGAGAGAGAGCATGGGGAGAAGAGGAGGGCGAGGAAGAGTGAGAGCGGTGCGGGGCAGCTGCGTGGCTTCGTCCGGGGCATCGAGGGAGTCCGGGGGAAGCAGGAGGTGGCCAGCAGGGGGGGAGGTGGCGCGCGCGCGTGCCGGCGAGCGTCGGGCACACGCCCTCGTCCTTCTGTCCGAGGAGGAAGACGACAGGGAAGGCGCGGGTGGGCTGGGCCGGCCAGGCGGGGGAAGCTGGGCCGGCTGGTGGGCTGCACGGGTGAGGCCAGGTAGTCTCTGTTCTTTTTCTTTTATTTCTATTTTAGTTACTGTTTTCTATTTTCTGTAATTGTGTTTGGATTTATTAAAAATGCCAGAGCATTTCCAAAAATCATGCAACTGACTGTGGCCACTGTTTGGAATATTTCCAACAGTAAACATTTCAGTTTGTGATTATTTGAGCATTTAAAATATTATTAGCAATTAAATGCCCAAATGCAAACACTATATAATTTAATTCAAAAATCCAGGAATAGCCTATAAATATGTTCATCATTTTTGGAAGAGGTTTTCACCTTTAACAGAAATTATGAACATTTCTAAAGGGCATTCTGGGTTATTGAAAATATTTTTATTGAACCTAGTTAAATTTCATTTGGTGCTAGGGTTTCAACAATCCCCATTTCAAATTTAAATGAAATTTAAACATGGTGCAACACTCTAATGCATGCACTAGGCATTGTCAGAACTAGGGATGTGACAACTCACCCCCACTAAACAAGAATCTCGTCTCGAGATTCAAGCGTAGGGCAGGGTGAAAGGGGAACGCAAACTAGCACAATCTTCACGATCCAGGTTGCACTTCAAATGAACGTTGATTTGAACACCAACTTTGTCTTGTCGTCTTGCTCTGAGAACTCCAGCTATCATGACAACGAGGGGAAAGGAAAGACCCTAGAAGGGTCGATCTTCTCGAAGATCGAACAACTCACAGAATGAGACATAGGACCATCTCTCGGGTTTAGACACGAGATACACATCAAGAGGGGTGGAAAGAAACGGATGACGAAGGTTCACTAGGTAGACAACGATTCCACACCTAAGAAGGTGGTAAACGATTGTCCATGTAGCGAGGAGTTGAGTTGCCATAATACCACAACGAGACACCTTCAGAACCGTGACTCGTAGATATCTCCCCGTAAGTGGAAAAAGAATTACCTTTGATTCAGAGATCATTGAAACTCTTTATACCAGCTTAAGGCAAATCATAATCGATCATTTAGAGGGGTTCGGTAGAATGGCATACTCAAACTTGGATGATGTGGATTACCTTGTTGAAGACAACGTAATGGATGAGTTTGCTTATCACCGGAAATGGAAGAGACCCATGGTAGAATGGAACATTGGCGGTGCAAGCTGGGAACAAAATGCAAATGCTGGGAATGATTCTGGTAACTGGGGAAGAACCCAACAATAGAGAGTGAATTCACTGTTGGAGTGGTTATAGCATAACCGAGGAAATCTGGGGCAATCCCAGCTAGTGCCGATGATAAGACGTAGCGCTTGTGCGTGCTCTCAAGAACTTGAGCATTTCCATATTCATCAAGGTTTTACCAACATCCGTGTCAAGGGTCCGGTAACACAACTTACTACCATGATGAACGGTGATGGAGGATGCAGATGCAAAGAAAGATAACACTTTCTCAGATTTCACCTTAGCGAGGCCAAGGAAACAAAATCTGGATGATCGACCGAGAGACATTTAGCACTCCGCTTCTAATGTTCTCCTTGATGTGCTAGTGTATCCCATTCATAGATATGGTTTGATAACTAGAACATCAAGTAAAAGGTCGGACTTCGGGAGCAATAGAATCCATAAGGAACAGTTACGGAGGTAAATCCTATGAAGTCCTTATGGGGAGGTGGCCAACTTCTTCAATCAAGATACTACAATAATAGGTCTTTCGGCTGGGTGGTGCTGGCCACGACATCCACTTTACCAGTTATCGAGGAACCAATATTATAGTTCTTGGGGAAATGTTCCAACCATCATATCTGCCTGAGATTCAGCTCTGGTTGGTGTTAGGATATTCCAGGCTCATCGAGTCTTAGGAAGAAAAATGAAAGTTTGCAACACAAATCGACGAGATGACGTTGCGGGATTCTCGGGAGATGAACTACGATAGCAAGCTCCAAAACATGAGCTGGTTCTACTACAAACATGTGAACACGTTGTCCCAGACAAGCATGACCACGTGGTAGTCTTATAATAAAACACTACCGAGTTCAGGAGGGGGAACCATCAACGAGGGTATCGAAGTTCTTTCATAAGTCCGGATTAGCTCTTATGAAGGAACTCCTTCTCCTTGAACAAATCAATCAGTGGCTTGGTGTGCTAGGGATACATATAGATTGAAGGTTGCAAATCTTCAAACCACAGCATTCTTCGCACGTGTGCATGACTGATTTGGAATGATTCCAAAGAAAGCAACATTGACTTTCTCGAATCCACGGCGGCAACTTGCATCAGATGCACATGAATTAAAGGAAGTCACTACCTTCATCCAAACATATGCTTCATGAGCTAGCATGAACAAATGCTTTCAAAAGTTTCCAACACTAGCTTAATGTTCAGCAAAATTATGGAGAAGACAAGGATGTTGTCAATGTGCTCAACAACAATTCATCTAGGTTTCCTTTTAAAAGGAATTCCATAGTTAAGTGAACACGGTGATAGCATTGGTCAGACCCAAAGGATATAACGGTGTATGCTCGAGGGATCAACCACGAGTAAGACAACATTACGAACATCGTTGGTTCCGACTTGATTTGACGATAGCCCACACTCAAATCAAAGGATTGATAGGACAATAGGTCCAGCAACTGATCACAAGGACCAATCGATGAAGATATCATCTTTCTTCAACACACACTACACAAGAATATCCCTTTGGAACGAACTAAGTCAGGCAAGCTTTTATCTTCCAACCCTCCAAGTTGTCGTTTAGCTTCACCAACTAGCTCAGGGATATCTAATACCGATTCTTGGAGAGAAGGTGGTTCACAAGAAACCAACTTGATCACGAACTCAACATAGCGGTCAGGTGACAACCCGGTAACACCTCCAAGAAGATATTTGGAAAGTCACGAACCACCGGTATGTTACTAAGCTCGAGAACAATCTTGCTTTTGAGGGCAAGACGATATGATCAAATGAGTGAGGACTTGACAAGATCCTAACTCATCAATCGAAGGGTGCACCGAAATAAGGACTAGGTAGCACGATCAGTCTTAGAAGGATGATTCGAAAACCAACATACTAAGAATGAAATTATTATCCTTTAACTACCAAGCAACAGAGTTGCTAGCAGTATTGATTTCACACATCACAATTCATTTGTCGGTATTCCGGTTGCATCAACACAAGGGCCGAGGAATGAACAGTGATGACAAGAAGTATCACTGTACCAAGAGTTCATGGGATGGTGTGCAATTCCTATAACAATCTCGATATAAAATATGTAATACTCCAAGGTAGAGCAGAACCAAAAGCTGGATTGGCATTTGATCTGCGGAATACAACTACTTTGACCCAATCCTAGATATGGATGAGGTACTGGAGTTTGTTTCTCCAAGTCATTCAGGACAGAATGGCTTGACGGACCATAAGAGTCATAGGCATCGATGAACGAACGCACACATACTCTTGACTATCAATTGATAGACGAAGGTCAGTAGACAACTAAAGAGGGACAACTCAAAGGAACATATAACTTTCTGAGTTGTGGATGCATAAATTAGTATGTCGAACCGAGTTCAACATAATTCTTCCGGATAACCCATCCAGAAAGGTAGAACTGGCAGAGTCACGATTTATGAATGGAGAACTCCTCAAGAATAATCCTGTTGTGATATTTCAGTTCAACGAGGAACTTCTGCCATAAGTAGTTCATGGTATTTGGAAGAAGAAGATACCACGGACTTCAAGGACTATCGCAAAGGTTACTAATATCCTGAAGGCACTAACAATTACTATCAACACGAAGTAGGTGGAGTGAATCTCGGGTTCAAGAACCCAGGAACAGAATACCTATTACTAAGTAGCATCACGGGATGCTTTCGAGAATGATGGCCAGAATCATCACACTGGGAACACAAATCATGGCTAAATTACTAGATGATCCCCTAAGACACCTAGGGTCATAATAATATCTCCAACATATATGTCAAGGTAACGGAGTACCTCAACTCACTGATTAGTGTGGTTAATCTGGCCCATGGGAACATTGAAACGGGAAGAAAGGATTTGCAAATGCATCAGACTACTTAGAAACCTGGGATGACTCGGACAGCATAACGGCTGTAAATGCTCAGAAAAGAGTTGAGACATTCACAAAAATGGTGGCATAACCACTCAGAAGCACAATATCAAGGTTTCGAGATCAACAATTAACATACGGAAGTAGTAGGAACTGAACTGAGACTTAAATCCAACAATCTTATAAGTCCACTGATTAGTAACACGTGATCCTAATAGAAAGAAGAGATAGCCTAGTTCTTAATCCCCGTAGAAGAGAAGATGATGACTCAGATCAGAAGGCCATGAGGTATAAGGAGTAAAAAGAGCCTTACGTTCCATCCCACAATCAATTCCCTTATATAACTAAAGAATTTCTAGACTCAACTTCGATCAGTTTGGCTTGGTAATCCTACAGGCAGTCAAGCTCTGATACCAACGCTGTCAGGACCCCGACTCAATGCCACATCGATCTAGCATGTAACACCTCATATCACTTTGCGGCCTCACGCACGGTATTCCCACGGGTGTCGCCTTACCTTTGCCCGGGACCGTTTGCGCCTTTTGGCACACGTATATGACAGTGTCGCTAGCATCCATATGATAAGGAGCCTGGGCTGACATGGCTAGTCGTAAACCCAAAGTGGCACAGACTTACAGGGACAGGCATCCATGACCCAGCTTCGAACGTGTCGGTCATCAGCAAGTGGGTCCGGGCTGTAGCACTGGGCTAGCAGGACTCCGGTAAACCGGGCTGTAGCGGGCTAACAGGACTCCGGTACTCAAAGCGTGACATTTCCCCGAAGGGACAGACACAGGAACGAAGAAGGACACATGCCGGCCAGCCTAAGTGTTCCAGAGCAGTAGCAAGCTACCATGGCTCAGCAGTAACACTAGGAGACATTTCCCGGTAAGAGAGGCTACTAAAGATAAACAACTAGATAGTCAGATCCCACACATACCAAGCATTTCAATCATACACACAATATGCTCGATATGTGCAAATACAACGAAGCATCACAACATGACTCTACGACACAAGTACTTTATTTAAGGCTCAGTGAGCCATACATAACATACACAAAGGTACGGGTCTCACGACCCAACATACAAGTCATACAGTCATACAAACCAGCAGCGGAAGTAACTTGTCTGAGTACAGACAACTAGTAAAATAAAAGAGGCTTGGAAAGCCTAGCTATACTACGTGGTCCTTCACAAGCTCAGGGTCACCACCTGGGTCTTTAGCCTACTCGTTGATGTCAACGTCTACATAGAACCCATCAGAAGGGGTTGCAGCGTCTTCTGTAAAAATGTAGATTATAGCAACATGAGTACAAATGTACTCAGCAAGACTTACATCAGATCCTACATACATGCATAGTATCAAGAAGGGTTGGTGGAGTTATTGCAGCAAGCCAGCTTTGACTCTTGGCTAGGCTATCCTACGATAATCCAACTTGAAATGGTTTTGTGCACACGAGTCCACTACTCACCACTTCAATACACTACCGAGGATCCACCTCCGTCTTCCTACGGAAGAGCCATCCTCGGCACTCACACTTATCTTGAGGCTTTTAACAGTTTCCATTTACTTGTCTATGAACTGTATAGGCAACCAAGTAGTCCTTTACCGCGGACGCGGCTATTCGAATAGATTATGATAACCCTGCAGGGGTGTACTTCTTCATACATGTTTCCACCACTTAGCGTCTGCACACGACATGTGCTCGGCAGACTTCAAGCGAAAGCCGACGTGGGTGTAGACCACGACCTACCTAAACACTTAAGCCTCTAGTCCAGGTTTATCGCCTATTCAGGTTCCATCCGCAGGGAGTCCGGCCGGGGTTTCCCATACGG
>NC_041385.1:715811092-715812259 GCF_002162155.2 Triticum dicoccoides
CTATGACATGGCAATATGAATGTGTTTTGGGCTAATGCACCTAAAACCAGATTAAATGAAGTTGGTTTGAATATAAAATTCAAATTCAAACTCCATATGTGAATATTCAAATGCCATTTAGTTGATTTGTGCTAAACAGCAGCTATAAGTTGTTCTAACATGCATGAAAATGGTACAGATGGATTCCTTGAATTTTTCTGATAATTTTTCATATATAAATTATTTAATTTGGAGTTACGGTTAATTTTCTATGATTTTTAGAAGTTTTAGGCATTTTCTGGAATTTCCTATATAAAAATAAATCCAGAAAAGAATTTACTGCGTCAGCACTACGTCAGCATGACGTAAGCGAGTCAACGGGCAGCCCAGGTCAAACTGACCAGTGGGTCCTCCGTGTCAGTGACTAACCTAACTAACTGGGTTAGTTAGCGTTTTAATTTAAACTAACCTAGATTAATTAGGCGGGCTGGTCCCGCATGTCAGTGACACAGGGGGAGGTCAAACCCCGGTCAAATGGCCCAAACAAGCCGGCGGCTCAACGCTGGCAGCAACAGGCACGGCGGAGGGCTTCGGGAACGCTCCTCCGGCGACCATTCGGGCGGCGGAGAGGCTCTACGGGTAGCTGGGAGGGCGCCGCGTCTTCCTGTGGAGTCGGTTGGGGTCGAGGCGGCCGGAATCGGCGCCGGCGTCGACCTAGGTGGCCGCCGGAGTTCGGCCAAGGTCGAACGCGGCGCTGCAGTGCACTAGAGGGGAAACGGAAAGGCTCTGGGGGCTCCTGGGAGGGCGGCGAACTCGGTAACGTGCTCGGGCGCTAGCTGGGGTGACCCTGGCCACGGCAGCGCCATGACCGGCGGCGAGGAGCAATCGGCTCCGGTGAGAAGGCGGCTGGAGTGCGGGAACGAGCGCGGGGAGAATGGGAAATGGAAGAGGAGCTCACAGCGAGGTCGATGAGCAGCTCGGTGGTCTCGGGGAGGCGGCGGAGGTGGCGAATTGACTGCGGCGAACTTCGGTGGCCGGTGACGGAAACGGCGATGGTGGCGGCGTTGCAGCACGTCCGGGAGGTCCGTAGCTCAACGAGGAGGTGGAGGGGGTTGTGGCGGAGCTCGGAAGCGGGTCGGGGAGGCGAGGGGAGGCCAGTGGCTACGGTGATGCCCGTCGGCGGCGGCG
>NC_041385.1:715813410-715844370 GCF_002162155.2 Triticum dicoccoides
AGCTGGGCCGGCTGGTGGGCTGCACGGGTGAGGCCAGGTAGTCTCTGTTCTTTTTCTTTTATTTCTATTTTAGTTACTGTTTTCTATTTTCTGTAATTGTGTTTGGATTTATTAAAAATGCCAGAGCATTTCCAAAAATCATGCAACTGACTGTGGCCACTGTTTGGAATATTTCCAACAGTAAACATTTCAGTTTGTGATTATTTGAGCATTTAAAATGTTATTAGCAATTAAATGCCCAAATGCAAGCACTATATAATTTAATTCAAAAATCCAGGAATAGCCTATAAATATGTTCATCATTTTTGGAAGAGGTTTTCACCTTTAACAGAAATTATGAACATTTCCAAAGGGCATTCTGGGTTATTGAAAATATTTTTATTGAACCTAGTTAAATTTTATTTGGTGCTAGGGTTTCAACAATCCCCATTTCAAATTTAAATGAAATGTAAACATGGTGCAACACTCTAATGCATGCACTAGGCATTGTCAGAACTAGGGATGTGACAGTGGTACCGGATATATCCAATTTGGTGGGGCAGAAATTGACTTCTAGGTTTAGGACATATGTGGAAATGAGAAAGTGGTTGAGGGTTTTGGAGCATATCACTAAGCATTTTGAGCAACTAAGCCATTAAGCAACACATCATCCCCTTTTAATAGTATTGGCTTTCCTATAGACTCAGTGTGTTTTGGATCACTTAAATAGAAAATTTTGAGTGTTGAGCTTGTTGACAATATATGTCCTTTGCATTTTGAGGGGTCAACATCTCTAGTCCATGCCATGCCAATCATTGAACTTTCTGAAATGATCATCTTGAAATAGCATTAGTTCAATGAACTATATTTTGTTAAGACTTACCAAAACCACCCAGGGATTAGTTGCACTTTCAATCTCCCCCTTTTTGGTAATTGATGACAACATATAGATCAAAGCTTCGACAAATGATAATAAGAATGAAGTACATTGTCGCTTTGAGAGGTATGTGATAAGCAAGTGCTCCCCCTAAATTTGTGCATTGTTCAAAATTTTCTTTGGACTGAAAATGCACAATCTGTTAGGATCATGGGTTACTCTTCCATGTCACATACATCTTTGTCATGGTGGGTGCATGTCAGATGCCAAGGGATGGCTAAAGAGAGGAGGAGGCTCGAGGGCTCTGGTGGGCTTCGGAGGAGAGGTTGATATGCGCGGGCGCGGGACGCCGGAGATACCCAGGTTTGGGGCTCTTCGGAGAGATAACACCCCTAGTCCTGCCGAGTTTAGTTGGATGGTCGATTGTATAATGTCACTCCTGGAGCTGTATGGCGGAGGAAGGAGGCTGACCAAGGCTTGGGTTGCTCCTTCTTCCTTGCGTTGCTATGTAGTGGCTAGTCCTATCTTGCTTGCTTTTGCATGCCGGGGGTCTTACATACGATATCTCTCATGCCCCTATGGGCATGGACTCCTGGGGGGTTTTATAGATCAACCCACCCAGGGTTACAATGGTAATATGCCGAGTCGGTTGGTCCGTATTGTCGGTGTCCGGGGTTCCGGGCTGGGTCCCGCTTGGGGGCTTGTGGTTCGCCGGATTCCCCTAGGTGCGGGCCCCGCGTGCCTAGGGGGACTGTGCACCGTCTTGTCAATCGTCATGGCGTGGCCGAGTCGAGCCGCGCACACTGTTCTCCGTCAGGCCGCCGCTTGCTGTTGTCAGCGGTGAGGGCGGGAACACTGTTGTCGTGCCAGCCCTGGTCAGCGGGTAGGTTAGGGGCACTTTTGCCATGCTTTCGCTGACCACGGGCATGGGCGGGGACACCGTAGTCTTGGTCATCGGTGATTGAGGTCTCGTCCCATCGTCCGGCCTGGATGGGACGGGAGCTGACCCGTGGCTGGGTTGCTGTGGACGCCATAGGTGGGTTGGCTTGCTGGGGAAGCCAAGGTTGCGCCGGGCTGAGTTGCCTTGCGTCAGCCGCTGCGGCCGGGTCGACATACCTTGCCGAGTCGAGGGGCTAGGCCGGGTTGCGCGCCTTGCCGGGTCGAGCGACCCGGCCTGGCGCGCGCCGGTTTGCGGGGCAATGCGGGTCCCGCTGTTTTTGAAATAGATCCGGGTTCTGTTCCCTGCCTGGGGTTCATCCCCCCGACAGTAGTCCCCGAAGCTGTGAAGGTCCATCGTCTTCGGATGAGTGGGCCTTCGCAGCTTCCCCCTTGAGCAAGGCAGAATCTGCGAACGTCGGGTCCAGCAACACCAACTGTGTGCCGGTTTTCTCAGAAACCGGATCGCGGCATCCCGGCCGTGGCGGGAACAGAGGAGTCCATCGAATCTTGAGGCGATCCCTCGTGCTTCACGCATTCGCCACGTGGTGCCTGGAAGTCGGAGGGGCCTGACAGGCCGCGCGCATGACAGGACTAGGCGGCGGGGCGGGGCCCGCCACCGCGCGCCCATGGCCACGCGTGCGGATTTATTGCGGCGTCTGGGGGCCGGTTGCACTTCCACGCGCAGTTAGTGCGTGTGTACGTGTGCACTTATTGCGGGGTAGTGGAACGAGCGCGTGCAGATGATCCCACTCCCCCACGTTTGAACCGGGGGTTATAAATTGCGGGGGGCAAGGGGGCGGCGGACATTATTCTCACTCGCACCCTGCTGTCCCCCTGCTCTCGCTCTGCTTCTTGCCACCGACGCACACCTGCGCCTGCGGCCTTGATCAGATTTCTTCTTAGTTGTCCTTCTTCCTCTTCTTCTTCCGGTGATATGGCTGCCATCGGGCTCCTGGATTGGCTCGAACGCGCCGTACATCCAAGCGAACCCGGCACCACAGATGAGCATCTGGTCTTGCTATGTTTCCGCCGCGCATCTTCACATTCGTCCCGACGCATTGCGGGAGATTCTTCTGAACGTGAACCAACACCCTTACGCCCGGGCTCCATTGCAGGTGGCGCCGGTGGCACCAGGGGAGCCCGCGGCTCACGGCGGTGAGGAGGTGGCCGAGTCCAACGCCGGCGCTGGGTGTCGTGCGGGTAAGCTTTGAGTCTTTCTCTTATTCATTTGCCATGGATCATTTTTGGGCGTGTTGCGGCGTTGGCGACGCTGACGCCAGTTGTTGATGTAGCGGCGTTGGGCGGGGGAGGTGGCGAGGCGGCGAGGCGGGAGGAGCCGGGTCCTTGCATGGGGCGGCGCCCAGCCGCCCACACAGGAAGGACAGCGTCACGCCGCGACCCCGGGCCCTGAAGCGCACGGCGGATCCGGCCGAGCCTGGGAGATCGGCCAAGAAGAAGCGCGGGAAGCCGACCCCGGTCCCAGTCTTGTCGGGGTAAGTCCTGTTTCTTGCTTGCACCCTGATTTCTTGGGCCAGCCTCGTCTTGCATTTGCTCATTCTGCTTTTTCCTTCAGGTCACCGATCACACTAGCGAGGGCGGCGGCGGAGGCCGCGGCCGCCGAGGGGGCCGCGTTTCGCTGGAGCCGGTCCGACCTCGCCGGCCTGGCCGGGGAGGAGGGATGGGGTGACTCGAAACTCGGCCTGGACCCGGATGACACCGAGGCCTTGGCCTGGCGGGACAGGAACCAGGCCGAGGCGGAGTTGGAGGCGGCGTCAGTCTGGGCTTGGACCGATGCTGCGGCGGCATGGGCGCGAGGCGGCGCGGAGCCGTCCTAGCGTGCGATGCCGGAGGGCACGGTGGTGGCGGCGATGGTTTTTGAGCCATCGATGCTGAGGGAGCGCGGCCGCGGAGGCCGGGCTGAGGTGGGGGACGGAACCCCGCCACGGGCCGATGTGGTCGAGCGCACGGGGACCGATGGTGCTGGAGGCGACGTCTCTTTGGAGGAGGCACCGCAGTTTGTGGTGCCCGAAGCGCCGCCGGTTGTTGGCGACGCAGGGCGTCCTGGCGTCCGAGGAGGTGAGGACGCCGGGAGGGACATTGGAGGAGGTGCTGGCCGCATCACAAGCGGCCAGCGGTGGGCCTGCCTTGGTGCTCTGCCTGGCAGGGCGCTGAGCCGCCGTGCCGCCGCCCACGCGAAGCGGGGGCGCGACCGTCTTGGGCCCCAGACCCAGGAGGAGGCGGCGCTGGACGCCGTTAGCCGCCGCCTTCAAGGTCTGACGGAGCAGCTTGAGGCCTTTGCCAGGGCCGAGGGGGAGCGGACGCGCGACTTGGAGCGCGTCGTCTTAGTAAGTTCTTCTTTCCTTCTTGGTTTCTTGTGATTTCAACTTTGTGGGGGCACGCCAGCGCACCCACTGGGTGTAGCCCCCGAGGTTCAGGCCAACTATGCAGTAGTTGGGTCGAACCTTAGGAGCATTGGCCTTGTGTTGACTTTGGTTTTCTCTTCAGCACCTCGACGCCTTCCGGGTTGCCGCCTTCAACCGGCTCCTGGGCAAGCATCGGGAGCTCAAGGAGGAGCTTGCCGCCAAGGAGGAGGAGCTTCGCATCGCTGTAGGTACTTTGTTGTGTTCTTTTCTTCTGGTGGGGCGTGCTAGCGCACCCACTGGGTGTAACCCCCGAGATTCGGTCCAACTGTGTAACAGTTGGGCCAAATCTTAGGTCTTGTCTTTTTCTTTCTTTCTGTTGAGTTCTTCTTCTTCGCAGCCGAGGTTCTGTCTTGGCGGACCCGGCTATTCCGGGCTGGTCATCACTATGACCGGCTTGTCGCTGATTCCGTCCGTCTCGGCGTCGAGGCGGCGCAGGCAAAGGCGGAGGCGGCCGCGGCCCGGCGGTCCCTTGATGAGGCCAACCGGACCGGCTGCACGAGCAGCTGGCGGGTCATAAGAGCCGCCTCGAGGCTGAGGTGGAGCTTCTTAAGGCGGAGGCCGCCAACGTGGTGGAGATGCAGCAGGCCCTGGTCGAGGCGGACCAGTAGCACGGCCAGCTGGTCAACGAAAAGGGCTGGCTCCAGGCCGAGGTGGAGCGTCTGCGGGAGCAGGCCACCACGGCTGAGGAGGCCTGCCAGGCCGAGGCTCGCCGTCGTGAGGCGGCCGAGAATTCGGCCGAAGACAAAGACACCGAGCTGAAGGCGGCCCTTGCTAAGGCGGCCGACCTGGAGAAGGCGCTCGGGGAGCGGGACGTGTCTTGGAGCGGGAGCAACGTGGTACGTTACTCGAGGCGCAGCACCTGGAAGAGTCTTTCTCCAGTAAGTGTTGCTTCTTCGTTGTTTGCCGGGTCGGGACCCGGCCCTTTCTTCTTTGTTGCCCTTCTAACTTGCTTCTTCTTTGGCTGCAGGGGCCTTTCCAGAGACGCAGCGGCTGGCGGAAGAAGCCATCTACTATCAGCGTGACCCGACCGACGTTGTTGGGTCAGGGACGGATCCGCTGATGGCCTGGACTTTCCCGGAGATCATTGCCGCTGCTGAGGCCCGGCTGCGTGTCTTGGGGACGCAGATGGAGTGGCCGTCTCGAGCCGGCACTACAATGACGGCGGCCTTGTGGCCGGACTCCGTCAATCCGCGCAGCTTCTCGCGCCTGGCACGCTGGTTGGAGATGGGCCCGGATCGCCTTAGCGACTAGTGCGTTTCTGCCGCCCGGGACGGTGCTGAGATGGCGCTCCGGATCGCGCTATCTTGGCATCCAAATCTTCAGCTGGACGCGTTGATGGTTTAGCGCGCTGGGTCGGAGCAGTTGATGCAGGAGCAGGCCAGCTGGATCGCCTCCTGGGCCAGCTATATCGCCGAGTTCGCCTTCCCTGATGAGTTCCATCCGAAACGGACGGAAGAGGACGCGGTTGTGGAGGGCAACGACTACGGCTTGCTTCTTCGCTGGACCCAGAGGCCGGCCGGGGGGAGCCGTTGATGTCACGACGTGGCGCTGGAGATGCCTGAGAATCTTTGTGCAAATTCTGTTAAGTAGCAGGTCCACCCACCCACTGGGGTTTTCAGGGTGTAATGAACTCGGGCCGTGGGCCTTTGCTTGAAATATTTATGTATAAATGTTGTGAGTGTTTATTTGCTTTTTGCCTTTTGCTTTTTTCGAACTTATTTCATGAGTTGCACCTCTATGAAACTCCCCCCCCGCGAGTCAGACGGCCGAGGCTTCGGTCCATGACAAGGAGTTCGGCTCTTCGAGAGGCGGCCGCCGGAGTTGGGTCCTTAGAAGCATTGAGCGCGAGCGAAACACCCACTGGGTCGGCTGGCGGCAATCCGGCTTGGCCGGTTGGAGAGCAACCGGTCGTGCGGCTAACTTAGTTGACGAGCGTCGGACCGGGTTGGTCGACCCGACGGCTTTGACCTAGTGTATGAATCGTAGGGGAGCTTTAGCCCGTTGTGCTTGCCCGCCGTCAGCCAGAGCTGGATCTGCGGTTTTAGGGCATAGTGGGGGACTGCGGCATCCTATCTTTATCAGGAATCACCAAGTAAAGTGACGGGGTGATGATCAAGCCGGCCAGCCCCCGAGCCCCCTGGTCGAGCTAGTCGAGCCGGCGGCCGGGTTCGGTAGTGATGTGAAATATGGACGAAATAAATTGGTCGGCAAAAGGCAGTCCTCGAGTCTCGTTCGGGGACCCCCATAGTTTCATATGCTTACAAAAGGCATTGATACATACATTCATGCGGCTACCTGTAAAACAGACGGAGGAGTTCCACGTTCCATGGCCGGGTCGTTTCTTCGCCGGCGGTGTCCCTCTTGCGCTTCTTCGATTTGCGCGCGTCGATGAGGTAGTAGGCATTGTGGTCGCGCAAAGTCCTGCTCATGATGAATGGGCCTTCCCATGGAGAGGACAACTTGTGTTGGCCGGCCTGCTCTTGGACGGGTCAGAGGATGAGGTCGCCTTTGCACAATGCGAGAGGCTTGATCTTCTTGCTGTGGTAGTGCCTCAGGCCTTGCTAGTAGATAGCCGAGCGGCTAAGTGCCTGAAGGCACGCCTCTTCGAGCAGGTCGACACCGTCTTCGCGTGCTTCTCTTGCTTCTGCTTCGGTGTACATCGTGACACGCGGTGAGTCGAACTCGACGTCGGTCGGGATGATGGCTTCGGATCTGTAGACGAGGAACAACGGGGTGAACCCGGTCGACCGGTTTGGTGTTGTGCGCAGACTCCAGAGAACGGCGGGCAACTCATCGAGACAACTGCCGGGTGAGCGTACGAGTGGCTCGACGAGTTGCGGCTTGATGCCGGACAAGATGAGTCCATTGGCCCGCTCGACCTGCCCGTTGGACTGCGGATGGTCACGGAGGCCAGGTCGAGGCGGATGCCAGAGACGGCGCAGTATTGCTCGAGCGCGCCCTTGGGGAAGTTGGTGCCATTGTCGGTGATGATGTTGTTCGGCAAGCCGTAGCGCACCGCTATGTCCTTGATGAATCGGACTGCTGTTGGCCCGTCCAATTTCTTGATTGGTCTTGCCTCGATCCATTTGGTGAACTTGTCCACTGCCACCAGCAAGTGCGTCATGCCGCCTCGAGCGGTTTTGAAGGGTCCCACCATGTCGAGTCCCCAGACCACGAAAGGCCAGGCGATCGGTATGGTGCGGAGTGCTGACGCCGGCTGGTGGCTGCGTTCGCTGAAGTGCTGGCATCCTTCGCACTTGAGGACGAGCGACTCGGTGTGTTCCAGGGCCGTTGGCTAGTAGAAGCCGTGGCGCAATGCCTTGGCCACGAGGGATCGAGATGCGGCGTGGTGCCCGCACTCGCCCTGGTGAATGTCGAGGAGGATGTTGATGCTGCGGTCCTGCTCGACGCAGCGCTGGTGTCAAGACCCCGACTCGATGCCACATCGATCTAGCATGTAACACCTCATATCACTTTGCGGCCTCACACACGGTATTCCCAAGGGTGTCGTCTTACCTTTCCACGGGACCGTTTGCGCCTTTTGGCACACGTATATGATAGTGTCGCTCGCATCCATATGGTAAGGAGCCTGGGCTAACATGGCTAGTCGTAAACCCAAAGTGGCACAGACTTACAGGGACAGGCATCCATGACCCAGCATCGAACGTGTCGGTCATCAGCAAGTGAATCCGGGCTGTAGCACTGGGCTAGCAGGACTTCGGTAAACCAGGCTATAGCAGGCTAACAGGACTCCGGTATCCATCGCGTGACATTTCCCCAAAGGGACAGACACAGGAACGAAGAAGGACACATGCCGGCCAGCCTAGTGTTCCGAAGTAGTAGCAAGCTACCAAGGCTCAGTGGAGACACTAGGAGTCATTTCCCAGTAAGAGAGGCTACTAAGAATAAACAACTAGATAGTCAGATCCCACACATACCAAGCATTTCAATCATACACACAATATGCTCGATATGTGCAAATACAACAAGGCATCACAACATGACTCTACAACACAAGTACTTTATTTAAGGGCTCAGAGAGCCATACATAGCATACACGCAAGTACGGGTCACACGACCCAGCATTCAAGTCATACAGACATACAAGCCAACAGCGGAAGTAACTTGTTTGGGTACAAACAACTAGTAAAATAAAAGAGGCTTGGAAAGCCTGGCTATACTACGTGGTCCTTCACAAGCTCAGGGTCACCACTTGGCCCTCAGTCTACTCATCGATGTCAACGTCTACGAAGAACCCATCAGAAGGGGTTGAAGTGTCTTATGAAAATGTAAATTAAAGCAACATGAGTACAAAGGTACTCAGCAAGACTTACATCAGATCCTACATACATGCACATTTTCAAGAAGGGTTGGTGGGGTTATTGCAGCAAGCCAGCTTTGACTCTTGGCTAAGCTATCCTACGATACACCAACTTGAAATGGTTTTGCGCACACGAGTCCACTACTCATCATTTCAATACACCACCGAGGATCCACCTCCGTCATCCTACGGAAGAGCCATCCTCGGCACTCACGCTTATCTTGAGATTTTTAGTAGTATCCATTTACTTCTCCATGAACTGTATAGGCAACCAAGTAGTCCTTTACCGCGGACGCGGCTATTCGAATAGATAATGTTAACCTTGCAGGGGTGTACTTCTTCATACACGCTCTCACCACTTACCGCCGTTTACACGACATGTACTCGGCAACCTTCAAGCGGAAGCCCAACGTGGGTGTTGGCCACGACCTACCTAACACCTAAGTCTCTAGTCCAGGTTTATCGCCTATCCAGGTTCCATCCGCAGGCAGTCCGGCCGAGGTTTCCACATACGGCCCCGAACGATGTGTACAGGGTTCCCGAGATACCTAACGGGTATCCGGTACACCGTGCCACGTACCTACCGCATCACAGCCCACCTCGCGGGCAGCGCTGTCCACGGCCTCCAGTAGGCTACAAACACCAGAAACTACTTGCAACTCCTGGACAGAGGACTAGGGTGAATAAGAAGCCGAGAGGGTCCATTGGTTTCGGGCCCAATGCATGGTAGTAGCTGATTCTTAAATCACACATACAGATCTCAGTGCTTAAGGACGGCTTCAATGAAACAACCCACCATGTACTCCTATATGGCCTCTCATCGATACCTTTACCAAATCGGGTTCAACACATTACTCTCATACCCACATGATCATTTCACTCTAGCCCATCACCCAGATGAACCAGACCTGACACGACTCTAAGCATAGCAGGCATAGCATGGTAGGAACAACACATACATATGGCTTAATCAACTCCTACACATGCTAGTGGGTTTCATCTAGTTACTGTGGCAATGACAGGTCATGCAGAGGAAATGGGTTCAACTACCGCAGCACACAGCAGTTTGAAACGCATTGTCTTAATGCAGTAAAAGAGAGC
The DNA here is from genome assembly GCF_002162155.2 of Triticum dicoccoides. Classification (NCBI taxonomy): domain Eukaryota; kingdom Viridiplantae; phylum Streptophyta; class Magnoliopsida; order Poales; family Poaceae; genus Triticum; species Triticum dicoccoides. The sequence continues at coordinate 715,823,051 of NC_041385.1, forward strand.
AGGAGCGAGAACATGGGATTGTATCGATATGATCAAATGGTTGGTTGCTTGCCTGATGGGTCGGCGCACTGGTAATGTTCTTCGTTGGGGTAATCACGATACTCCTCAGGGGCAGGACCTGCCGCAGAGAGCACCGATACACCATCATCACCAAACAATATGCAACAATATGATGCATGCATGAAACATGGCAATATGAATGTGTTGGGCTAATGCAACTAAGACAAGATAGGTTTGAACCATTTTGAATCAAAGATTCAAGTTTCAAACTTATACATGGCCCTTATAAGTGCTTTATCTAGTTCTGCTCTAGACATCAGGTTAGCTTGCTTAAACATGCATGAAGCTAGTACAGATGGATAGATTGGATTTTTCTGATCATTTTTCATATATAAAACTTTGCACTTGGAGTTACAGATTAATTTCTATGATTTTTTAAAGTTTGTGGTATTTACTGGAATTTCCTGTGTAATAATAATTCCAGTAAATAAATTACTGCGTCAGCATTACGTTAGGATGACGTCAGCGGTCAACGGAACAATCCAGGTCAGCCCTGACTAGTGGGTCCCGTGTGTTAGTGTAATTAGATTAACTAAATATTAATTAAAACTAATCCCGATTAGTTTACAGGGCCGGGCCCCACCTGTCATTGACCCAGGGGGGTCAAACTGGGCCCACTCGTGGTCAAACGAGGGGTCAACGGGGGTCAACTCACCGGCGTTTAGCCGCCGGCGAGGCCGAACGCGGCGGCGAGAGTGGTTTTGTGCATTCCGGCGACCAAAAGAGCCGCGGAGGGCATCTACGTGTAGCTAGGAGCAAGCCGCAGCTCTTGGTGGCGTTGGTTGAGCTCGGGGTGGCCAGAAACGGCGCTGGCGACGACGTTGGCGGTCGCCGGGGTTCGGGTGAGGTCTAACTCGACGCTAGGGGGTACGGCGAGGCGCGTGGAGTGATGCTACGGGTTCCTGCGGGTGCGGTGAGTGCGATGGACACGGTGGTGTGGCCGGTGGTTGGCCAGAGACACGTCGGCGACGAGCTCGGTGGCGGTGCATGCGGTGAAGCTTCGTGCGCTCGCTGTGGTGCACGAGAACGAGAGAGGAAAGGGGGAGAGGTAGCTGGGCTCACGGCGATCTCGAGGAACCAGACGGCGCGGTCGGAGACGAGCTGGTGCGGCGGCGACGGCGAAGGGGATCTCCGGCAATGGCGGACCAGACGAGGTCGGTGCAGTGGCTTCGAGGAACGTGAGAGCTCGGGGCTCGACTAGCTCGAAGGAGAGGAGGGCGGCGGAGCTTCTGGACACGGTGGCGCGGCGCGGGGACGACGGAGAGCGCGACTACGTCGACGGTGCAGCTGCGGTGGTGTCGGCCATGGCGTGGGAGAGCGAGGGAGAGGAGCTGGGGGTGAATGGGTGTGTCCTGGGGGTTCGAGGCTCGACATGGAGCTCATCCAGGCCAGCAGAGAGGCAAGGGGGTGAAGCAGGGCGGCGGGCAGCTGCGTAGCGCGTGTTGGCGTCGCTGTCGAGCACCTGCCTGCCTGCCTGGCGAAGGCAAGCAGCTCGCTGGAGCAGCTGCTGGGCTGGGCCGGCAGGTGGGCTGGCTAGGCGGGCTGCCAGGTTAGTTTACTCTCTCTCTCTATTATTTATCTTTTTTAAATATTCTGTAACTTTTTGGACTTACTAAAAATACCTAAACAACTCCTAAATTTCCCAAATTGCTCATGGCCACTAGCTGGAATATATACAACATGGAACATTTTAGTTTGGAATTATTTGAGCATTTAAAACAATTTATATAATTTAAATGCCCAAACTCAAATACTTATGATTTAATTCAAAAACCTTATGACCTAGAAAATTGAGCACCACTTTTGGGAGAGGTTCTGAACCAAGACAAAAATGATGGACATTTTAGAAGGGCATTTCAGGTTCATTGAAAATATTTTTAGTAAACCCTAGTTGGTTTCAGAGGGGATGGGGGTTCTTTCATCCCCATTTCAAGTTTCTGTTGAGAAAAATAGACATGAAGCAACACTCTAATGCATGAACTAGCTAGGGTGTGACAACTCACCCCCACTCAAAAGAATCGCATCCCGAGATTTAGGTTCCTCCGAAAAGAAGGCGGGGTACTCAAGTCGAAGACGATCCTCCCTTTCCCAAGTTGCTTCCTTCTCAGAATGGTGCGACCATTGAACCTTGAGAAACTTGATATTATGACGTCGAGTGGTACGCTCGGCTTGATCGAGGATACGAACGGGGTACTCTCGATACATGAGGTTATCTTGAAGATCAAGCGTTTCGTGGTCCACTCCACAGATTGGATCCGAGAAGCAACGCCTGAGTTGAGAAACATGGAAGACGTCATGGACTCTGGAGAGATGCGGAGGTAGTTCTAATTGGTAGGCAACTTCTCCTCGTTTAGCGAGAATGCAAAAGGGTCCAATGTAGCGAGGAGCCAATTTGCCTTTGATACCGAAACGATGGGTTCCCTTCAGAGGAGTAACCCAAAGGTAAGCCTTCACGTCAACCTCAAAAGTCATAGCCTTATGTTTTCGGTCGTATTGACTCTTTTGACGAGATTGGGCTGTTTTCAACTTTTCACGAACAATGCAAACTTGCTCTTCTGCTTCTTGGATCATGTCCGGGCCAAAGAATTGACTTTCCCCGGTTTCTGACCAGTTAAGAGGCGTTCGACACCTTCGTCCATAGAGAACTTCAAAAGGGGCTTTACCCAAGCTAGATTGACAGCTGTTGTTATAAGCAAATTCAGCAAATGGAAGGCATTTCTCCCAATCCATTCCGAATGAGATAACAGAACCTCGAAGCATGCCTTCTAGAATCTGGTTAACATGTTCTACTTGACCACTTGATTGAGGGTGAAAGGAAGTGTTAAAGGAAAGGCGGGTTCCCATAGCATTTTGGAAACTTTCCCAAAATTGAGAGGTGAAGAGACTTCCTCGATCCGAGTTAATTCCCAGTGGAACACCATGGAGAGACACTATTCGGGAGATGTACAAGTCTGCTAATTGACTAGCGGTTATACTCTCGCGAACAGGTAAGAAATGGTCTACTTTGGAAAGACGATCGACAACGACGAAGATAGCTTTATTCCCTCTCTTGGTCCTGGGAAAACCGGTAATGAAATCCATACCAATTTTGTCCCATTTCCATTCAGGAATAGCTAAGGGTTGAAGGGTGCCAGCAGGCCGTTGATGCTCTGCTTTTACACGACGACAGATGTCGCAACTAGCAATGTACTGAGCAATTTCTCTCTTCATCCTAGTCCACCAGAACCTCTAGCGTAGGTCCTGATACATCTTGGTACTACCGGGATGAATGGTGAGAGAAGATTCATGAGCTTCTTTCAGGATCAATCGCCTCAGGTTTCGCACTTTGGGAACCACTAGACGGTTCCCGAAGTATACGACTCCTTGATCATCAATGGAGAAACAATTCGCAACTCCTTTCTTGATGTTTCTTTTGATGCGGGAAATCCCCGGATCTACCCTCTGCGCTTTGATGATCTGATCCGTAAGGGTAGGTTTCGCCACCAAGGTGGAAAGGAATCCTTGAGGAACAATGTGAAGGTTAAGTTTCCGAAATTCCTCATGGAGAAGTGGTTGACTTTGTTGCAACTTTAGATTGTTGCAATAAGATTTACGACTTAGCGCATCAGCCATGACATTGGCCTTTCCTGGGGTGTAAGTTATCCCTAAGTCGAAATCTGTGATCAACTCAACCCAACGTCTTTGCCTGAGATTCAAATCCGGTTGGGTGAAGATGTACTTCAGACTTTGGTGATCGGTGAAAATTTCGCAACGATTACTGAGGAGGTAATGTCGCCAGGTTTTAAGTGCATAGACTACAGTTGCAAGCTCTAGATCATGAGTAGGATAATTCTCCTCATGTGGGTGCAATTGCCGTGAAGCGTAAGCAATTACGTGACGATCTTGCATGAGAATGCAACCTAGTACTTGTCGTGAGGCGTCGCAATAGATAACAAAGTCCTTGGAGAAGTCTGGTGGTACCAATACGGGAGCAGATGTCAGGCGTCTTTTTAGTTCCTGAAAGCTGTGCTCACATTGTGGGGTCCACTCGAACTTTTTATCTTTCTTGAGGAGTTCAGTTAGAGGTTTAGCAACCTTGGAGAAGTTCTCGACAAAGCGGCGACAATAGCTCGCTAGGCCAAGGAAACTCCGAACTTGCTTGACCGATTCAGGTGGAGTCCAATTAAGGACGGCTTGAACTCGCTCGGGGTTAACAGCAATACCTTTACCAGAAATTACATGTCCTAGATAGGTCACTTCTGGCAACCAAAATTCACATTTAGAGAACTTGGCATAAAGGCGATGCTCTCGAAGTTTCATCAACACTAGCCTTAGATGTTCGGCATGTTCTTCCTCGTTCTTGGAGTAGATGAGTATATCATCGAGGTAAACCATGACGAATTTATCCAAATAAGCCATGAAGATTGAGTTCATTAACCGAGAAAAGGTGGCTGGGGCGTTGGGTAAACCAAAGGACATGACGGTGTACTCGTATTGGCCATAACGAGTAACAAAGGCCGTTTTAGGAATGTCCCCGTTCCTGATTTTGATTTGATGGTAGCCCAACCTCAAATCCATTTTAGAGAAGACTGAGGATCCAGCGAGTTGATCATACAGGTCGTTGATCCTGGGGAGCGGATACTTGTTCTTGATTGTGACCAAGCTGACGGGTCGATAATCTACAACCATCCGGTCCGTACCATCCTTCTTCTTGACGAAGAGGACGGGGCAAGCCCATGGAGATGAACTAGGTCGGATGAAACCCTTTTTCAAGGACTCATTGAGTTGTTTCTTAAGTTCGGCTAGTTCAAAAGGTGCCATCTTATAGGGTCTTCTAGAAATTGGGACAGTTCCTGGAATGAGATCTATCATGAACTCGACATCTCTGTTAGGTGGAACACCTGGCAATTCCTCTGGAAAGACATCCGGAAAGTCACGGACTACCAGAACGTCTTCGAGGTCTGGCAATGGACTAGCGTTAAGAGAATATAGCTGTCGCTTGGCTACTCGGGTCAAGACATTGACTATCTTTCCCGAAGGATGTGTGAGTTGGACAGTCCTAGAGAAGCAATCAATCTTAGCATGATGGGCTGACATCCAGTCCATACCCAAGATGATATTAATATCCGAAGACTTGAGAGCTATCAAAGATGCGAGAAAAACAAGTCTGTTGACTTGAATTTCATTCCCATGGCTTACTCTAGAAGTTTGCCATTTGGATCCCGGGGTTTGAATTGCCATAGAGGTGGGCATCTCACAGAATGTGGTGTTATGCAGTCGAGCATAGCTCTCGGATATAAATGAATGAGATGCTCCAGTATCGAAAAGAACAGATGCCGGGTGGCAGTTAACAAGGAGCATACCAAGAACGACGTTGGGATCCTCTTGAGCTTCTTCAGCAGAGATACAGTTGACATGGCCACGTGCAGCGGTGGCCGGCTTGGCGTAGAACACTTTTCCTGTCGGCTTGCCACGGCCAACAGCTTTTCCAGACTGGTTGGGGTTGGTCTAGGGGCACTCGCGTAGGTAGTGGCCCGATTCCCCACGCTTAAAGCAAGTCACGGAGGTGGTACGTGGAGGAGCATTGTTGGTTGGACCACCATAGGGCTTGGCTGGTGCAAATTGTTGAGTGGGGCGAGGCGCCTGAAAGGATGGCCTCGGTGTGAACCTGGGTGGCAGGGCAGTGTTAGGCACCCACACGCGGCGCTTCTAAGGACCAGCACCGGATGAGGAACGCATGTCACGGCCATGCTTGCGTGTTGCTTCGTAATCAGTCTGACCAGACTCAGCACTGATGGCTTTGTTAACAAGCTTCTGGAAAGATGTGCACTCATGCAGACGGAGGTCGTGGCGAAGCTCAGGGCTAAGTCCCTTGCGGAACCTTGCTTGCTTCTTGGCATCAATAGAGACTTCCTCAGTTTCATATCGTGCAAGGTTACCGAACTCCCTGCTGTAAGCGTCAACAGAGAGTCGACCTTGAGTGAAACTGCAGAACTCCTCACGTTTACGGTCCATGAAACCCTTCGGAATGTGATGTTCACGGAAAGCCTCACTGTATTCAGCCCAATTAGTGACATGGCCCGCTGGGCGCATAGCTCCATAGTTCTCCCACCATAGACTGGCGGGGCCTTCAAGATGATATGCATCAAATGGTACTTTGTCAGCCTCAGCTACGAGTGCAAAGCGTAGCTTATGAGTAATACTGCGAAGCCAGTCATCAGCGTCGAGGGGCTCGACAGAGTGGTGGAAAGTGGGTGGATGTAACTTGATGAAATCACTGAGTGACACCAAGTTATTCCTCTAATGGTGTGCTGTGTTTTGCTCGATGCGCTCCAATAAACGGTTGGTCTCCCGCTTGTTTCTCTCGGCTTCCAGCATAACTTCGGCCAGAGAGGGAGGGTGAGGCAGGTTTGTTCCCCCAACTCTGCTGCCTTCGGCCTGCTCTGGGGGAGCAGGGTTGGTGCGGGTGTGAGTCCTCCTGAGTGGAGTCAGCATAGATAGCCTGGAGATACCCTTGTGCTCCCGGGAGTGAAGCGGGCATATACCGGAAGTCGGAGTCCCGAAATAGGCCAGTCCTGACTCGCATGATGGTCATCATAGAGTAGGCGGCATCCTGCACAGCCATCTCAATAGTAACCCCGAGTCCATAGGAGCAGTGGAGGGGCTCGGTAGATCCAGGATAAGATGGAAATATCCTGATAGTGCAAAAATATTAACTTTGATTAAAGTCTCGGAATTGCTCTTGGACCGTGTACTCAGGATACCAACGGTATCCAGCCTCGGTCATTACCCTGACCAACATGGCAGTATGGCCGGGTACATCTAGACATCGAGTCAAACGAACCACTTGATTCTGAGGACGGGACACCCTCTGGAACATGATAAACACAAGACATTAAGATTCCTAGCAGAAATTGGACAGCATAACGGCTATAGATGCTCAAAAAGGATTTTGAGGCATTTGACAAAGAATTGCATAGACACTCAACAACATCATATCAAGGTTCTGGGTCCATCTTAGCAACATAATGGGGTAGTAGAACTGAACTAGGCTTGTATCCATCAAACCTATAAGGTACTACTGATTAGTAACACGTGAACCTGATAGAGAGAAGAGATCCTAATTCCTTAACCCTCGGTGGAAGAATAGACTGACTCAGATCAGAATGTCATGAGATAAAGGAGTAAAAAGAGCCTTACGTTCCATCCCACAATCAATTCCCCTACATATAACTAAAGCATTTCTAGACTCAACATCGACCAGTTTGGCTTGGAGAACCTGCAGGCAGTCTGGCTCTGATACCAACGCTGTCAGGACCCTGACTCGATGCCACTCCGATCTAGCAAGTAACACCTCATATCACTTTGCGGCCTCACGCACGGTATTCCCACGGGTGTCGTCTTACCTTTGCCCGGGACTGTTTGCGCCTTTTGGCACACGTATATGATAGTGTCGCTAGCATCCATATGGTAAGGAGCCCGGGCTGACATGGCTAGTCGTAAACCCAAAGTGGCACAGACTTACAGGGACAGGCATCCATGACCCAGCATCGAACATGTCGGTCATCAGCAAGTGAATCCGGGCTGTAGCACTGGGCTAGAAGGACTCCGGTAAACCGGGCTGTAGCGGGCTAACAGGACTCTGGTATCCATCGCGTGACATTTCCCCGAAGGGACAGACACAGGAACGAAGAAGGACACATGTCAGCCAGCCTAGTGTTCCGAAGAAGTAGCAAGCTACCAACGCTCAGTGGAGACACTAGGAGACATTTCCCGGTAAGAGAGGCTACTAAGAATAAACAACTAGATAGTCAGATCCCACACATACCAAGCATTTCAATCATACACACAATATGCTCGATATGTGCAAATACAACAAGGCATCACAACATGACTCTACAACACAAGTACTTTATTTAAGGGCTCAGAGAGCCATACATAGCATACACGCAAGTACGGGTCACACGACCCAGCATTCAAGTCATACGGACATACAAGCCAACAGCGGAAGTAACTTGTCTGGGTACAGACAACTAGTAAAATAAAAGAGGCTTGGAAAGCCTGGCTATACTAGGTGGTCCTTCACAAGCTCAGGGTCACCACCTGGGCCTCAGTCTACTCATCGATGTCAACGTCTACGAAGAACCCATCAGAAGGGGTTGTAGCGTCTTCTGAAAATGTAAACTAAAGCAACATGAGTACAAAGGTACTCAGCAAGACTTACATCAGATCCTACATACATGCACATTTTCAAGAAGGGTTGGTGGGGTTATTGCAGCAAGCCAGCTTTGACTCTTGGCTAAGCTATCCTACGATACACCAACTTGAAATGGTTTTGCGCACGCGAGTCCACTACTCACCATTTCAATACACCACCGAGGATCCACCTCCGTCATCCTACGGAAGAGCCATCCTCGGCACTCACGGTTATCTTGAGATTTTTAGTAGTATCCATTTACTTGTCTATGAACTGTATAGGCAACCAAGTAGTCCTTTACCGCGGATGCGGCTATTCGAATAGATAATGTTAACCCTGCAGGGGTGTACTTCTTCATACACTCTCTCACCACTTACCGCCGTTTACACGACATGTACTCGGCAACCTTCAAGCGGAAGCCCAACGTGGGTGTTGGCCACGACCTACCTAACACCTAAGTCTCTAGTCCAGGTTTATCGCCTATCAAGGTTCCATCCGTAGGGAGTCCGGCCGAGGTTTCCACATACGGCCCTGAACGATGTGTACAGGGTTCCCGAGATACCTAACGGGTATCCGGTACACCGTGCCACATACCTACCGCATCACAGCCCACCCTGCGGTCAGTGCTGTCCATGGCCTCCAGTAGGCTACAAACACCAGAAACTACTTGCAACTCCTGGAAAGAGGACTAGGGTGAATAAGAAGCCGAGAGGGTCCATTGGTTTCGGGCCCAATGCATGGTAGTAGCTGATTCTTAAATCACACATACAGATCTCAGTGCTTAAGGACGGCTTCAATGAAACAACCCACCATGTACTCCTACATGGCCTCTCATCGATACCTTTACCAAATCGGGTTCAACACATTACTCTCATACCCACATGATCATTTCACTCTAGCCCATCACCCAGATGAACCAGACCTGACACGGTCCTAAGCATAGCAGGCATAGCACGGTAGGAACAACACATACATATGGCTCAATCAACTCCTACACATGCTAGTGGGTTTCGTCTAGTTACTGTGGCAATGACAGGTCATGCAGAGGAAATGGGTTCAACTACCGCAGCACACCGCAGTTTGAAACGCATTGTCTTAATGCAGTAAAAGAGAGCAGGAGCGAGAACATGGGATTGTATCGATATGATCAAATGGTTGGTTGCTTGCCTGATGGGTCGGTGCACTGATAATGTTCTTCGTTGGGGTAATCACGATACTCCTCAGGGGCAGGACCTGCCGCAGAGAGCACCGATACACCATCATCACCAAACAATATGCAACAATATGATGCATGCATGAAACATGGCAATATGAATGTGTTGGGCTAATGCAACTAAGACCAGATGGGTTTGAACCATTTTCAATCAAAGATTCAAGTTTCAAACTTATACATGGCCCTTATAAGTGCTTTATCTAGTTCTGCTCTAAATATCAGGTTAGGTTGCTTAAACATGCATGAAACCAGTACAGATGTATAGATTGGATTTTTCTGATCATTTTTCGTATATAAAACTTTGCATTTGGAGTTACAGATTAATTTCTATGATTTTTTAAAGTTTGTGGTATTTACTGGAATTTCCTGTGTAATAATAATTCCAGTAAATAAATTACTGCGTCAGCATTACGTCAGGATGACGTCAGCGGTCAACGGAACAGTCCAAGGCAACACTGACTAGTGGGTCCCGTGTGTCAGTGTAATTAGATTAACTAAATATTAATTACAACTAATCCTGATTAGTTTACAGGGCCGGGCCCCACCTGTCATTGACCTAGGGGGGTCAAACTGGGCCCACTCGTGGTCAAACGAGGGGTCAGCGGGGGTCAACTCACCGGCGTTTAGCCGCCGGCGAGGCCGAACGCGGCGGCAAGAGTGGTTTTGTGCATTCCGGAGACCAAAAGAGCCGCGGAGGGCATCTACGTGTAGCTGGGAGCAAGCCGCAGCTCTTGGTGGCGTTGGTTGAGCTCGGGGTGGCCGGAAACGGCGCCGGCGATGACGTTGGCAGTCGCCGGCGTTCGGGTGAGGTCGAACTCGACGCTACGGGGTACGACGAGGCGCGTGGAGTGATGCTACGGGTTCCTGCGGGTGCGGTGAGTGCGATGGACACGGTGGTGTGGCCGGTGGTTCGCCGGAGACACGTCGGCGATGAGCTCGGCGGCGGTGCGTGCGTTGAAGCTTCGTGCGCTCGCTGTGGTGCACGAGAATGAGAGAGGAAAGGGGGGAGAGGTAGCTGGGCTCACGGCGATCTCGAGGAACCAGACGGCGCGGTCGGAGACGAGCTGGTGCGGCGGTGACGGCGAAGGGGATCTCCGGCGATGGCGGACCGGACGAGGTTGGTGCAGTGGCTTCGGGGCACGCGAGTGCTCAGGGCTCGACTAGCTCAAAGGAGAGGAGGGCGGCGGAGCTTCTGGACACGGTGGCGCGGCGCGGGGACGACGGAGAGCACGACTACGTCGACGGTGCGGCTGCGGTGGCGTCGGCCATGGCGTGGGAGAGCGAGGGAGAGGAGCTGGGGGTGAATGGGTGTGTCCTGGGGGTTCGACGCTCGACGTGGAGCTCATCCAGGCCAGCGGAGAGGCGAGGGGGTGAAGCAGGGTGGCGGGCAGCTGCGTGGCGCACGCTGGCATCACCGTCGAGCACCTGCCTGCTTGCCTGGTGAAGGCAAGTAGCTCGCTGGAGCGGCTGCTGGGCTGGGCCGGCAGGTGGGCTGTCTAGGCGGGCTGCCAGGTTAGTTCACTCTCTCTCTCTCTCTCTCTCTCTTATTTATCTTTTTTAAATATTCTGTAACTTTGTGGACTTACTAAAAATACCTAAACAACTCCTAAATTTCCCAAACTGCTCATGGCCACTAGCTGGAATATATACAGCATGGAACATTTTAGTTTGGAATTATTTGAGCATTTAAAATAATTTATATAATTTAAATGCCCAAACTCAAATACTTATGATTTAATTCAAAAACCTTAGGATGACCTAGAAAATTGAGCACCACTTTTGGCAGAGGTTCTGAACCAAGACAAAAATGATGGACATTTTAGAAGGGCATTTCAGGTTCATTGAAAATATTTTAGTAAACCCTAGTTGGTTTCAGAGGGGGCTGGGGGTTCTGTCATCCCCATTTCAAGTTTCTGTTGAGAAAAATAGACATGAAGCAACACTCTAATGCATGAACTAACTAGGGTGTAACAGCTGGAACACGCCGGTAGAGCTGCGCTTGACGAGCTTGTTGTTGATGATGCTGTAGGCGGACGCCCGGTGCTGAACTTGCCGAGCCTCGGTTTCGTCCATGGGGAGAACCCCGTTCTCCACCCATTTTGATATCGACAGGGCCCAAGATGGGGCCATGACGGCAGTGAAGACGGCCACCTGGGTGGGTTCCCAGTCGACGGCTCCTGGGCCGGGTTGAGCAGCCTCCGGGTTGGTGACGGCGACAGCCGGATCCGGGATGATGGTGGCCGGGTTGAGCTGAGCAGCCCCCTGGGCCGGGTTCAGCAGTCCCCGGGCCGGGTTCAGCAGTCCCCGGGCCGGGTTCAGCAGTCCCCGGGCCGGCTTGCGGCGCGGCCGGGTCTTCTGGGATGTGGATGGACTCGGAGTCCGGCGACGGCTTGACGGACGGCTTGCGCAGGTGCTCGAGGGAGACGCCGGACGGGATGGCTTGGCGTGACGAGGCGATCTTGGCGAGCGTGTCGGCTGCCTCATTCTCCGTGCGCGGGACGTGGAGGAACTCGCAGCCATCGAAGGAAGCGGTAGTTTGCCATGTTGGAGTCGCGGGCGTCCCACTCGCCGGAACACTGCAGCACCACCAAGTCTGAGTCGCCGTAGCACAGGATGCGCCGGATGCCGAGTTCCTTGGCGAGCCAGAGGCCGTGCACAAAGGCTTCGTATTCGGCGACGTTGTTGGAGGCGGCGAAGTGGATCTGGAGTGCGTAGTGGAGTCGGTCGCCCTTCGGAGATGACAGTACGATGCCGGCCCCTAAGCCGAGTCGCATCTTGGACCCGTCGAAGTGCATGCGCCAATGCGTCGAGTCAGGAGGCGGCGGCAGGTACTGGGTCTCGGTCCAGTCGACGAGGAAATCGGCCAGGGCCTAAGACTTGATCGTGGTGCGGGGCTCGTAGAGGATGGTGTGGTCGGCTAGCTGGATCGCCCATTTGGCGACCCGGCCAGAGGCGTCCCGGCACCCGATGATTTCTTCGATCGGCACCGTGCTAACGACGGTGACGACGTGCTCTGGAAAGTACTGCTTCAGCTTCTTGGTGGTGAGGTACACGCCATAACACATCTTCTGGTAGTGCGGGTAGTTCTTCTTGGAGGTGGAGAGCACTTCGCTCAGGTAGTAGACCGGGCGCTGGACGGCCTGGATCTTGCCCTTCTCCGATCGCTCGACCACCAGCACCGTGCTGACCGCCCGCGAGGTCGCGGCTATGTTGAGCAACAGCGGCTCCTTGTCGGTCGGCGCGACCAGGACGGGTGCGGTGGAGAGCATGCGCTTGAGGTCTTGGAAGGCTTCGTCCGCCTTGCCGTTCCACTCGAATGGGCTTGTTTTTCTCATTAGCTGGTACAGGGGCAGTGCCTTCTTGCCCAGCCGGCTTAGAAACCGGCTAACTGAGGCCAGGTAGCCTGTGAACTTCTGGATAACGCGCAGCGGGGTTGGCTTGCGCATGCGCTCGATGGCCTTGATCTTCTCTAGGTTCACCTCGCTGCCGCATTCCGAGACGAGGAAGCCGAGCAGCTTTCTGGCTGGTACGCCGAAGACGCACTTTTCTGGGTTGAGCTTGACCTTGTATTCGTGGAGGTTGGCGAATGTTTCCTTCAGATTGTCGAGGAGCGTGAGGTGCTGCTTGGTCTTCACGACGATATCGTCCACGTATACGTGGATGTTCTTGCCGAGTTGCGGTAGCAGGCATTTCTGCATGCAGCGTTGGAAGGTGGCACCGGCGTTCTTCAACCCGAACGACATGGTGATGTAGCTGTATGCCCCGAAGGGCATGATGAAGGACGTCTTCAGGGCATCGGCTGGGTCCAGCTTGATCTGGTGATAGCCGGAGTAGGCCTCCAGGAAGGATAGCAGCTCGCACCCGGCGGTCGAGTCGATGACTTGGTCGATCCGCGGGAGGGCGAACGGATCCTTGGGACAGGCCTTGTTGAGGCCAGTGTAGTCGATACACATGCGCCAGGTCTTGTTCTTCTTCAGGATGAGGACTGGGTTGGCCAGCCACTCGGGGTGAAACACTTCCATTATGAAGCCGGCCACCAAGAGCTTGGCGACCTCTTCACCAATGGTTCTTCTCTTCTCTTCGGAAAATCGTCGGAGGGGTTGACGGACAGGCTTGACGTCCTTGCGGACATGGAGTTTGTGCTCGGCGTACTTCCTCGGGATACCCGGCATGTCTTTGGGGGTCCATGCGAAGATATCCCGATTCTCACGAAGGAAGTCGACGAGCTCACCTTCCTATTTGCTGTCGAGGCGGGCGCCTACGTCAACGTACTTGCTGCAGCTGCGGTCTTTCGGGTTCAGCTTCACTTTCTTTGTTTCCTTGGAGGGTTGAACGCGGCCTCATCTGCTGGGTCCAGGGTCGGGATCGACGCGTCGGAAGCCTCACCGGCCATGGCGACGATCCGGTCGAGCTGACACTGCTCCTTGGCAATGACCAGCGACACGGCCATCTTGGCGCCGTCTCGGGCGCACTCCATAGACTTGCGGTAGTTGCCGGTGACGGTAATCAGGCCCTAGGGACCCGGCATCTTAATCTTTAGGTATGCGTAGTGGGGGACCGCCATGAACTTGGCGAGCGCGGGCCGGCCCAGCAACGCATGATACGCGCTGGACAGGTCCACCACCTCGAACCAGATTGGTTCGTGTCGGAAGTGGTTGATGTCGCCGAACAGGACGTCGAGCCGGACCCGGCCAATGGGTGAACAGGAGAGGCTGGCTACGATGCCGTGGAAGACGGTCTGGGTTGGCTCCAGGTCCTCGGCCTTGACGCCAAGCTGGGTCATCATGTCATGGTAGAGGATGTTGATGCTGCTGCCGCCATCGATGAGGACTCGGGAGAACTTGCAGGTGCGCCGCGCGATGATGGTAGGGTTGAGGACGAGGGCGTAACCAATGCATGAAATCCGTCTTGGCCGGAACGAAGGTGTTCACCTCCTGCCGGAGGAGGCGCTCGCTGCGCTTGTCGTCGCCGAGGCTGGTGAAGACGACCTAGGCCGTGTTCTGGTCCGGGTAGGCATCGTTCCACATCGCACTGTCGGAGGGAGGCGGCGGTGGAGGCGGAGGTGGCTGCCCCGCGCCCGGAGCCGGAGCCGAAGCCAGAGGAGGCAAAACGTCACCCCTCATGATGCGCTTGGTGATGGCGCACTGTCGAAGCGTGTGTGTGGAGGGTCTTGCGCCCCTGTGGTGCTTGCATGGGGCGCCGAGCATCACTTAAAAGCTCATGGCGGGTTGCCACGCCATCTTGCCGGTCTGCCGGCGCTTCGCTGTCGGGTCCGCCGCGGGCTCGACGGCCGCGACGAGCCGTTTGTCGTGACGCTGCACCGGCTGCTCGGCCTTGTGCTTGTTATTCTGATGGTGCTGCTGCCGGCTGCTCTCGCCGGCCGGCTTCTGAGGAGGGTCCGACTTTGCCTTGCCGGCCTCATCCAGCGCAACCTGGATTTTCATGGCGGAGTCGGCATGGGAGTACATGTCCGCCGTCACCATGAGCGCAGCCATGGTGGCCGGCTCGGAGCGTAGAAGCTTGTGCTTAAGGAGGGTGCCGTCTCGGCACCCGCTGACGAAGTATTGGATCGCTTGGACTTCATGGACGCCCTCGCAGCTATTCCGAAGCTCGGTCCAGCGTGCGAGGTGCTCGCGGCCGGTCTCCGTCAGCCCCTGCACGCACATGGCGAGCTGGCTGGGGTGACCAGGCCGTTTGTACATCCCCGTGAAGTTGCGGACAAATGCTTCCTTGAAATAGACCCATGCGTTGATGCTGCCCATCGGCAGGCTATTCAACCATGTGCGAGCCAACCCTTGGAGCATGAGCGGTGCGTAGCGCACGGCGAGACGATGATTGGCACCGGTGATGCCAATGGCCATGGTGTAGTCGGTGAGCCAGTCTTCTGGCTTCATGGTCCACTGTACTTGGGGGTGTCGCGGGGAAGCACGAACCCCTTGGGGAAGGGCTCCTCCCGAATGCGTGGGCCGAAACACGCCCACCCGATAGCGCCGCTCTCCTCCACCTCCAGGGAGCGAGCGAGCTGATTTATGTGGTGGCGTGCGTCAGCGTCGTCGATGGTGCGCGGGCCGAGTCGACTGGCGGCCAGGCCCCGAGGGGCCGGGTCGGCAGGAGCCGGACATCGGCCAGGCTGGCCGGGTCCGCGTTGGGTCTCTGGGGTGGGCTCGTTGCCCAGAGCGTCGGCGGCGGTGCCGGCCGGGTTGCGCCAGGTCCGGGCTTGGCCGGAGTGCGCCTCGCCGGTCGGCGAGGAGGCCGTGTGCAGGACTTCACCGGGTACGCCAAGGCGGGCGGAGCCGGACCCTGCCGGCTCGGCGAGCTGGTTGAGGCGATCCTGCTGGGTGTTGGCGGCATGGAGGAGCTCGCGCATCCGCCCGATGCGCTCCTTGATCTCCTCGCCCGCGAGTTGGTCGAGGCCGACAGCGGCTGCCTTCGCAGCGGCATGTTCTTGACTGGGGTCTCGTAGACGGTCCGGACGGCGCCGAAGGCCCGGCCGATCGCTCCTCCCCGGGCGCGAGTATCGACCCGGCTTGGCTCGGCCGCGGCGAGCATGAATCTGTGGGTGGCGTCGTGCTCCATCTGAGCAGCTTCTAGGCGGTGCCTGGTAGCGGCCAGCGTCTCGGACAGGTCCAGCATCTGCTGGCGCCTGTCCTCGAGCTGGGTTCGGGCTTCAGCGATGTTGGTGGCGTTGACATCGGTGCTGATGGGGATGCGAAGGCTCTGCATCACGATGCGCAGCGGGTCGGACGGCTCCATCCGCGCCGTGGTGGCGCGGCTTCATCGACTCTTCTCGCCTTGCTCGACGAGGAAGAGGCGCCATCGCCGGTGACAAAGACCTCCACGTGGGCGTCCATCGCCCCGGCAGTGAACCCACCGCTGAGAGGGAGCAGGGAGTCGGAGTAGCTGAGCACCTCGCTGGCGTACGTACTCGTCGGCCGCGAGCGCGTCGGAGATGCGCAACGTGGTGAAGGAGGCGGCGAGCGCGTCGATGACGTCGTCTGCCAGAGCGACGGACTCGTCGGAGTAGGAGAAGGGCCCCGTCCGAAGCATGCTTCCGGCCAGCCCCTCGAGCTGCCCGACATTGGGCGCCAACAGTCGTGGTGGGTGCACGAAAGATGCCAAGGGATGGCTAAAGAGAGGAGGAGGCTCGAGGGCGCTGGTGGGCTTCGGAGGCGAGGTTGATATGCGCGGGCGCGGGACGCCGGACATACCCAGGTTTGGGGATCTCCGGAGGGATAACACTTCTAGTCCTGCCGAGTTTAGTTCGATGGTCGATAGTACAATGTCGCTCCTGGAGCTGTATGGAGGAGGAAGGACTCTGGCCAAGGCTTGGGCTGCTCCTTCTCCCTACCGTTGCTATGTAGTGGCTAGTCCTATCTTGCATGCCGGGGATCTTACATATCATATCTCTCATGCCCGTATGGGTCGACCCCTAGGGGGTTTTATAGATCAACCCACCCAGGGTTACAATGGTAATATGCCGAGTCGGTGGGTCCGTATTGTCGGTGTCCGGGGTTCCGGGCTGGGTCCCGCTTGGGGGCTTGTGGTTCGCCGGGTTACCCTAGGTGCGGGCCCCGCATGCCTAGGGGGACTATGCGCCGTCTTGTCGATCGTCATGGCGTGGCCGAGTCGAGCCGCGCACAGTGTTCTCCGTTAGGCCGCCGCTTGCTGTCGTCAGCGGTGAGGGCGGGAACACTGTTGTCGTGCCAGCCCTGGCAGCGGGTAGATTAGGGGCACTGTTGCCACGCTCTGGCTGACCACGGGCATGGGCGGGGGCACTGTAGTCTTGGTCATCGGTGATTGAGGTCTCGTCCCATCGTACGGCATGGATGGGACGGGAGCTGACATGTGGCTGGGTTGCCGTGGACGCCACGGGTGGGCTGGCTTGCTGGGGAAGCCAATGTTGCGCCGGGTTGAGCTGCCTTGCGCCAGCCGCTGTGGCCGGGTCGACGTACCTTGCCGAGTCGAGGGGCTTGGCCGAGTTGGGCGCCTCGCTGGGTCGAGCGACCCGGCCTGGCGCATGCCGGTTTGCGGGGCGATGCGGGCCCTGCTGTTTTTGAAATAGATCCGGGTTCCGTTGCCTGCCTGGGGTTCAACCCCCCGACAATCTTGGTGGAGCGCTCAAAATGATAATAAATAAGAACAAGCATGCATCACCAAGGGAAAGTGAATGATCATACAAGAGATAGATAATGTCATCATTCAAGCATAAGCATAAAGTCTGATATGATCAAGCACATGATCATACAAAGTATTTCACACACACAGACATAATGTATCTCACAAGCAAACAAAGTAAACAAAGCGAATAAGTAGCAAAAAGAGACAACTCTCTCTCTCTCTCTCTGAAGCCTATGATCTACACACTTTCTCCCCCTTTGGCAACAAGTTACCAAAAAGCTCAAAAATGCATAGTGCTATGCAACTCTCTAGGCTTGATCTTCGTAACGAGGTGTTGAGATGACTCCAAGGATGAAAGCATCTGTAGATGATGTTGGAGCTGGAGGGGTTACCACTAGAGGGGCAACAGGAGCTGTGGGAGTTGGGGCTGCTGGTGCTGTAGTTGTAGCTCTAGTGTCCGTGACAGGCACTGCTGCAGACCTCTCTGCCCTAGGCACTCTCTAGAACACCTATGTAGTAGCTTTACCCTTCCTCTCCTGTTCTTCTTCCTGGAGTTCTTCCACAACTGTCTATATCTTTCAAGACCAGATCATAGAATTTTGTCTCAATGATCCTCTCCAAGCTCTCCTGGTTTTGAGTCAGCGTAGCTAGTCCTTTCTCAGTCCTTAAGGTTGCTTGAATCAGATATCCAAGCTGGTCTTGCTTTGACTTAAGAAAGAATTCGGAAGCTTCTATTGCACTGGGCATCTTTTCTACTTTTTCTGCTATGCTTTCTCCTTCTTCTGATGAGCTGCTACTGAAGTAGGATCTTCGGCATCCATGACAACTGTGTTGTCCTGAAAATCAGGCAACAAAGGAAGATGTTCTTTGTCCAAAAGATACACTCCTTGCTTCATCTTGGAATTGATTAGCTCTTGGATATGTGGAGCATATCCACATGATCTCTTTGGTCAGCCGTTGTCCTTTTGATTGTCTCAACAATCAAACTCATGACCTTGAACTTCTCTGGCACAACATCAAATAACTGCAGCAAGTTGATGGAGTGGCCTCTGATCATCATGTGTTCTCCAGATTTGGGCAACATAGTGTGCCTCAAGATGGTGTTTATGGTGGCCAAACAAGACAACAAGTAGTAGACTGATCCAAACTTATGTGTCTCCAAGGCCTTATCTAGAATCTCCTTATACATATTGGACATGGTGTTATGATCTTTCTTCTTTTCAACATACACATCTATGTAATTTTCTTCTTCTTCAGGTGCATTTATGAGTCTAGCCCACTCACCAACTGTTGATTGGTGCCTCTGACCTTCTGTCATCCACACAATCCTTCCATCTGGAAAGAAGTGAGCTGCTGAATAGAATTGCATTATTAGCTCATCATTCCATTTGGTGAGTTTCTGACCAACAAAGTCATCAACACCATTTTCTTTGAAGCTTTCATGCACTTCTGGGAAATGATCAGCATTTGCATCAATGTATTTCTAGTCCACCCATCTCATATCACTGACTATGGGCTTCTTGTCTAGGAAGACTGTCTCATAAAAATTATGTTGCTCTTTGGTGTGGAATCTGTAGTCTACTGCAGTCCTCCTCCTCTCAGCATATGGATCAGCTTGTCTCCATTTTATGAAACAACATCCTTTCTTTCCTTCATATTTTCAGCAACTGGGTGACTGTCATTGTGGTCTGGAATCTTGGGTTTGACCTGCCTAAGCACTTGGGCTTCAGCTTCTTCTGCAGCTTCACGCACTGGGGCCTTGTTCTTCTCTGTTGCAGGTATATTCCTGGTGCTTCTCTTGGAGCTTTAGTTGGAGCTTTGGGGGCTGTCTTGGGCTTTGAAGGAGCTGCCCCATACTTGATGGCATCCCCCATAAGCTTTTGTGACTTAGCAGGAGGTGCTTGAGAAGCAACCTCTTCTTCTTCTTCCATCATTGATGGATGTCCAATAATTCTTGCCATGGTTTTATTTTCTCTCTCCTTCCTCTTTTTGTCACCTCCAGCAGCTTCACTAGGTTTTTTGCAGGAATTTGTGTTGAAGCTCTTGCTTTTAGCATTGGAGTTATCTTGGAAGGTTCCTTCTTGTGCATACCAGGTTTTGTTGCAGCAGCAGTTCCATATTCCTTCTTCAGCACTTTCTTCTTTGAGCCGACTTCCTCAAGCTCAAAATCTTCATCTTCAGTGTCTAAAGTTTTCTTCTTTCTTGTCCTTCTAGCTGCCTTGGGAAAATTGCTTGGAGTGCTCCTGCTTCCTTCATCAGAGCTGCTAGAGGGACTAGTGCCCTCACTCGTGTTCACTTGCTCTTCTGATTTGTTCTGGCTATAACTCTGGTCAGACATTCTGGCAAAGCACACTGACAGTAGACCCTGTGAATAGATATAGATGAGGTAGAGTAGCTGAGCATCACAAAGTGCAAAGTTTTTGCAAAAAGAATGAGTCAGAAACTTAGTTTTAGTTTTCTATAGGAAGCATTTCGGAGCTACCGATTTGAAAAACTTGGTGATACAAAAGCAACTTTGGAGTCTAAACATGTGAAATCGGTCAGACCGAGACATAGTTCGATGACTCTGAGTTTGCTAGGGTTTCACAAAGTCCCGGTATTGGTCACACCGATTCGCGACTTTCGGTCAAACCGAAAATCAATTGTGCTTTGGCCTAAGCCAAATCAGTGGAATCAATTCCTACAACTCGCTCGGTCCGAGATGAGTCCAGCGAAAACCTAACCCTAAATTTTCAATTCAAATCTAGTCTAATGGAGGTTTTCTGTGGATGGATTGATCTCATACGTGGTAAAGAACATGGCATTGACCTTGCGCACAGAATTGGAAGTAAAAGGAATGCACAAGGGGTCAAACTCATACCCTAGTTCGGCAGTGAGTTCTCTACAGCGGCAACAACGGTGTTGAAATACGATGACGGCGGTGGACACCAGGGGCGGGAGGTTGGTGGCAACGAGGTGATGATCCGGAGACCCGAGAGGCAGAGCAGGACACGCGCGGGCGAAGAGGTTTTGAAGTAATTTCCAAAATCTGGCCTGTTAGTATATATATCCTGACACTCTCGGTGTGACCGAGTGGAACAACTCGGTGGCACCGAGACGCAGAATGGCAAGCGGTTACTGCAACTTGGTGAGACCAAAATGTTCTAATCGGTTGCACTGAGATTGAAAACTTGATCAACCGAGTGAACTTGGTGTGACCGAAATGGAGGAGTCGGTCAGACTGAAATACACAGAGAGGTTTTGGAAGTTTTAAGTCTGTGACAAAATGGAACTCCGAGTGCTCCTCAGACGGAGAGTTTGAATTTGACTTAGATCAAACTTTGTGATGTAGCATGAATTGAGTTTGAGAAGAGAAAAGAATAGATAGCTAGAGGGAGTTCTTAGGCATTCTTGTCCATCCATTTGGCAAAAAAGAAGAAACACCAAACAATCAAGGCAACAAATGGATGTCCTTGAATGAATAAAATTATGCAATCAGCATGCTCACACAATAAAATGGCAAATGAAATATGTGGCAACGTATGCACAATCACTCTAGCATCTATCAAGCAATTGGCCATAACTAGGTCATCTATATATGATTATATTGACTTAGGAGTCAAATGAGAACATTTGATCATAGGCCATACTCATCGTTTAAGCGCAAGTGGGGTTACCACTTTTACATAAAGCATCGTTGTGTTCACACCATTATAGTTGCTTTCGCTCAATTCTTAGAGTAAAACTCCCCCTAGATGTGATATTCCCCCCCCC
>NC_041385.1:715844685-715869930 GCF_002162155.2 Triticum dicoccoides
CTAACCTTGGGTTTTTTCAATGATGACTTCATGTAGATGTTGAAGATGTGGATGCTCATTATTGATGTAGATCATTTGAAGAAATCCATTGGAATGAGTTGCATTTTCAATACCTACATGGTTTAGTCCCACAAGGGCATGGATATCCATAGACATAGAGTGAAGCACACACATAATCATGTCCATAAAATCATTAGGTTACCTTGTCCCTTGTCTTACCAACAAGAGGGTTTGTGACTCCTTGAACTAGTGCAAGATGTGGAAGTTGTTTGCACTTGCCCTTGCCAAAATAAATATGAGTGAAGTATGTTCGCGGAGTCACCCTCAAGAATTCTCAAGTTCTTCTTCTTCAGGATCCACATCATCTTGATGGGAGTCCTTAGAGTTGTAGATGTACTTGATGAAGTAGAACTTGATGTTGTCTTGGGAACCCACTTGACCTTGGCCTTCGGAGCATCTTCAAATGCATCAATATCTTCTTGAAGGTTGTCCTTGCCCTTTAGCTTGTGGTGTTCTGGTGGAAGATCATCTTAAGCTTGTGTCCCCTTGAAGGAAGTAGGGTCATACTTCTCTTGTCGAGGAACAAACTTCGTCTTGGGGTATTGATCTTCTTCCCACTCAACTCCATTGGCATTGAACTTTCGTTCAAAAACAAAACCTTGATTCTTCCGGTGCCTTCCTTGCTTGCATACAATTTCCTCAAATTGCTTACTTCCGGCAAGGCTTTTGTAAACACCTTTCTCTATAATTACATTCAATAAGCTATTTTCTTTATCAAGTGTAACTTGGCTAAGAGAGTCACTAGTGGAATCAAGAGAACAACTAGAAGCAACAATATTGGATTTAGCATGATTTTTGTTACTACTATAAGAAGAATCTTTCTTGTTCTTGTTGCTAGATTTTACTTATGGAATGTAAGTAGACAAGAGTAAACGTTTGGCAATGTAAGAAGAACTTTTCTTCCGAATATCATCATTGATGGCCTTTAAGAACCCATGCTCTTGCTCAAGATTGAGCTTTTCGAAGCGTAACTTATCATGAGTTTTTAAAAGTTCCCGATGATCTTCTAAAGTAGTTTCACGAGCTAACTTAAGAGTGTTTAGTTCTTTAGTTAGATGCTCAATCTCCTTCTTATCATTGTCATTCGTATTGTCTTGATTATCATGATTAATTAACGTTTCATCATGGTATTAATCACTAGAGTTGTCAACAAGTAAATCATCATCACCTAGCAAGTCATCTTCATCACTATTCAAATCAACATACTCGGGGTGCGTTATCTTGGGGCCTTTAGCCGTGAAGCATCTCCCAATTCTTTCATTTGGTGAATCAAATATGTCATAGGAGTTGGTTGACACAAGTGCTACACCGGCAACACCTTCATCTTGAGTATTGTCGGTGTACTAAAGTAGGGGCTCTCCTTTGTACCCCTTACTAGTGCACGCACAGTCAGAGCCGCGCCCACGACCACACTTGGCAGGGCAGAGGGAGGGGGTTAAAGCCGTAGGATGGTCAAAGCAACGCCACGACCAGGAACACAAAGGCCAAGAGGGAGAGGTAGACTCCCCCGGCAAGACCCTTGCCGGGGCAGCCTTCGCAGCTCCGGCAGGAGCCTTGCCGGGGCAACTTGCCGAACGCCAGAAGGGCACGCCACCCTTGAGCCCAAGGTTTTCGAACACCATCAACCACGTTGGAACCAGGGCTCGGGAGGCCCTCTGTGGTGGCATGCAGATCTTTGTGAAGACAAGGATCAGAAGACAACAATCCTTGGCAAGACCCTTCCCAAGGGAATCCACAAGTCCTCCAGCAAGATCCTTGCTGGGGACGACCATAGTGTCACGGCAAGACCCTTGTCGGGGCCCCAGCAAGGCCCTTGCCGAGACATCCGCGGGGCCACCGCCAGGACCATGCTTGCCAAGGTTCCACCGCCGTTCCATGCAGCTGCCAGCCCACCAGCTAGGCGGGCACCTGCGTGTCGACGTGAGGCTTCTAGGCCAACTCAGCGAGCGCCTACGTGGTGGCATGAAAATCTTCGTCAAGGCCCTACCACTGTGCCACCTCAGCAGCCTGCCAGCCTACATGGCACCGTGCGCACTGCTGGCCTAGACGCGTGTCGGAGTGGGGTGGGGCGGTGACGGACGGCACAGGGGCTAGTTACCGTCCCCGCTAAAGTGTGGGGGACACCTCAGGGGCGCATTAAATGCGCTTTGTCCCGTAATGGCTAGCGATAAGCTTAGCCACTGTACACCGTTGCCACCTCCTGTGTGCCACTATGGCGATCCCCTTGACTATAAAAGGGGGCCCAAGGCATACTAGAGGGGGATTCGGACCCCTTTAGAAGTTATGCATTGTAGCTAGCTCAAGAACCCCAACAACACTCAAATAGACACTAAAAGCGGGACTAGGGTATTACGCACGTCGCGGCCCGAACCTGGGTAAACGACCCGTGTGCTTGACTGACTGCTAATCCCACTCTTCTTTCGATCCCGCGCCCTGCAACCGTAGTAGGGATTCCCGTGATCCCATAGGTGTCGTTCCCACCGACATCTTTGGTGCGCCAGGTAGGGGGCCCAGTTGAGAGAATCTGGTTCGGTAGTTACTTCTACAATTATTTTTCATCATGGCTCCCAACTGGAAGACGACGACCGTGATCGGCTCATCCGGAACCGGACTGCCCGTGCCAGTGTTGGTGGGTAGCAGGGCCGTCGTAGACAGAACCCGAGGCGCAGCCCGCGAACACCCGCGTCGCTCTGGCAGCCAGACCCGGGCGGGCGATGTCGCTCGTGAGCGAGACGACGAGCCGCAGGCGGCGCGGGGCCCTCCAGAGCCGTCATTATGCCGCCTGCCGGTGGCGCGATGACCTCCGAGATGCCCATGCCGGCGCCCATGGTGCCCTCCTCCCAAGTCATGCGCGATGAGGAACTTCACCATGTTGGTGACCCTGGGCGTCATCGTGGGAAGAGCCCTGCGCATCACTCACGGGGCGGAGAAGACCGGCATGCATGCAGAAGCGCTGGCGAAAATGGTGTACGGCCGCAGGACCGTGATAGAGCTCCTTCTAACGTGGTTACAGGTCAGAGCGCGTCACGGTCCATGCAGCTTTCGCCACCACCCACGCCAGCAGAAGCTTTGGCGCGCACGCAACTGCTCCTTGAATTCCCTCCTGCTGTGGAGAAGCTCAATGAGTGGAGAGCCACTGTCCGGAGCCTCGTCGGCATCGCCAACAAGGATATGCCATGACAAACGGCACCCGTAGGCTAACGCTCCGTCCAGCCACCGCATCCCAACGGAGGAAGGGCCGGAGGTGATGCAGCCACGATGCACTCTCCTCCCCCACACCAGCCACCGTGGGTGTCGGTCCGTCGTGATGACGCTTGTGATAATATATCCATAGCGTCGTCCAATCGATGGACCCACCATGACCAGCGTCAAGTTATTCAAGAGCGGGCCCACGAAGACGCTCGAACTACCATCGAGCACCGGCATGGAGCGCGCCACAAATGAGATAGGCGGGCAGGGCCCACTATGAACCACCCAGCACCGGGAGACTATGGTGGCCTACCCTATGAGGTGGGTTGCCTGGCTTTTACCCGCGAGCTGCGGTAGTTCGAGTGGCCCTCCCACCGCACATTCAAGCCCGACTATGGAGAGAAGTACAATGGCAAGACTCACCCGTCGGAGTTCCTCAGCATCTACACCATCGCGATGCAGGCTGCTGGGGCACGCGACAACAAGGTGCTTGCCAATTACTTCCCGTTGGCACTCAAACCCAATGTCATGTCATGCCGGCAGATTCCATTTTTTCTTGGTCGGATCTGTGTCATGAGTTTGTTGGCGCCATCACCGGAGGCCATCAGGCTCATGGCCAGGCGAGTGATTTTCATATCATTCCCCAGAAGGAAGGTGAAAGCCTGCGCAAGTATATCCGGAGGTTCAGCCGGGTGCAATACAACATCCTAGACGTTCATCCTGCCGCCGTGATCAGCGCATTCCGTCAGAATGTGCGCAACCGCAAGATGCGTGAAGAGCTGGCAATGAACAAGGTCAAAGATGTCGCCAAACCTTATGTTCTGGCCGATAGGTGCACCCGTGCTGAAGAGGGAAGGAAGAACCCCGGTGAGGACGCCGGTGCGGAAACCGACTCCACAGACGACAACGCCGCCCCGACGAAGAAGGGCTAGTGCCATAACAAAAAGCGCAAGGGCAAGATTGTGCTTGCCATCGAGGGATCCGACGACACCGGCGCTGCCAAGAAGGCCAAGCTAAGTGACCCCAGCAAGGAGGTTGTCGGGTGTGCCGCTTGCCGGGCCTTGGCGGCTACCGACAAGCCTGGGAGCTCCGACAAGCAGTATTGCAAGATCAACCGCACCAAGGGCCACGACTGTCGGTGTCAAAACCGTCGGATCTTGGGTAGGGGGTCCCGAACTATGCATCTAAGGCTAATTGTAATAGGAGGCGGGGGACATGATGTTTACCCAGGTTCGGGCCCTCTCTATGGAGGTAATACCCTACTTCCTGCTTGACTGATCTTGATGATATGAATATTACAAGAGTTGATCTACCACGAGATCGTGGAGGCTAACCCTAGAAGCTAGCCTATGATTATGATTGTTCTTGTCCTATGGACTAAACCCTCCGGTTTATATAGACACCGGAGGGGGCTAGGGTTACACAGAGTTGGTTACAGAGAAGGAAATCTACATATCCGAATCGCCAAGCTTGCCTTCCACGCAAAGAAGAGTCCCATCCGGACATGGGACGAAGTATTCTATCTTGTATCTTCATAGTCCAACAGTCCGACTGAAGTATATAGTCCAGCTGTCCGAGGACCCCTTAATCTAGGACTCCCTCAGTACCCCTTGAACTAGGCTTCAATGACGATTGAGTCCGGCGCGCAGATTTTCTTCGGCATTGCAAGGCGGGTTCCTTCTCCAAATACTCCAAAGTAGATCTTGAACACAAGAAGCATGTCCGGCTCTGCAAAACAAACTCCACATACCACTGCAGAGATGTCACATCCCTAGTCTGGTATGACCTAGGCTAGCTAGTCATTTGTGCATCATGTTTATATTCCATTTAAAATTTGAAATGAGGATTGGTGGAACGCTCAGAATCATCTCTGAAAATGACCTAAATAAAAATTGCTCCAAAAAGGTCCAAGGAAATGCTCATGTTGCTCTCTGAAAATATTGGACAGAGATAAAAATCAAACCAATATTTTTAAGAGCTCATAGGTATTTATTTTGGGCATTTGGAATTAATGCATAAATATTTGCATTGGAAATATATTAGTTATATATATTAATATATGTCCAAAAATTATGCCACCTATTGGGGAGCTCTGGAATAATATAGCTAGCTCCTGCAAAAATTGGCATAAGGTAATTAAATGATTTAATATTTTAATTAAATCAAAACAAATGTCAGAAAAAATAGAAAACAAAAATAAAAGAGGGAGACTTACCTGGGCCTCCTCCCTGTGCAGCCTAGCAGCAGCAGGCCGGCCCAGCCAGCAGGCGGCCCAGCCCGCCTCCTCCTGTGTCGTCTTCGTCCTCGACAGAGGGAGGGGAGCGTGCCCGGCGCGCGCGCGCGCCACCGCCCCACGCCACCAGTCTCCCTGCTTGCCTGGCGCCCTCCTCGTCGCCCTGGAAAGCCCGGACGATGCCACACAGCCACCCCGACCTCTCTCGCACTCTCCCTCGCCCTCCTTCTCTCACCCTGCTCTCTCTCTCTCTCACCCGAAGCACTGCCGCCGCCGCAGCTCACCACCGACGCGCTCCCCGCCGTCCCCTCGCCCCTCCGTAGAGTCCCCGAGCTCCGCCGTGACCCCCTCTCCCTCCGCACCGAGCAAGCAACCCGGACGAGCTCCGCTTCATCGCAATCGCCGTCGTCTTCAAGCTTCGGCCGACGAGATCGTCGTCGTCGCTCCGGCTGCCCCAAGCCTTCCCCGAGCTCGCCGACGACGCCGTTGGATCCGCGGTGAGCTCCGCCACCGTTCCCCTCTCTTCTCCCCCTCGTTTCCACACCGTAGCACCGTTCCCCACCACGGCCAAAGCTTCTCGCCGCCGTCCATGTCGCCGTCGTCGTCTCGGCCCGCCTCCGCCCAAACCAAGCACCCTAGCATGCTCCCGGTGCCACGAGGGTGCCGCCGAGCCCCTCAGGGGGCCTCCCCGTGCCCCGAAGCCCGTTCCCGCTCGAAGACGAGCTCCGGCCGCCGCCGCGAGCTTTGCTCCGGCGAGCTCCGGCCTCCCTCGCTCCTTCCACCTGCCCCACCAGATGCGCGAGAGCCCGGGCTACGCCCCGGTGCTCTTCGACGCCGCCCCCATGGCCTGTTTCGCGAACGCCGCCGCGTCCAGAGGTCGCCGCCGACGACCTCGCCGGCCTGACCAGTGGGCCCCGTCGGCAGGTGATTAGCTTAGTGCTAATCACCGTTAACTAACCCCCCGCTGACACTGACAGTGGGCCCCAGCGCCACTAACTTTTAATTAGGATTAAACTAACCTCGGTTAAACCCCCCTGTCACTGACGTGTGGACCCCACACGTCAGGTTTGACCCCAGCCAGCTGCAGTTGACTGCTGACGTCGTGCTGACGTCATGCTGGCGCAATATATATTTTTTGGAATTGAAATAATTCAGGAAATTCCAGAAATTGATTTAAACTTCAAAAATTCATATCAATTCAACCGTAGCTCAGATTAAAATAATTTATATATGAAAAATTATCAGAAAAATGCAATCTTTCCATCTGTACTAGTTTCATGCATGACAAACCAACTTATACATGCTGATTATGAGAAAACACATTATGGCATATATAAGAGACTTAATTTAGAATTGCATTTGAGCTTTGGTTCAAATGGATTTCAAACCAAATGAGTACTAGTTGCATTAGCACAATCAGCATCACATCTTCATGCCATGTTCATGCATCATTGTGTTGCATATGCTTGTGTTTTGATTGTTGGCACCATTCCTTCTCGATAGGTCCTGCTCCGGAGCTGTTCCAGAGTACCTGTCTGTGAAGCAGTGCCACCTCTGTTGATTTACCAGGCAAGCAAACCCCCTTGTTCATTCCGATACAATCCTACTCTCTCGCTCCTGCTCTCAGTTATTGCATTAGGACAACAACGATTCATCTGCTACTTTGTGCTGCGGTAGTTGAACCCATTCCTCTGCAAGACCTGTCATTGCCACAGTAAATAGTTGAAACCCACTAGCATGTGTAGGAGTTGATTGAGCCATGTTGTGTTCCTACCATGCTATGCCTGCTATTGCTTAGAGTTGTGTCAGGTCTGGTTCATTGGGAATGGACTGGAGTGTTACGATATGTTCTGATGCTGAGAGTGAAGTGTGTGAACACGATTTGGTAAAGGTAGCGGTGAGAGGCCATGTAGGAGTACATGGTGGGTTGTCTCACTGGAACCGTCCTTAAGCACTGAGTTCTATGTATGTTGTCCAATGACTCGATACTACCACACATTGGAATGCTTAAGTGCCCCTCTCGACTTATTAGCCAACTTGATCTCTGTCCAGGAGTCGCAACTAGTTTCTGGTGTTTGTAGGCAGTGCTATTTTTCTACCAAGTGGCACCCGGCAGGGTGGGCTTGGGACAGACAAGGCACACGTGGCCCGGTGTACCGAGTGGCACCCGGTTGGTGGGCTCGGGAACCCTGCTCACATTGTTTGGGGCCGTGAGCGACACCCCGGCCGGATCTCCTAGCGGATGGAACCCGAATAGGCGATAAACCTGGACTAGAGTCTTGCGTGGTTAGTCAGGTCGCGGCCGACACCCTCGCCAGGCTTCCGCTTGAAGGTTGCCGAGATACATGACGTGTACATGGCGGTAAGTGGCGAGAGCATGTGTGAAGAAGTACACCCCTGCAGGGTTAACATGATCTATTCGAATAGCCGGGTCCGCGGTTATGGACTTCTTGGATGCTTACATGGTACATAGACAACTTGAAGTGGATACTCTAAAATGCTCAAGACAAGTGTGAGTGCTATGGATGGCCTTCTCGTAGGGAGACGGGGATGAATCCATAGTAGTGTATTGTGTGGCGATTAGTGGACTCGTGTACGTTGTCTCACCTCAAGAGTTTCTAGTAGTCGTAGAACAGGATAGCCACAGAGTCAAAGTTGGCTTGCTGCAACTAAACCCCACATTACCCTCTTGATACAAATGCATGTATGATAGGATCTGATGTAAGTCTTGCTGAGTACCTTTGTACTCATGTTGCTTTATTTATGTTTTTGCAGCGGAGACTTCGGTCTTAATAGTGTTCTCGTGGACTTCGACGAGTAGCTTGTACCTCAGCTACGATCTTGATCGGACGTTGTAGTTAGTCAGGCTCTTCAGCCTTTTTTCATTTGTACATGTCTGTACCCAGACATGTAGTGCTTCCGCTTGTTGCTTGTATGCTCTGTATGATGGGTCTTGTGACCCCTGTTTGTAATAAATGCTATGGTGGCTCTTCTGAGCCTTTATCTATATGAGTTGTTGAGTTATGCTATGATGCCATGTTGTACAGCACATACTTGCATGTTATGCGTACGTGTAATGTGTATTGCTATGTGTGGGATCTGACTATCTAGTTGTTTATCCTTAGTAGTCTCTCTTACCGGGAAATGTCTCCTAGTGCTTCCACTGAGCCCTGGTAGCTTGCTACTACTCCAGAACACTTAGGCTGGCTGGCATGTGTCCTTCTTCGTTCCTGTGTCTGTCCCTTCGGGGAAATGTCACGCGATGAATACCGGAGTTCTATTAGCCCGCTACAGCCCGGTTCACCGGAGTCCTGTTAGCCCAGTGCTACAGCCTGGACTCACTCGCTGATGACCGACACGTTGGATGCTGGGTCATGGATGCCTGTCCCTGTAAGTTAGTGCCACTTTGGGTTTACGACTAGCCATGTCAGCCCGGGCTCTTTATCATATAGATGCTAGCGACACCATCATATACGTGTGCCAAAAGGCGCAAACGGTCCCGGGAAAAGGTAAGGCGACACCCGTGGGGTACCGTGCGTGAGGCCACAAAGTGATATGAGGTGTTACATGCTAGATCGATGTGGCATTGAGTCAGGGTCCTGACAGCGCTAGTATCAGAGCCTGACTGCCTGTAGGATTACCAAGCCAAACTGGTCGAAGTTGAGTCTAGAAATTCTTTAGTTATGTAAGGGAATTGATTGTGGGAAGGAACGTAAGGCTCTTTTTACTTATTATACCTCATGGCCTTCTGATCTGAGTCATCCTATCTTTCCAACGGGGTTAAGGAACTAGGCTTTCTCTTCCGTCTATCAGGATCACGTGTTACTACTCCGTAGTCCCATAGGATTGGTTGATCAGAGTCATACCCCAGTTTTTGAGTATTCCGGTGTAGTCTGTTTAGTATGATCTCAGAACCTTGAGTAATGATGATGAGTATGTTATTGCCCCATTTTTAGTAGGATGTCTCATTCTGAGCATTTTACTGCCGTTATGCTGCCGGAATTTCCCTAGGAGTTTGAGAGATACTAATTCCTTGTCCTACATTCTACAGTCGATAGTTGATGCTGACTCCGTCCTTGGTTCGTTTCTTAGGATGTCATCAGCTAAGCGAAGTTCCGTTGCTCGTAGCCAGAACCACGGAGATGGCAGAGATGAGGATCCTCCCGACCAGCCTTCGTTGACAGAGTTCATGCTAGAGATGGAGAGGAACAAGCGCGAGTCTAACCGTTTGTTGGCACGTATCGAGGAGAACACCGCACCTCAGTCCAATAAGTGTGCGACCATTCATGACTTCATTCGCTTGCACCCACCTACCTTTCATCATTCCATCGAGCCACTCGATGCAGATGACTGGCTCCGTAGCATCACTCATAAGCTGCGTTCCGCGAGCGTAGCTGAAGATGACCAGGTCACTTATGCCACATATCACCTGGAAGGTCCTGCTAGTCTTTGGTGGCAGAACTATGAGGCTATGCTTCCAGCTGGCCAGATTCCTACCTGGAGAGATTTCACTGAGGCTTTTCGCGAGCATCACATTCCTGAAGCCCTCATTGATCGCAAGAGAGAAGAGTTCTCTAGTTTCACCCAGAATAAGATGGCTGTTGATGCTTATAGCAGAGAGTTCGAGAACCTTGCCCGCTATGCCACAGAAGAGGTGTCCACGGACGCCAAGAAGCAGGCTAGGTTCCGGAAGGGTCTCAACCCCAAGTTGCGTCGTGATCTCCACCTGCATCATTGTGATACATTCCAAGCCCTTGTGAACAAGGCCATCAATGCAGAGACAGCTCAGCTCACCTACGAGGAGTCTCGTAAGCACACCCGTGAATTGGGATCTTCTTCCAGTTCTAGTTCCCAGAAGCGCTGGATTTGGGTTCCAAACTCCGCTCTTCCTTCCGGTTATGCACCGAGGCCATCCCATGTGGTGCCTTCCCCAGCTCAGTCATATGTTCCACCCAGGCCTACTGGTAGACCGCTTCTCAGTGCGGGTCCCCGTCCAACCTCAGGGACTTGCTTCACATGCGGGAAGCCAGGACACTATGCACGTGACTGTTCTCAAACTAGTTATGCTCCACCCAAGGCCGAGAAGACTGTTGGCTGTGTTAAGCCATCATGCAAGATGATCAGTGTCAAGTCAGCTCCCACTGAACGTGGACGTGTGCATCACGTCTCAGCTAAAGACGCTCATGATGATCCGGATGTCGTTCTTGGTACACTCCTTGTCAATTGTCACCCAGCATCAGTTCTATTCGATACTGGAGCATCTCACTCCTTCATTTCTGAAGGCTATGCTCGTTTGCAAGACATATCATTTTGTGATATGCCAACTCCGCTTGAAATCCAAACCCCAGGGTCTAGATGGCAGACCACCAGAATCAGCCATGGTAGTGAAATCCTTGTTGACAGACTTGTATTCCTTGCATCACTTGTAGCCCTCAAGTCCTCAAATATTAATATCATCTTGGGTATGGACTGGATGACAGCTCATCATGCCAAGATTGATTGTTACACAAGATCTGTTCAGCTTACACACCCATCTGGCAAGATAGTCACCGTCTCCACTAGAGTTGCAAAGTGTCAGCTCTATTCTCTTAATGCCAGCCCTCTTCCAGACCTTCAAGATATCCCGGTAGTCCGTGACTTTCTGGATGTCTTTCCAGAGGAACTGCCAGGTGTTCCACCTAACAGAGATGTAGAGTTCGTCATAGATCTTATCCCAGGAACAACTCCAATCTCCCGGAGACCTTCAAGATGGCACCCCTAGAACTAGCCGAGCTTAAGAAACAACTTGATGAGTCCTTGCAAAAAGGTTTCATCCGTCCTAGTTCTTCTCCTTGGGCTTGCCCCGTCCTCTTCGTCAAGAAGAAAGACGGTACGGACCGGATGGTTGTAGATTATCGTCCCGTTAATTTGGTCACGATAAAGAACAAATATCCGCTCCCCAGGATCAACGACCTGTATGATCAGCTCGCTGGATCCTCAGTCTTCTCCAAGATGGATTTAAGGTTAGGCTACCACCAAATCAAAATCAGAAACAGGGACATTCCCAAGACATCTTTTGTCACTCGTTATGGCCAGTACGAGTACACCGTCATGTCCTTTGGCCTAACCAACGCCCCAGCCACATTCTCCCGCTTGATGAACTCGATTTTCATGGAGTACTTAGATAAGTTCGTCGTGGTTTACCTTGATGATATTCTTATTTACTCGAAGAACGAGGAAGAGCATGCCGAACATCTTAGACTTGTGTTAGAAAAACTCAGAGAGCACCGCCTTTATGCCAAGTTCTCCAAGTGTGAATTTTGGTTGCCAGAAGTGACCTACCTAGGCCACGTAATCTCTGGTAAAGGCATTGCTGTCAATCCCGAGAGAGTCAAGGCTGTTCTCGATTGGACTCCACCTGAGACCGTCAAACAAGTTAGGAGTTTCCTTGGTCTAGCCAGCTCTTGCCGCCGCTTTGTTGAAAATTTCTCCAAAGTAGCCAAACCCCTCACGGAACTTCTCAAGAAAGATAAAAAGTTCGAGTGGTCCCCATAGTGTGAGTACAGTTTTCATGAACTGAAAAGACGCCTGACTTCTGCTCCCATACTTGTGCCACCGGATTTCACAAAGGACTTTATTATCTACTGCGACGCCTCACGACAGGGACTAGGTTGCATTCTTATGCAGGATCATCACGTGATTGCCTATGCATCTCGACAGTTGCATCCACATGAGGATAATTATCCTACACATGATCTAGAGCTTGCAGCCGTAGTCTATGCACTCAAGACCTGGCGACATTACCTCCTTGGTAAACGTTGCGAGATCTACACCGATCACCAGAGTCTCAAGTATATCTTCACCCAACCGGATCTGAACCTTAGGCAAAGACGTTGGTTGGAGTTAATCACAGATTATGATCTAGGGATTACCTACACCCCAGGCAAAGCCAATGTCATGGCTGATGCTGTAAGCCGTAAATCCTATTGCAACAATCTCATGTTGCAGCATGGCCAACCACTTCTCCATGAGGAATTCTGTAAGCTTAACCTTCACATTGCTCCTCACGGATTCCTTTCTACCTTAGTGGCGAAACCTACCCTTGAGGATCAGATCATCTCTGACCAGAAGTTTGATAGGGGGGTTATCCGCATTAAGAGAAACATTAAGAAGGGAGTTGGTGGATGTCTCTCTATGGATGATCGTGGTGTTGTTTTCTTTGAGAATCGCTTGGTGGTTCCCAAGAATCAACATCTGCGACAATTGATTCTTAAGGAGGCGCATGAATCTCCTCTCACGATTCATCCCGGTAGCACCAAGATGTATCAGGATCTACGCCAGAGGTTCTGGTGGACTAGGATGAAGAGAGAAATCGCTGAGTTCATTGCTAAATGTGACGTTTGTTGTCGCGTTAAGGCAGAGTATCAGAGACCTGCTGGCACCCTTCAGCCTTTAGCTATTCGTGAATGGAAATGGGATAAAGTTGGTATGGACTTCATCACCGGCTTTCCCAGGACCAAGAGAGGGAATAACGCTATCTTCGTAGTCGTTGATCGTCTTTCCAAAGTGGCTCACTTCCTACCTGTTCAAGAGAGTATCACTGCTAGTCAGCTCGCTGACTTATATATTTCTCGAATAGTATCACTTCATGGTGTTCCACTAGAGATCAATTCAGACCGTGGCAGTCTTTTCACTTCTCATTTCTGGGAGAGTTTCCAAACTGCCATGGGAACCCATCTTTCCTTCAGTACCGCTTTCCACCCTCAGTCGAGTGGTCAGGTGGAATGGGTCAATCAAATTCTCGAAGACATGCTTAGAGCTTGCGTTATCTCATTCGGTATGGACTGGGAGAAATGTCTTCCTTTTGCTGAGTTTGCTTATAACAATAGCTATCAATCCAGCCTCAAGAAAGCTCCTTTTGAGGTTCTCTATGGACGAAGATGTCGAACACCTTTGAACTGGCCAGAAACCGGTGAAAGACAATTCTTTGGACCGGATATGATCCAAGAGGCAGAAGAGCAAGTTCGCATCATTAGTGAGAATTTGAAAACAGCCCAGTCTCGTCAGAAGAGCCAGTACGATCGTCATCATAAGGATATGACTTATGAAATTGGCGACCAAGCTTACCTTCGGGTTACTCCTTTGAAGAGTACCCATCGTTTCGGTATCAAGGGCAAGTTGGCTCCTCGTAACATTGGTCCTTTTCGTATTCTCGCTAAACGAGGAGACGTTGCCTACCAGTTGGAACTACCCCCACATCTTTCTCGAGTTCATGATGTCTTCCACGTCTCTCAACTCACGCGTTGCTTCTCGGATCCCAGCCGCGGAGTGGACCACGAAACGCTTGATCTCCAAGATAACCTCACATACCGAGAGTACCCGGTTCGCATTCTTGATCAAGCCGAGCGTGTTACCCGACGTCAGAACATCAAGTTTCTCAAAGTTCAGTGGTATCATCATTCCGAGAGAGAAGCTACTTGGGAGCGAGAAGATCGTCTTCGACTGGAGTACCCCGCTTTCTTTCCGTCGACCCCTGAATCTCGGGATGAGATTCTTTCAAGTGGGGGCGAGTTGTCACATCCCTAGTCTGGTATGACCTAGGCTAGCTAGTCATTTGTGCATCATGTTTATATTCCATTTAAAATTTGAAATGAGGATTGGTGGAACCCTCAGAATCATCTCTGAAAATGACCTAAATAAAAATTGCTCCAAAAAGGTCCAAGGAAATGCTCATGTTGCTCTCTGAAAATATTGGACAGAGATAAAAATCAAACCAATATTTTTAAGAGCTCATAGGTATTTATTTTGGGCATTTGGAATTAATGCATAAATATTTGCATTGGAAATATATTAGTTATATATATTAATATATGTCCAAAAATTATGCCACCTATTGGGGAGCTCTGGAATAATATAGCTAGCTCCTGCAAAAATTGGCATAAGGTAATTAAATGATTTAATATTTTAATTAAATCAAAACAAATGTCAGAAAAATTAGAAAACAAACACAAAAGAGGGAGACTTACCTGGGCCTCCTCCCTGTGCAGCCCAGCAGCAGCAGGCCGGCCCAGCCAGCAGGCGGCCCAGCCCGCCTCCTCCTCTGTCGTCTTCGTCCTCGACAGAGGGAGGGGAGCGTGCCCGGCGCGCGCGCGCGCCACCGCGCCACGCCACCAGTCTCCCTGCTTGCCTGGCGCCCTCCTCGTCGCCCTGGAACGCCCGGACGACGCCACGCAGCCACCCCGACCTCTCTCGCACTCTCCCTCGCCCTCCTTCTCTCCCCCTGCTCTCTCTCTCTCTCACCCGAAGCACTGCCGCCGCCGCAGCTCACCACCGATGCGCTCCCCGCCGTCCCCTCGCCCCTCCGTAGAGTCCCCGAGCTCCGCCACGACCCCCTCTCCCTCCTCACCGAGCAAGCAACCCGGACGAGCTCCGCTTCATCGCAATCGCAGTCGTCTTCAAGCTTCGGCCGACGAGATCGTCGTCGTCGCTCCGGCTGCCCCAAGCCTTCCCCGAGCTCGCCGACGACGCCGTTGGATCCGCGGTGAGCTCCGCCACCGTTCCCCTCTCTTCTCCCCCTCGTTTCCACGCCGTAGCGCTGTTCCCCACCATGGCTGAAGCTTCTCGCTGCCGTCCATGTCGCCGTCATCGTCTTGGCCCGCCTCCGCCCAAACCAAGCACCCTAGCATGCTCCCGGTGCCACGAGGGTGCCGCCGAGCCCCTCAGGTGGCCTCCCCGTGCCCCGCAGCCCGTTCCCGCTCGAAGCCGAGCTCCGGCCGCCGCCGCGAGCTTTGCTCCGGCGAGCTCCGGCCTCCCCCGCTCCTTCCACCTGCCCCACCAGATGCGCGAGAGCCCGGGCTACGCCCCGGTGCTCTCCGACGCCGCCCCCGTGGCCTGTTTCGCGGACGCCGCCGCGTCCAGAGGTCGCCGCCGACGACCTCGCCGGCCTGACGAGTGGGCCCCGTCGGCAGGTGATTAGCTTAGTGCTAATCACCGTTAACTAACCCCCCCCCCTGACACTGATAGTGGGCCCCAGCGCCACTAACTTTTAATTAGGATTAAACTAACCTCGGTTAAACCCCCCTGTCACTGACGGGTGGACCCCACACGTCAGGTTTCACCCCAGCCAGCCGCAGTTGACTGCTGACGTCGTGCTGACGTCATGCTGGCGCAATATATATTTTCTGGAATTAAAATAATTCAGGAAACTCCAGAAATTGATTTAAACTTCAAAAATTCATATCAATTCAACCGTAGCTCAGATTAAAATAATTTATATATGAAAAATTATCAGAAAAATGCAATCTTTCCATCTGTACTAGTTTCATGCATGACAAACCAACTTATACATGCTGATTATGAGAAAACACATTATGGCATATATAAGAGACTTAATTTAGAATTGCATTTGAGCTTTGGTTCAAATGGATTTCAAACCAAATGAGTACTAGTTGCATTAGCACAATCAGCATCACATCTTCATGCCATGTTCATGCATCATTGTGTTGCATATGCTTGTGTTTTGATTGTCGGCACCGTTCCTTCTCGATAGGTCCTGCTCCGGAGCTGTTCCAGAGTACCTGTCTGTGAAGCAGTGCCTCCTCTGTTGATTTACCAGGCAAGCAAACCCCCTTGTTCATTCCGATACAATCCTACTCTCTCGCTCCTGCTCTCAGTTATTGCATTAGGACAACAACGATTCATCTGCTACTTTGTGTTGCGGTAGTTGAACCCATTCCTCTGCATGACCTGTCATTGCCACAGTAAATAGTTGAAACCCACTAGCATGTGTAGGAGTTGATTGAGCCATGTTGTGTTCCTACCATGCTATGCCTGCTATTGCTTAGAGTTGTGTCAGGTCTGGTTCATTGGGAATGAATTGGAGTGTTACGATATGTTCTGATGTTGAGAGTGAAGTGTGTGAACACGATTTGGTAAAGGTAGCGGTGAGAGGCCATGTAGGAGTACATGGTGGGTTGTCTCACTGGAACCGTCCTTAAGCACTGAGTTCTATGTATGTTGTCCAATGACTCGATACTACCACACATTGGAATGCTTAAGTGCCCCTCTCGACTTATTAGCCAACTTGATCTCTGTCCAGGAGTCGCAACTAGTTTCTGGTGTTTGTAGGTAGTGCTATTTTTCTACCAAGTGGCACCCGGCAGGGTGGGCTTGGGACAGACTAGGCACACATGGCCCGGTGTACCGAGTGGCACCCGGTTGGTGGGCTCGGGAACCCTACTCACATCGTTTGGGGCCGTGAGCGACACCCCTGCCAGATCTCCTTGCGGATGGAACCCGAATAGGCGATAAACCTGGACTAGAGTCTTGCGTGGTTAGTCAGGTCGCGGCCGACACCCTCGCCAGGCTTCCGCTTGAAGGTTGCCGAGATACATGACGTGTACATGGCGGTAAGTGGCGAGAGCGTGTGTGAAGAAGTACACCCCTGCAGGGTTAACATGATCTATTCGAATAGCCCGGTCCGCGGTTATGGACTTCTTGGATGCTTACATGGTACATAGACAACTTGAAGTGGATACTCTAAAATGCTCAAGACAAGTGTGAGTGCTATGGATGGCCTTCTCGTAGGGAGACAGGGATGAATCCATAGTAGTGTATTGTGTGGCGATTAGTGGACTCGTGTACGTTGTCTCACCTTAAGAGTTTCTGGTAGTCGTAGAACAGGATAGCCACAGAGTCAAAGCTGGCTTGCTGCAACTAAACCCCACATTACCCTCTTGATACAAATGCATGTATGATAGGATCTGATGTAAGTCTTGCTGAGTACCTTTGTACTCATGTTGCTTTATTTATGTTTTTGCAGCGGAGACTTCGGTCTTAATAGTGTTCTCGTGGACTTCGACGAGTAGCTTGTACCTCAGCTACGATCTTGATCGGACGTTGTAGTTAGTCAGGCTCTTCAGCCTTTTTTCATTTGTAGATGTCTGTACCCAGACATGTAATGCTTCCGCTTGTTGCTTGTATGCTCTGTATGATGGGTCTTGTGACCCCTGTTTGTAATAAATGCTATGGTGGCTCTTCTGAGCCTTTATCTATATGAGTTGTTGAGTTATGCTGTGATGCCATGTTGTACAGCACATACTTGCATGTTATGCGTACGTGTAATGTGTATTGCTATGTGTGGGATCTGACTATCTAGCTGTTTATCCTTAGTAGTCTCTCTTACCGGGAAATGTCTCCTAGTGCTTCCACTGAGCCCTGGTAGCTTGCTACTGCTCCGGAACACTTAGGCTGGCCGGCATGTGTCCTTCTTCGTTCCTGTGTCTGTCCCTTTGGGGAAATGTCACGCGATGAATACCGGAGTCCTGTTAGCCCGCTACAGCCCGGTTCACCGGAGTCCTGTTAGCCCAGTGCTACAGCCTGGATTCACTCGCTGATGACCGACACGTTCGATGCTGGGTCATGGATGCCTGTCCCTGTAAGTTAGTGCCACTTTGGGTTTACGACTAGCCATGTCAGCCCGGGCTCTTTATCATATAGATGCTAGCGACACCATCATATACGTGTGCCAAAAGGCGCAAACGGTCCCGAGCAAAGGTAAGGCGACACCCGTGGGGATACCGTGCGTGAGGCCGCAAAGTGATATGAGGTGTTACATGCTAGATCGATGTGGCATTGAGTCGGGGTCCTGACAAGAGATCATAATATTTCACGAATCCAATCTGCTGACAGTTTCTTAAAAGTGTAACATCACACTGCAACCCAGTTATTATTCGAACCATTTTATCGTGAAGCGGTTTTATGGGCACGTCTTGTTAAAGCAGAAATCATGTTCCCTTATCATTGGATTCTCATCAATACGGGCATGGGTAACCCAACCGTGCCACCAGTATGGTGTCAGTGTGCAAAAGTAGGGGCTCTCCTTTTGACCCCTTTACTTGTGCATGGGCAGTCAGAGCCACTCGCCACGGCCACGCATAGTAGGGTAAGGGAGGGAAGCCGAAAAGAAGCCGAAGGCACAAAAGCAAACAAAGCAACATCAAGGACCAAGGCCACAAGGATCGGATGGACGAAGCAGGTTTCCCCGGCAAGGACCCTTGCCGGGTGCAGCCCCGGCAAGACCCTTGCCGGGGCAGCTCGCCCACACCAATAGAGCGAGACACCCTCGAGCCCACAGTTTTCAACACCAACAACCACGTTGGGACAGGGCTCGGGAGGCACCTCCGTGGTGGCATGCAGATCTTTGTGAAGACAAAGAATATTCAAGATCAGATGAGAATTGGAAGGCAACGATCCTCGACAGGGTTCCTGCCGAGGAAGCCCACAAGACCCCCGGCAAGGCCCTTGCCGGGGACAACAGCGCGCCACGACAAGACCCTTGCCGGGACACCCGGCAAGGCCCTCGCCAAGGGCGCTAGCGGGGCCACTGCTAAGTCTCCGTAGCCGCTCACACGCAGCTGCCGACCCAACCAGCTGGGCAGGCACCCGCGTGGCAGCATGCAACCCTTCGTGGAGGCTCCACCACCATGCCACCTCAGATGCTTGCATGCCTACATGGAACCACATGCATCGCTGGCCAGGGCGCGTGTCAAAGCGAGGTGGAGCGGCGACGGATAGGACGGGCCTCGCCCCCGTCCCCGATAAAGTGAAGGGACACCTAAGCCTCACATTAAATGCACCTTGTCCTGTAATACCAGCGATAGGCTCGCAACACTGTAGAACTTTCCACCTCCTATGTGCCAGTGTGGCAGCCCGTTTCGCCTATAAAAGGAGGCCCATGGCGCACTGGAAAAGGATTTGGCTCTTTCAAACCAGGTAGCACCCATAGCTAGCTCGAGAGCTCAAGAACACTGAATACAACCACCAAAGCAGTACTGTAGGGTTTTACGCATCCTTGCGGCCCGAACCTGGGTAAATCACCTTTGTGCTGATTACTAGTCCTACCCTTCTCACGATCCCGCACCCCACAACCATAGTAGGGATTCTTGTGATCCCATAGGTGTCGTTCCCTACTGGGATTCTTTGGCGCGCTAGGTAGGGGGCGCAATTGTGAGAATCTGGTGTAGTAGTTGGCCTAGCAGTTCATCATCGCCTTGGCTCCTAAGAAGAAGAAGACCACCGCGATCTGTTCATCCGGGACTGGATTGCCATCACCAGTGCGGGCCAGTAGCGGGCGAGTCATGGAGAGAACCCGTGGCGCGGCCCGCGAACACCCACATCGCCCTAGCAGTCCAGGCCCGGCGGGCGGCGTTATTTGTACGATGGGCGACGAGCCATGTGACGTTGGCCCCAGAGACGGAGTCGGGCCCCCCCCGCAGGTGGCGCGGGGCCCTCCAGGGACATCATCACGCCGCCAACCGATGGTGCGGCGACCTCCAAGACACCAACGCCAGCGCCCACGGCGCGCTCTTCTCAGATCGTGCATGATGAGCAGCGCCACCCCGCTGGTGACCCAGGACGCCGCCCTGGAAAGAGCCCCATGCATCCTTCGCAGGATGAGGGAGGCCAGCGTGCGCCGAAGCGCCGACAAGGGTGGCGGACGACTGCAGAGCCGTGGTGAGGCTCCTTCTAACGTGGTTAGAAGTCGAAGCGCATCGCGGTCCACCCAGCTCTCGCCGCCGCCCACGCTAGCAGAAGCCCTAGCATGCGCGCAGCTGCTCCTCGACTTCCCTCCCACTGTGGAGAAGCTTGATGAATGGAGGGCCACCGTCCGAAGCCTCGTCGGCATCGCCAACAATGATGAGTTGCAACCGGCGGGACGCATTGGCCGTCGCTCCGTTGAGCCACCGCATGCCAGCGGGGGCCGAGCCGGAGGCGATGAGGCCATAGTGCATTCCCCTCTTCCATCTCGGCAGCCGCGTGTGTCGGTCCGTTGCGACGATGCTCGTGATGACATCTCCATAGCGTCATCCGACCCATGAACCCACCGCGACCAACGCCAAGTTCTTTGGGAGCAGGCTCATGAGGGCGCTCAAACCACCATCGAGCACCGACATGACGAGCGCCACCAGTCGGAAAGGCGGGTAGGGCCCGCTATGGACCACCCAGCACCGGGAGGCTATGGTGGCCTACCCTATGAGGTGGGTTATCCGGCCTTCATCCATGAGCTGCGGCAGTTCCAGTGGCCCTCTTACCGCATGTTCAAGCCCGACGTTGGCGAGAAGTACAATGACAAGACTCACCCATCAGAGTTCCTCAGCATCTACACCATCGCGATGCAAGCTGCTGGGGGCCGCGACGATAAGGTGCTCGCCAACTACTTCTCGTTGGCACTCAAGCCTAATGTTATGTCATGGTTGATGCACTTTCCGATGGACTCCATTTCTTCTTGGGCGGATCTGTGCCATGAGTTTGTTGGCGCCTTTACCGGAGGCCACCAAGCTCATGGCCAGGCGAGTGATTTACATATCATCCCCCAGAAGGAAGGAGAAAACTTGCGCAAGTACATCCAAAGGTTCAGCCGAGTGCAGTACAACATCCCCGACGTCCATCCTGCCACTGTGATTAGTGCATTCCACCCACTGTTCAAGATATCTTCCGATATTCCAATAAAGCGGCCGATTTATCACTTACCGTTGTCTAACCGATAAGATAAATCAGCCGATAATTCAACCGATATGGCGATAAATCGGCCGATATGCCGATAAACTGGCCGATTTAACCCTTATCATTGGTCGACCGATAAGTTCCAGATAAGCGATATCCCCAACATTGATTCCACCAGAATGGGCGCAACCGCAAGATGCGTGAGGAGCTAGCGATGAACAAGGTCAAGGATGTGATCGAGCTTTATGCTTTGGCCGATCGATGCGCTCACACTGAAGAGGGAAGGAAGTACCCCGGCGAAGATGCCGGCGCGGAAACCGACTCCACGGGCAATACCGCCACCCTGGTGAAGAAGGGTTGGCACCGTAACAGGAAACGCAAGGGCAAGGCCATGCTTGTCGTCGAGGAATCCGACGACACCGGCACAACCAAGAAGACCAAGGTGGGCGACCCCAGCAAGGAGGTTGCCGGGTGTGTCGCCTGCTGGGCCTTGGCGGCTGCCGACAAGCCAGGAGGCTCCGACAAGCAGTATTGCAAGATCCACCACACCAAGGGCCATGACCTCCAAAACTGCCAGCAGGTAGAGCTGCTCGCCGAGAAGCAGAAGGCCGAGTATGAGTGGCGGGACAAGGAGAAAGGCCAAGATGGTGCCGAGGGATCTGGCAAGAAACTTGGCATCCAAGGAGGCCGCCGCGGCGAAGATAATTAGCATGAGAGGCCCGCCCGGGGCCGTGACAAGAAGCAAGAGGACGATGATCATTACGAGGACGACGAGTCCGGCGACCACGAGTTCCAGAAAGCCACAGAGGCCATGTGTGTCGATGGTGGCGCCATGCTGCATGCATCCCACCGCCAACTCAAACAGTGGGCGCGTGAGATCACAACGGTCGAGCCATCGTTCGACGCACGGAAGCCTCTAAAATGGTCCAGCACACCATTGTTGGTTTCACCAACGACCCACAACCTCAAGGTGACAAAGATGTTGGTTGACGGCGGGGCCGGCCTGAACTTGATCTCGCCTGTTGTTTTCAAGAGGCTGCAGATCCCTCATGGAGACCTCGAGGAGACGGGCACGTTCCAAGGGGTTAACTCGGGGAGGATCCGACCAAAGGGAAAGATCATGCTGCCCGTGACGTTTGGAGGCGAGCTGAACCACAGGACGGAGAACATTGTTTTTGATGTAGCCGAGATCCCCTTGCCTTACAATGAGATTCTCAGCCGCCCGGCAGTAGCCAAGTTCATGGCGGCTTCACACTATGCCTACAACATGCTGAAGATGCCCAGGCCGATGAACATCATCACCGTCCCCTCCAACAAGAAAGATGCGTTGATTTGCGTCGATCAACTCTACCGGGAAGCAGTTGCAGCGGCTGCCGCTAAGGCAGCCGCTCCTGCCGACGGAGCCCCGGGAGGGAAGAAGACCAGCGAGACCCCTCGCACCCACTCCGGAAACCGCACCTCTTTGGGGTGTTGCGCTCTCATTGAGGACGTGCCAGAGAGCTCCGTCGGCAAGAGCAAGAAGTCCAGAGCCGCACCACCAGAGACCAAGAAGGTGCTCGTCAAGGAGGACGGCACGGGGGGAGCTTTTACCATAAGCTCCACCCTTGACGGCAAATAGGAAAGCGAGCTCGTCACCTTCCTGCGAGCGAATGCTGATGTGTTTGCATGGCAAGCCTCCGACATCCCCGGCGTTCCCAGGGAGGTGATTAAGCACCACCTTGTTGTCTGTCCTCATGCGTGGCCCATCAAGAAGAAGGTCAGGAAGCAAG
This sequence comes from Triticum dicoccoides, assembly GCF_002162155.2. NCBI lineage: Eukaryota > Viridiplantae > Streptophyta > Magnoliopsida > Poales > Poaceae > Triticum > Triticum dicoccoides. Next base: position 715,867,420 of record NC_041385.1, read on the forward strand.
CTCTGGAGAGACAGGAGTTCATCACGGAGGAAATCACAAAGCTAGAGGTTTGCAGGCTTGGTAAGAGGAGTACTCCATCCGACGTGGTTGGCCAATCCGGTAGTGGTGCACAAGGAAAATGGGAAGTGGAGACTGTGCATTCATTACACAGACATCAATAAGGCTTGTCTAAAGGATCCCTTCCTGTTGCCGCGCATCGACCAGATTGTTGACTCCATGGCTTGGTGTGACCTGTTATCATTCCTCGACACCTACTCAGGGTACCACCAGATCTTCATGATGAAAGAGGACGAGGAGAAGACAACATTCATCAACCCATGTGATACATACTGCTTTTTACGGATGCTTTTCGGGTTGAAGAGTGCTGGCTCAACCTTTGCAAGAGTGGTCCAAATTGGTTTTGAACCCCAGCTACATAGAAATATGGAAGCTTATATGGATAACACAGTGGTGAAAACCAAGGACAAAGCAACACTTGTGCAAGATCTGGAGGAAACATTTGGAAACCTGTGCAAGATCAACCTCAAGTTGAACCCTGAGAAGTGTGTCTTCGGTGTCTCGTCTGGCAAGCTTCTCGGGTTCTTTGTGTCGTAGCGCGAGATTGAGGCAAACCCAGACAAGATTAGGGCTATCGAACAGATTGAGGCACCCAGACGGATCAAGGACGTGCGTCGGCTCACTGGTTGTGTTGCCGCCATGAGCAGATTCATCTCCAAATCCGCGGAGCGTGCCCTTCCCTTTTTCAAGATCTTAAAGAAGACGGGCCCAGTGGGGTGGACCCTAGAGGCCGAGGCGGCGTTGCAAGACTTGAAGAAGTACCTCTCCTATGCACCGGTGCTAGTTGCGCCCAAACCACAAGAATCATTGCTGCTATATTTAGCGGCAACAAATCAAGTGGTTAGCGCCACATTGGTGGTGCACAAAGAGGTCGACAAAGAGACAGCAGCAGCGGCAGAATCAACGGTTGGCAGGCCAGAACCCTCCCCGGCAGAGCTCGGTCCCGGCAAGACTGAGTCCCCGGCAGGGCTCGGTCCCGGCAAGACTGAGTCCCCGGCAGGGGCTAACGCCAGTATGGCAGGGCCTGCATGGCCGGGTGAAGTGGTGCAAAGGAAGAAGATGGTGCAACACCCGGTTTACTTCATCAGCTCCCTCTTGCACGGAGCTAGGTCGAGGTACTCAGGTGTGCAAAAATTGCTCTTCAACCTCCTTATGGCTTCTAGGAAGCTGCGCCACTACTTCCAAGCACACGAGATCACCGTGGTCACCTGCCTCCCGTTGCAACGGATACTGCATAACCCAGATGCAATGGGGAGGATCATGGAATGGGCCCTGGAGCTGTCAAGTTTCGGCCTAAAGTTTGAAAGTACCTCGACGATTCAGAGCAGAGTCTTGGCGGAGTTTGTTGCAGACTGGACCTCGACGCCTGACGAAGAGGCACAGGAGACCACTCTCCCCAGAAAGGAAACGAGACGCAACTGGATCATGTACTTTGATGGGGCCTTTTTGCTGCAAGCCGCCGTTGCTGGTGTGCTACTTGTTGTACCCACCGGAGAGCACCTCAAGTACGTCATCCAAATGCACTTTCCCTGGGAGATGTCAACCAATAACATCGCCAAGTACGAGGGTCTGCTTGCTGGTCTCAGGATCGCGGTGGACCTCGGAGTCAAAAAGCTTATCGTCAGGGGCGACTCGCAACTTGTCGTCAAGCAGATCAACAAAGATTACCAAAGCCTGTTGATGGAAGCCTATGTGGATGAAGTGAGGAAGTTGGAGGAGCGCTTTGACGGTATACAAGCAGAGCACGTCCCTCGGACGGAGAACGACATCACTAACTAGTTGTCAAAGTGCGCTGCCCTCAAGCTACCTGTGGAACCAGGTACTTTTGTGCTTCAGCTAACTCAACCATCCATCAAACTATCAGTCGGGCAGAACAAGCGGAGGAAGCTAGGCCCCGACAAGTACTTCCCCTCCGAGCCCCCTAGGGCTGCTGGCGAAGATACCGCCGCGGATGCCAGCCTTGCCGCGGGACAGTCGACTCCGACAGGGCCTTAGCACTACAAAAAAAAGATACATCCGTGACATTTTGGGCCGAACAAAAAAAAATTCTGTCATACATATGACACTTCTATATGACGATAATTGTGACAAAACCCGGTAATCATCATAGAAGTGGTGGGCTCCTACTTCTATGACAAAAAAGCATGACAGAAAATGGGCTTTTCGTCCTAGGCGGGCCGGAGACACAGCTGCATGACATTCCTTGGGCCGTCCATGACGGAAAAAACCGTGGTAGAAGCGACGGGGAGTAAAATTTTGGGGAGTTGCCGGTTACGGTGGGAGGTCGGGGGCCGAGCGATGCACGTTTCTCTCGTACATGTGCTAGGTGTTGGCTCTAACTGAACCCGAGCGAGGCGTTGGGCTCTAACTAAACCCGAGCGATTGCACTGCAGGCTACGCGTTATTGAACCTGAGCGATGAACCCGATGGAGCGATTCCTTCACTAATGCTGCT
>NC_041385.1:715870088-715871239 GCF_002162155.2 Triticum dicoccoides
TGGATGAACAGTGATCGGTGGCATTGCCTCTGGATGAATAGGACCCCGTGGTGTGGAGGGCTGGGTGAGCAGTAGAAGGTGGAGGCGTGGCCGTGGAGGGGTGGTTGAAAAGGACCCCGTGGTGTGGAGGGCTGGATGAACAGTAGATGGTGGAGGGCTGGATGAACAGTAAATGGTGGAGGGGTGGTTGAACAGTAGCCGGTGGAGTAGCGCGCGGTGGAGGCTGGATGAACAGGAGCCCGTGGAGGCTGGAGGAGGTTGACGGTAGCCCGTGGAGGCTGGAGGAGGTCGACGGTGGAGATGAACAGTATCCCGTGGAGTCCCGTTTTGCGGTACGCCACACCCCTCCCGATGAACAGGACCCCCGTTTCGACCGTAGGAGGTCCGTTTCCTTCGTTTTGCGGTACGCCACACCCCTCTCGATCAAAATGACCCCTGTTTCGATCGTAGGAGGTCCGTTTCCTCCGTTTTGTGGTATGCCACACCCCTCCCGGTCAACAGGACCCCGTTTAGAACATGGCCGGTCGAACACAAGGCCATTTTCTCCATTCTGTGGTACACCAGGCCTCGTTTCCATCGCCTGTTCCGTCCAAGCCGGTTGGCTCCCACGCGTTCCGTTGCCTCCCGATGAACACAACGCATTCCGTTGCCTCCCCATGTAACACGACGCATTCCATTACCTCCCCATGAACACGAGGCATTCCGTTGCCTCCCCATGAACACGACGCATTCCGTTTCCTCCCCATGAACATGAGCCCTCGCTGTACGTATGCGCGTCTAAGCGTTCGAGACCCCGCCCTTATGTACACATACGTGGCCGTATTTTCTTTCTTGCACCCTGGACGTTGTACGTACGTGTACATGCTACGTGCGTGCCTCTACTACGACACGTGCGCGCCACTACTATGACACGTGCATGCCTCTACATCGACCAGTATGTACGTACACGTTCGCGACCAGGATGACAACGCTACGTACGCTTCGACCAGGTGGGTCCCGACTGTCAGGCACTTCCTTGCCTGCGAAGATGTAGCTGGTGGGTCCCAGCAGTCGGGGGGCGAATTGTTTTTTTTTGCGCGGACGCACTTCCTTGCATGCGAAGGTGTAACTGCTGGGTCCCATCAGTTAGGGGGTGAATCATTTTTTTTGCC
>NC_041385.1:715871560-715932065 GCF_002162155.2 Triticum dicoccoides
CTTGCGTGCGAAGGTGTAGCTGGTGGGTCCCAGCAGTCGGGGGGCGAATCTTTTTTTTCGAACGCACTTCCTTGCGTGCGAAGATGTAGCTGGTGGGTCCCAGCAGTCAGGGAGGCAAATCGTTTTCTCGGACGCACTTCCTTGCGTGCAAAGATGTAGCTCGTGGGTCCCAGCAGTCAGGGGGCGAATCATTTTTTTTCGTGAAATACGGTGGCCCATTTGGTGGGTCCCCGCTGTCAGGTGGAGGAATAATTATTTTGCGCGTAATAAGGAGGCACTTCCTTGCGGCTGCCGTGGACCCAGCTGTCAGCCTCTCCACGTACAGTCCACGTCCGATGGAAGTCCTTCCTTGACCAGTTGACCACGCCGCGCCGAGAGCACCACGGCGGTGGACAACAGCAAGGCCTAGGAAAGGGACGACGCGGAGCCAGGGAAGACGCGGCAGTGGATGCACACGCGGAGAGGAGTACAAGGGTTCACTGGTTCGGCTGCGCTACCGTCACCGCAGAATAACAGGGTGTGTGGGTGAGTGGAGGGATGGCCTGGCCAGCGGTGGGAGTAGTAGGGGGCGGTGACGCCTTCGCAGTAGCACAGACGGCCACAGGAGGCAGGAGCAGGCAGCACGAACATCGCTGCTTTGGGCAGCTGGATCACGAAGACCTAAGGTTGAAGAAGCACGACGGCCGTTGGATGGACATCATACGGTCACTGCAGCTAGAATCGTTTATATTGACTAAATTGACAAAGCCCTTGTTACGTCAACTTAGTAGGCCCACAGGTCAGCTTCCAAAACGGTGCGCCCCAGATGTCAGGGGGAGGAATCATTTTTTTGGTGGGTGAAGCTAGAACATCCGAGATTGAAGAAGAAGCACGGCATCCGTTGGATGGACATCCAATGGCCACTGCTGCTAGAACCGTGTGTTGGCTATAAGTTGACAAAGCCTTGCATACGCGTCAACTCTGTTTGTTTTAGGGGACGCGTCAACTTAGTAAGGCCAGAAGTGTGTGGCAGAGAACTTATAGCCCATTTGAGATTTGTAAGAATGTGTAGCCCATTTTTGAATTCTAATGGAATTAATACTGCCCATTTACAGTTTGTTAAAAGTACAGCCCATTTCAACCAACCGTTCAAAACAGAATTCAATAAAATTTCCCTCATTTTGATGGGATCCGAATATTTTTATCCCGAAATTTCTAGTCAGATTAAATACAATTACAATGTAAATTTATATTACGTAAAAATCGAAGGAAACATTGCGCTCGCAACAATTAATGAAATTAAATTTTCAATATTCCAAAAATAATATTTTATAAAGTAATCACTGTTTGGTGCATTTTTTTATAGTTACTACCTAGTTTTTATAATTACATCCCATTTATTATTTCTTAAATCCCATTTTCTTGTTAAGCCTAATGCATCCCTCCAAGGAAAGATTTGCAGCCCAGCGGGGCGGAGAATAACAATTTGACCTTGCCTGGGTATTCCTCAAAAAAAGTATAGCTGGGCTAGCCATTTTCATCTTGAAAAAAATTAATATCTGGGCTGGATATCTGGCCTGGGCTAGATGGGCCACAGCCCGCCCAGTTAATACCTGCAGTGATGTTTTTGTTGTTGTTCAGAGGAGAAAAATTAATATCTGGGGTAAACATCGAAAAACTCTGCACTGCTCACACCTAAAAAACACATATACTACTCGAGCTGCTTGGTCCCAGCTGTCGGCCGCTTCTTGTGCAATTCTCTCGTTTATTGACTACTCCCTCCTTTCCGGTTTATAATGCTCAATTCAAAAATCTCACCAATCAAGGTCTATGGTGAGTGGTGGAATACTTTTTGTAGTTTTGCAAAAGCACCTAATTAATGCTCTTGTTATCCTCAAAAAATTATGTTTATCAATGCATAAAGTACATGCATTGGTCAATTTTCTCTTAATACTTGCATGCAATAATTTAATGCACCTTGGAATCTGAACATGTGATGGAAAACAACCAAATTAAGCCTTATAAAATGCAACAACTAAAATTTCGAGATAAGCCCTATAAACCGGAAAGAGGGAGTACATAGGTTGACAATGGTGTGGGACCGTGATGTCAGGAAACCAGGAGGAAGCAAAATAAATCATAGTTATATATATATATATATATATATATATATATATATATATATATATATATATATAATAAGGAGGCACTTGCGTACGTGAGGCTATGGACCTGGTGGGTCCCCATTGTCATCCTATCCAATAAAATCATCTTCTCGCCCGTGCGCGCTTTCCGCCCGAAACAGTCAGCGCCGGCCGCCCTGCTTCCCGGTGCAGGCGATTGCTCCGCCTTCAAACAACACAAATGCCATCCGTCTGTCCATATGCCGCACACATTAATGATACGCAGTTGCCGAGGCGGCTACTCCGGTGCCACACGTCCGTTCCTCCGCCCGCCCACCATTGCTATATAAATTGCTGCACCAGCCATAGCCACAGTCATCCACATCCGTTCCCTTTCTCCTGCCCACACCACTACTGCCCATCATGGCTTCCTCGCACTCCAGCGCTCTTCGGGACGCGCGGACGATGGACCACAAGGAGATGGCATCCATTGCTGCCGACCAGATGGCCGGCAGGCAGCTGGAGGACGACGACGTCCTAATGGAGAACATGGTAGTCGACGATCCGGTGCCAACCCCCTCCTCCGCGCCATCCTCGTCGATGCATTGCACCATGACCATCGGCGAGGCCCGTGCCCAATATATGGACAGGGTGAGGCAGATGCATGAGGAGCAGTTCTGGGAGGCGCAGGCCGCCGCCGCCTACAACCACCATCTCCTCCAGGAGCACCTGAAGGCGGAGGAGCCGATCGCAGCGGAGCCGGCGGAGTAGGACGCGCTGCTCGACTCGTATCGCTCCGCCCGCAAGGGAAGCCTCGAGCGCTGGCGTTACCGCATGCGGGTGGCAGAGGCTGCGGCCGCCTACAAAGAGGCTAGCAAAGAGGCCGATGAAGCGGGCGAGGCGCTTTTTGGCGAGACCGAGGACAAGGCAGAGGACAATGCCGGTTCCGACGAGTCCCCGCTAGGCTGGCGTCGACAACGCCCTGCTCCGCTAAGGCCCCGGGGCGCCAACAACAAGGCAGAGGACACCGCCGGCTCCACCGAGGCCCCGCCCCGCCAACAACGAGGCAGAGGACATCGCCAGCTCAGCCGAGGCCCCACCCTGCCGGCAACGTGAGGGAGGTTTCCACCGCTCCGCTGAGGCGCCGCCCGCCGGCAACAAGACAGAGGACATTGCCGGCTCCGCCAAGGCCCCGCCCCGCTACCAACGAGGCCGCGCCACACAGAAAACGAGGAAGAGTAGAACACGGTAGGTCACCGCCGCTCGGGTCCAAGTAAGGCCATCGCTGCTACCCTCCGGTTGAAGCCAAGCTAGGCGAGATGACCATTGACGGCCGGTTAGCTTCTTAGCGGCGATGTGGAATCGGAGATCTGTGCTGGAGAAGAAGGCTGCTTCTACTTAACTGCTAGTGCAGTTAGCTAACTGACATGTGGGCCCAACAGGCCACCTGTCAGTTAGGCAACTGCACCTGCAGTTAAGTCACTGAAGCTTCTGTTCGGCTCAGCGGGACACAGGTGGATAGCTTCGGTTAATTAATTATACCTCCAGCGCACCCCTTTTTAGTTTTTTTTAGAAAAGGAGGATGACCCCCGGCCTCTGCATCTGGGAGATGCATGTGGCCACAAACACCCCTTTTTAGTTGAAGAATGTATGAAATGTAATGAAATCCGGCATCTTTATATGAAATCCGACCGTGTATGAATGAATTTATTTCGATTAGTTCGAATTCCTGTATCACTGGCATTGGATGAACATGCAAAACAATATGTACTAGCATTATTCCCAGGGTGATCACCTCGTTTGCAGCAGTTTCACATGTACTCCCTCCGGTCCTTTCTATAAAAGTTTTGTCTGCAGTCAAAGTATCTCTACTTTGGCCAATCTTATACAAAAAAGTATGCACTTTCACAATGTGTGAAGTAAAAAGGAACAGAAGGAGTACAAAGAGTTTGAGCTGCTTTTTAGCGTTTCTGTACATTGCAATCAAACAAACAGGGTAGGCAATTCATAGAGAACATTCAAAACAATCGAAGATTATGCATCTCAGCGACTCACATGTTAGAGGCAATATTTACTTCACAACTAAAGAATAAAGAAAAAATTGATCAACGGTGCTGACAGCAAGGGCGTCCCATTCGAAAATATCAAACGCATGTCTTAAAATCAATGAGAAAAATTTGACAAGGTTGTCCCATTCCAAAATATCAAATGCCTATGATTGTGGAATGGGGAGGGTTTTCCATTAGTTTGGACATTGACATGGCACCTCGTGCTAAATAAACCAACTGTTCTTTTTGTGCAGTTCCACCAAAATCAACCAAATTCGCACGTAGCTTGTATGATTTCGCCCTTATATGTTGCAACACCTTGAACTTATTGGCACGTCCGTTTTTGTGGTGGAAATGAATGATTCGATGTATTCATGAATATTTTGTCTAGTTCCCATTGAAACAAGTTGATCACCTCTGTTTGCACAAATACAAAAAAAGTGATTAGTATAAAGAAAAATGTACTATGAATTGAAAGCTTAAACAGGCACCTACATGGTCCATGTAGGGCACACTTTTAGAAAAATGGAACTCACCAGAAAGAATCCTAGAACAACATTGTACTCGCGCATCACAGCCAAAAAATGGAGATTTGTCAGTCCTTCTGAGCTGAAGTTAGTTTGGTCTTGTGGGGAGTAATGTAACCATCCTTCAACTGCTCCTTCTGATGAGAATCCTAGAACAACATTGTACTCGCGCATCACAGCAAAAAAATGGAGATTTGTCTGTCCTTCTGAGCTGAAGTTAGTTTGGTCTTGTGGGGAGTAATGTAACCATCCTTCAACTGCTCCTTTTGATGAGAAGATAGACAGGGCTTCTTCATCCTGGCATAATCGGAACTAGTCACTTCACGTACTCCATATTCTTCTTCAGAGGAAGATGATCCTATTGTGCAAAGACAAGAGGACAACTAAATGCTAGCATCCCTATTTGCTCGAAAAAAAGGAAAGGAAATATTTAAAACAGCACAGATGAAGCACTTCTCAAGGACAATACCACTTTTTCATGACAGTATCTAAACAGTAGCACAACACCAATAGAGATGAAAAAGCTCAATCATATGGATGAATTAGTGGGCGAGTACCAACCTTTGTGAGGAGGCTTATTGTGTAGAGCATACAGATCAAGCACTTCTCCGAAACCATCTGTTGCTATCTACTATGGTGGCCATGCTTACTATATACTCCTCGATTAGTTTAATTTTTCCAACATATTTTTGTGGAGTTCCACTAAAATATATGGTATCTTCAAATAAGATCCCTGTTTGCACAAGTAGAGATAATTACGTATTGCATTAAGAGTGTCATCAAATCAGTGGCAAAACAATTGCTCGTTCCAGCCATAGCAATAAATTAAGATGCAAAACTATATCATTTCTTGTGTCATCACAGTTCTAGTGCTTCATTACAGCACCGGGAGTTGATTTTTGTTTTTCCGCTTGTTCTTCCCCTTCATCACTTGGTTCAATAACAGACAAGCTTCACCTTCAATGTAATATTTGGCATGTCAATTAGGGAGCACAAGTATAGCACTAAATAATGACATTAATTTTCTGATGAAAGTGGCAAAATACAGGCCAGTAGTTGTGAAATATCCTTATCTTACCTCAATGGGATATTACGGTGCACATACAGATTGGAAGTCTTGTCTCCATTTGTGCAGTTCACTAAAATCAAGCAACATTATCGTACAAGTAGCACAACATATGAAAGCACACTACAGAATCATGTGAAAGAAGGCTAGTACTGACCTCTCATGATGCGGAATTCAAACAACTCACAAGAAGAAGATCTGAACCAAATTCGCCTTAACGGATAGGAAGTAAGATCTCCTCTTGTGCAGTTCCAGTAAGATCAAGCAATCAAGCAACATCGTCGGTGTGACATTTTGGTTGAACTGCACAAAACACTCTGAAAACAAAAGTGTTTTGTGCAGTGCAACAAAAGGTCACAATGGCAACGAGGTGAAGTAGATAACCCTGTTTACACAGAGGTGCAAAGGAAACAATTAATGGTCAATAACGATGGATGACACAGAAGCCAACAAAAAGAAGCATCTACCTTATCTAAATGGGAAAGAAAGCAAGACAGTAGCATTTCTCAAACGGTGGCATTGATTAATATTAACATAGAGATTATATTAACAATAAAATTCGTTAAACATATAATTTTCTTTTAACTGTGGCATTGCATCAATTTTCCAGCGGCATTATTAGAGGGTGTTTGTTTACAGGGACTTTTTGGTGTAGGGACTAAAAAAACTCCGTGTCAGTGACATCTAAACCAAACAGGAGGGACTTTTTGGGACTAAAAGTGGGCATTTGGGACTAAAGAAAGAAGACCTCGAGGGAGTCTTTTTGGGACTTTTTTCCAACAGTTGCCCCTGCCACGCATCGCACCTTGTTTCTATTAGTTCATTACTAGGGGTAACATGGTCTTTTATCATGTCATTTAGTAACCTCTAGTCCATGTTTAGTCCCTGGAACCAAGCAGGTAAGGAATAGGGAGTTTTTAACCAAACAGGGCCTTAGATTAACAACAGCTAATGAGTTGCACAGGACAGTGGACGCACCAGCACCATGTGCATTTACCGATGTACTATGGTCATGCACAGTCTATTGCAACAAAGAACAAACAACCAAGGAGCATATTTGTGTTGGTCCCAGTTTTGTTATCTTTAGACACCTTTCCCTATGTGAGCGCAGTAAATCTAGTCCTGCTCAAACTCTACATCCTTGTCCCTTCCTTTCCTTTTTGAACTAGTACTTTCGCCCCTTCCTTTCCTCTTTGAACCACGTCCTAGATTTATGCGATACAACTTTCCCCACTACTTTCCCCCATTCCTTTCCTCTTTGAACCACGTCCTAGATTCATGCTATACAACTTTCCCCCTTCATTTCCTCTTTGAACCACGTCCTAGATTCATGCTATATACAACTTTTCCCACTACTTTCCCCCACTCCTTTCCTCTTTGAAGCACGTCCTGGATTCATGGTATACATGCAGCTAGAGCAATGCATGTGGAGTAAGTAAAATATACCTTAAGGTTCTTGGGGCGTGGTTCGGTGGGCGACAGGACGGCGGCGAAGAAGAAGGGGTCGGAGGCCCTTCCGCGCAGCCGCTGGGTGGAAAGTGAACAGCAGCGCCGGTAGTGGACTCCCTCCCTCGCCGACAGCGACAGCGTTAAGCCTCCTTCCCTTCCCGGCGGACGGATCCTACCGGCTCTTTGAGCAGCAGTGAGGGGAGAGAGAGGCCAATGAAGTCTTGTTTAGATCTGGAGAGGGCGAGAGAGTGTGAAGATAGCAACTACAAGCGCTGAGGCTCCAGCGAGAGAGGGCGAGAGAGTGTGAAGAGAGCAACTACAAGCGCTGAGGCTCCAGCATGTATATATATACTGGAGAGAGAGTGTGAAGCATGCAAACCCTAGAAAACTTTTTGACCAGTCAAAGAATCCTCCTAGAAAACATTATGCTCAAGTGTAGTTATCGAACCCGAGACCTCAAGTTTGATGAGCGAACAGGCTAACCAGGTACACAACCCTCCCGTTATGTTCAACGAGAGGAAAATAACCTTTTATACATTCCTGCATTCGTGTGACAGGCATGCCGTGTTTTTTTGTGTGTGTGGGAGTCATTAAGATTTCAATCATAATCGTGTCATGTGGCTTTGTTGGTAAGACTATCCACAGTGGTGCAGAAATAATGCAGCCTTAGTCACCTTACCTCTCTCCACGTAGTATGTTGGGTCCCACCGGTCAGAGGGTGAAACAAACAAATTAATAAGAAAAATTAAAAGCGCCAGCAGTGTATCTTACTACCTCACACATCTCGCTACTGCTCGGGAACACTGTCCAATTGATCCCTCTGTTCACTTTACTATTTTAAGTGAATCCTTATTATAACATGCACAAAAATTTTGGACACTTGTATTCTTCTTAAGTCAATGTGCCACCGTATCTCGTATACTTACTACTCCCTTCGTCTAGGTGTAATAATTCATGTTAGAAGGTGCAACGGGACCAACGATATGATCGACCTATGTGTGTTTAACAGCATGCGTGTGTTAGAGAGTGCGACAGATCGACCTACTCCTACAGAGATATGGTGTGTAGTGTACGATTTTAGCCGCGAGAGTCGATGCATCCTCTCGTTTCCGGGCGTGTCTGGTAGGGACATGCGGACAACTCCACGCCCGCTCCTGACCAGCCTGGCCCACCCAAAGCCCCTCCATCGCCCGCGCGCGCTTCCCGCCCAAAATGATCAGCGCCGCTCCAAAGAATCGGTGCCGCATTCATGCTTGGGCAGAGCGGACGCTACCTCTCACTGGCGCAAGAGTGATGGTTGCTTCGTCCGTCCAACTTACTACTGGGTCTATGTGATTTGACGGCTCATTGGTATTTATTACTGAGGTGGTAGGACTGTTGGATGTCCCATGCTTTCAGCGAAAGGAGGTAGTAGATTACAATTTTCTCCATTCTTACAACGGAGGAGTGCGAGAGCAGTGAAAACACGCAGGCTCAGTGATTACATGGCCCACCTAACACTATCACCGTGCGACACCTAACTCTTTACATAGTACTCCCTACGTTCCTAAATATTACTAGATGAGTCCCCGCGCGTTGCCGCGGAACAGCGGTATATCTCTTTGTGGAAAATTATCGATTTCATAGAACTAAAAAAAATCTATAACTGCATGACAAATGTGGTAGCCAAACTAAATAAACTCCCATCATCATTTAGGTCATCCCACGTAAGGAAAAAAGATCAGCCAACTCCTACTGCATAGTGGGATTATATTTTTCTTTTTGACATGCTAATGGGACTTAAAAGCTCACTTACATGCATGCTACCGGTGCATGCTTGCATGCAGACATGTTGATGTGATTTAAAACCCACTCACATGCATGTGGCACGGTATTTCTGCATGCTTGCATGTGGCTTAGTCCGGAGCCTCTCAACGTCTAGATCAGATGGCTATTATGACTGATTTACTTCATCTAACGGCTACGTCAATTTTGATGATGTGGCTCAAGAAGAGGATAGAGAATTCCTAGTAGTGGGGGCTAGCTATTACTAGTAGATAAGTCTTTGTAGAGATTCCACTAGGTGAACTACATACGGAACAAAATGAATGAATCTACACTTAAAATGCATCTATATACATCCGCATGTGGTTAATTGTGAAATCTCTACAAAGACTTATATTTAGGAACGGAGGAAGTACTAGTATAGTACTAGTATATACAGTAATTTATCAGCGAGATAAATTTGTACAATGCTATGAAGCTTCCAGCTCCTGTTACATGTATCTTGCGTCCAAGGTTGCCCGTTGCAATATTTCATCAAATACAAAATCGAGATGAGCAACCCTGTGGCAAAGAAATTGAAGAAGCATGATTAGAATAAGATTACTAGGACTAGTTGATGAGACTTAAACTCATCAAAAATGCAGTACATAGAAGCCAGTAGAGGTATCAGGTATGTGTGGGGCAATGAAGTAGAGAAATATCCACAGGGAGTGATGTGGGCAGCTGGAGCAGTGTTGCAAGCCGGCTGTAAAGGGAGCTGTACCTGAGGGACGTAGCTCAACCTTGAGGAGGGCGGTGGGAGGCGGCAACTGCCCACGTCGTGGCAGTGAGCAAGGGACGAAGGCAGCCTCACCGGCTTTGTGACAGAGAATGGCGGGGACCCCTGATCGGGACGTGCTGACAGTGGGTTTTCGCTGTCGGCGACGGCCACCGCATCTACACTAAGCATCCACCGCTTCCCCAAGCGGACGTGATCCGCTGGGATGTTAGAGATGTGGCCACAGTCATTTTGTGCGAGAGAGTGTGAAGAGAGCAGCCCCAGCAAGCAACCGTGTAGGCTAGCCCGTCCTGACTATGTATATAGTGGAGTGGTTTCCTTTTCTCTCCATATGAACCTATCATATTGCGTACGTACCACTGAAGAAAAAAATATATATATAAATGACGCGACACCTACTACTCGTTCACCTGTAACCTTGCGCTTGGCATCTCCAAAATATTAACCTTGCGATTGGCTCTTCGCCTCTTCGGGAAGTCGAGCAATAATGGTAGTGCAGTATATATCGTTCTGGCTATATGAGACCGAATGAATTGCTGCACGTCCACCACGTGGGCGAGGGTCGAGGGGCGAGGGAGAGTGCTACTACATACGGAGCAGAATGAGTGAATGTACACTCTAAAATTCATCTATATACAGCAGTGTTTGGAGTATGTACTAGTAGTTCATATTGAAATCTACTAAAGGACATATATATTCCAAACAATATGATATAATCTCTATAACCAAGGTACTAGGGACGAGGAATAAACGGAGGGAGTAGTAAATTTTTCTCCTCGTCATGTGAGCCACCGCGCGCATGGGCGAGGGAGGAGCAAGCTTCACCTCATCCTGCGAGCCACCGCGCCCATGGGCGGGGGAGACGGTGTACTAAGCAAGCTTCTCCTTATTCTGCGAGTTGATGGGACACATCAAAAGTACTCCAGTGTATAGAGCCTTGCCTCTAAGCTAGGCCCCACATGGTTTGCCTCCTTTTTTAATTTAACATAACGCGTCAAGTTGCAATTTGTTTGTTCACCCGTGGTAGATGATCCTCCCTCCACCAAGTGGACAACCAGTACACGTGCCAAATTACCACGTGGGCTGCCTTTTTCGTACAGAAATGAGCTCCACCATGTACCCGCATGGGTGTGGTTGGGAAAGAGACGGGAGTACGTGCGCTGTGCATGCACCTATTCTCTTCGTGCACGTCCCCCACCTACGTGGGTGTGTGTGAGAGATACAAACCACGTTCGTGAGTGTTTTTTGTTTTGTGGTGGGGGTGGGGGTGGTGTGGGGGGTTGATTTCATGAATTATTTGTGGGAATATGTGTTGATGACATCTCAAACAAATTTTTGCATGCAATGTGTGTGAAATGGAGGCATGTCCATATCATACATAGAGGGTCGGGCAATCCACGAGAACAGAGGGAGGGGTCATAGATATCGATAGAGTCGAAGAGAGGATCAAGTGGGTGGGTGTGAGATTAATGAAGAGAGCCATCGAAATTGTGTGTGTGTGTGTGTGTGTGTGTGTGCAAGTCAAAGATATAGGGTGACTGGCCTACCGGAACGTTAGAGGGCACATGTCAAGTTTGTGTGTGGCAGGGAGACATGACTAGAGCGCTTGATGTATTGGTGTGTGGGGGGGAGGGGGTGGGGGGAGGGGTAGGCAGAGGCCTAACTATAGAGGTAGAACGACTCGTATATGTGTTGAGAAGGAGAGACCCACCTATGTCTTGAGGGAGATCGGTCGACATCCATACATAACTGAAGCACGGGAAATATGATGGGACAGAGAGAGAGGAGAGAGAGAGGGAGGGAGAGGGAGGGAGAGGGGTAGAGTGCTGGATGGGTGATGGAGTTGCTTCTCGGAGATGTTGGGAAAGGCCTACTAGACAAACTGAGGGTGGAACTGCAATGTTATCAATAAGAGTGGGGATGTGTTTCTGTGTGTGCCTATGCGTGATAGATCTGTCGAGACGCACCCATGGATGATGAAGGGGAACCATGTGTTTGGTAAGCAAACCTAACTAGATCGGTAGATCAATTGTTGTTTTTCGGAGGAAGGGAGAGACACAACTAATGAGGTAGATCGATCGATGTGTGGGTAAAAACGAGTTATAAGGACCTAGCTGGCTATATGTATAGCGAGAGATCGGTCGGTCTATGTCCATTTGTTAGAGGCAAATAAGGCCCAGCGAGACGGATAGACAGAGAGAATGGAGCTAGGAGGTGGTGCGAGAGGCCCAACTACTAGCTAGATAGGGGGAGGAGTGTGCGGTTGTGAGATCGATGAAAATAGGGGCGAGAGTTTACACGTGTGTCTGACCATATGAGAGACACGAGGCAAGGACACATAAAGGAGGAGATTGAAGCTGTGTGTGTATGCTGTAGGCAGGCATCGCTGGAGAGGTTTATCGATCGGTGTGTGTCGGAAAGGAGTTGTGGAGACTCTGGGAGAACGACCTAAAGGAAAAAATGAATGTGCCCGGTGGATAGAATGCCGAGGGAGGGGAGGGCGAGGAGGGCGTGTGCATGCACGAGAGAAAGTTAGTGGTAGCTACCAAGGTTAGAGGATTGTGTGGGTGTAAGAGACTAACAAAGATCATAGTTTGATATGAAAGCGGATTCATATATTTGAATAGGAGATCATAGTGTTTTAAACATTGCATGCATGAATATAGCAGTGATACACGTGTTGTGCACATGTTATACCATAATGTGATAATGCATGGCGTTTGCAACTCACAGCTAAATGCCGAACAATCTAAACCATACTATAGATCAAACAATCTCACATTTTATTTGAATTTGTGATAACGTGCGGCGTTTGTAGCTTACAACTAAATATCGAGCAATCTAAACAATACTATATATCGAACATTCTCACATTTTATTTGAATTTGTGGTAATGTGTGGTGTTTGCAACTGACATCTAAATACTTGTAGGCGTAGGGGGCGGCGCACCATACATAATGTGATATACACATTATACATATGAGACATGGTTTAGATTATGAAGATCTAGCTAGAGCTAGAAATGTAATGTGATTTGAAATCAAAATAAAGTGGATTCAAAAAATCTAGTTTGAGTTCATATAGTACACATAGTTCATATGTAACTCGAGACTAATCATGTGGTGTGCTGTGAAGATAATACACAAACGATGGTTTAACTTGACAATAATGATGATTGTAGATCTTATTAAAACAGAGAAACAAATTCAAATGCTTTGACTTCACAACAATCATTACTGTAGATCTTATTCAAATTTAGTTCATATTTAAGCGGTAGTATATACGTTTGGAATGCACTAAAACGTTCATTTGAGTAGTAGGTTGCATGCATTATACACGTAGAGAAATATTTTAATTGAACATAACATGAATTCAAAGTTTTGAATGACATTTGTAGTGCGCATTGATTTGGTACAGTACATGTTAGGCTTGTCCGGAAATTTCAACCCGCGCCTTGTTAGCCCGAAATATTTAAGATATATCTTTGTCTCGTTGTGCTCCGACAACTCCCTCCATCTCAACCCGCGCCTTGCTATTCCGAAACTATAACGCGCGTGAAAACTCCCACCTCCTGTGAAATCCTGACACGCGAAATGCCCGTGTTACCCCTAAACCGAAAGAACTGCCTCAAATCGGTGGGGTGTACTTTCGTAACTTACCCCACATTTCGGACAAGCACGTCTCTAAGCCATGGTTCGCCACTGCCATCCCATCCGCCCACCCATTCGTACACCGAGGCCGCGAAAACCCGCGACAAAACCCCACACGCTGCATCGTCCGCCACCCAGCCAGAGCCTCTTCCCTGACGACGTCGTCCACAGCAACACCTCAACGTCCCTCATCCACTGTACTGGATGAGGATCCATCATCGATCTCATCGTCCCGCCGGTTCAGCCACCCCGTCCTCCACCTCCAAGGAGCTGCCCCGACGTTCCCGTCGTCTTTCGCGCCACCTATATTCCCACACCGTCGTCTTCACCTGCACCACCGGAAGAGCATCATCATCACCATTTCCTCGGATGAAGTTGCGGCCTAATCGGCGCCACCAAAGAGGTTATACACTAATCGCCACATTTTCTTCTTGATTCGATCTCACGGTGCTTCCGGCGCTCAGTCCCGAGCCGACACGGCACGGCTCCATCCACGGCGGTGTCGCCGGCCACTTCCTCCATGGTGTCGCTCCCTCGGCGGCGACGTCCACATCAGTAGGAGCTGCTGCTGCTTTAGCTCTCGCTCGCGCAGCTGCTCTTGCTCTTGCTCTCGGTCCCCTGCCTGGTCTGATCTTGCTATTGCTCTTGCTCGTTATGCTGCTCTCGCTCTTCCTCTTGCTTGCGATGCTGCTCCGATTTGGCTACACTTCAGTCGACTGAATTGACTTTTGGGTCAGTCGATTTTCAAGGGGTGGGCTCGCCGGGGTGAAGGAAGAACCAGCCGCAGCGGGGAGGGGGGCTGGCCGGAGAGGTACCCCACTCTCTATCTTATGGTTCAGGATGGGGGCGATGGCGGGTTGTTGGCGGGGCGGTGGCGTGGGTATCGCCGGAGAAAAAGCTCGGCACGGGGGGGCCTAGAGGGATGGGCGGGGCGGCGGTGGACCGGTGGTGGGGAGTGTTTGCGGGGCGGGCGGGGCGGCGCACCGCCGGCCGCGGGCGGCGGGGGGCTGCTATTTGGCCGGTGGTGGCTGGCGGCTCAAGGGGGTGGAGGTTGAAGATGAACCGCAGGCCCTTGATTTCGTATCCAACGGCTGCAAAATTGACTAACCAGAGATGAAAAAGTCCGTCGACCGACGTGTAGCCTCACCTTGCTAGTGCGTTCAGTTTCGACAGCAAAATTCAGTTTCGACAGTTAGGTCCAGTTTCAACAGTTAAGTTCAGTTTCGACAGTTAAGTTCAGTTTCGATAGTTAAGTTCAAAGATGAGCGGCTGATGTATTTTACATCTAGCACTTTGTGGTTATGTATTTTACGTCATGTATTGGAGATGCTATTAGAATTCCACTCAGGTTAACGTTGTTCGTTTTCTCTCTTGTCCTGCTTCAGCCTCGGCGTCGTACAACTCACCGGAGCTGCTCCAACAACGAACCCTCCATCACAGGGGAGCAGTACCTCGGGCTCCATCTGTAGACGCCTAAGATCTTCTTCCCCTCCTCCGATAGCAAAGTCAGCTGGAGCATCCTCACCGGCCAACCCAATCACGCTGAAATCGACATGGCTTCGCGAAAGAGGTTGTTCACTTGTTGCATCTCTTTTTTACTCTATATGTTATATATATTGTCCACTTAGCACACAGATTTGTTCATTTAGTGTCTCCTTGAAAGAAAAAACGTAGGAATTTTAATTTTCACTTGTCCTCCTTTTCAAATTCCTATTCATGAAGCACAAGACTAAGAGATAGTAGCATAATAGCATTATAGCTGTACATTTTCTTGTGGTTTGACTTAATCTCACCGTGCTTCTTTGCATCCTGTGATCTTCCAATTGTTCTGAATCAAACACCCAGATTGGCAGAAATCCTGTGTTTTTAAATTCTCTATTTTGCACGTGCATTCCTATCCTATTCCTGTCTATTTCCTATCCCTGCATTGTTGGAATCCTCCAACTCAAATGAGCCCTTACAAAATTACTTCTCTTACAGATAGTTGTCAAAGAAAACCTTGCGTGGTTTGTCCCGCTCCTGCTGTGCCGTTGTCCACCCCAGCTCAGCTGCTCCAACGACAGAAGGGTCCAGCACAGCAGGGATCCGGCCTCTAGACTGTCTTTCGCGGCCTCAGATTTTCTTCCCCGCCACTGGCAGCCATGAAAATTGTATTACCATCATCAACCGAGCAGATGACCTCGAGGACTACACGGGTCCGCAAGAGAGGTCGCACTCTTTCGTGTCTTCTTATGTTATGCATCGCTTAATATTACATGCTACTTTATCATCCTGTTCACCGATTAGACTCTGAGTCAGCTCCAAACTAATGGTCAAACTTGAGTTTTTAAATGGTTGTAGGGTACATATCAGGGCCGCTATCAATAGTATCTATCTACTATCTGGTTAATCTCCTGTGTCTACTATGAGTTTCATGTTGGGTGGGAAACAAACAGTAAAGAAGGCATTATCTGTATTTATTAACTGAAGCCATTATCTGCCTGCTATTATTGGTTTTGGGTCTACCCATAGGTTGCTACCGTCACTCAGGATTTCTGCATGCACTCCTTACATAATCTCACTATGTTTTATTCCTATGCATGACAGTTACTGTAAATAATGGAACTGAACATGTAGAGCAAAAGAGACGAGTCTTGCATGGCAATATAATTTCATGCAGACGTCGCTCCATGGTAGGCACAAAGGCAGCCCCCCCTCCACGCATTTCGGATTGTAATCGAGAGGAAGATATCTGTTCTGAGGGGGATTCAGAAGGAGAAGATAACTCCTATTTACCCCCTGATGTCTTCGCTCTAACTTGGCATGCTGATGTTGGTTATATCATGCATATGGTGTCTTGCATTGCTTACTTTATACATCAAATATGTCATCTGCTTAGTTTAGACATCCTTTGTGCGAATGCCATCTGTTTAGTTTATTCATCGTTTATGTGAATTATGCAACGCCACCTTGTTTAGCCAGGCATCATATATGTGAATTTTGCAATGCCATCCTGCTTAGCCAGTCATCTTATATGTAAATTATATCAGGCTATCCTTTTTTCGTTACATATTACATTTGTCAACAATGTTAGGTCATTCAACTGCTCTTCATGTGCATCAGCCATTTGACACGGTGATGGCAAATTCTGGAGTGAAAACAAGGTCGTCTGAGCACACTATGCTATCAGACGAAGCGCATATCTCGTTGATTACGGATAGCTCCTCTGAGGAGGATTCAGAGACAGATGACCAGTCCTATTCCCCCCCCCCCTCGAGGTGTATGCTCTAACTTGGCAGGGTTATGTTGCTCATATCATGCATATGGTGTCTCGCATTGCTATGCCATTTGATTAGTTTAGACAGGCTTTGTGTGAATGCCACCTGTTCAGTATCTAATTACCATATATGTGAATTATGCATTGCCATCTTGTTGCAAGACATTATATATGTGAATTATACAATGCTATCTTGTTGCAAAGGAATTATATATGTGAATTATGCAATGCCATGCTGTTTAGCCAATCATCATGTATGTGAATTATATCATGCTATCATTTTTTTGTATTACGTGTTCCATTTGTCGACAATGTTTTTATATTCAACTACTCTTCCTGTGCATCAGCCATTTGAAGCGGTGACGGAAGTATCTGGAGTGAAAACAAGGTATTCAGAGCAGACAATGCTACCTGCTGAAGCAGACATCTTGCTGGCTACAGAGAGCTCCTCAGAGGAGGATCCAGAGACTGATGACCAGTCCTATTTCCCCCCTGAGGTCTATGCTCAAACTTGGTAGGGTTATATTACCCATGTCATGCATGTTGTCTTGCATTGCTTAGTTTTTACATCATATATAGATTGCCATATGCTTACTTGCTTACTATATAAATCATATATTTGAATTATATCATGCCATCATGTTTACATAGTACATACACATCATCTATCTGAATTATGGCATGGCAACCCATTTAATAAAGACATCATATAGTTATATCATCTCATCCTGTTTAGTGTCTATAGTCATCATATTTAGAATTATGGCATTCTGTCCATGAATGTATGTGAATTATGGCATGCCAACCTATTTAATAAACACATTATATAGTTATGTCATGTCATCCTGTTTACATAGTCTCATATTTTGAACTATGTCTTTCCATCTTTTTTAGTTAGCCATCATAATGTTAAATTGTGTCATGCTATCCTGTTTAGTTAGCCATCATATATGTGAAATTGTGTCATGCTATCATGTTTGGTTAAACAACATAAATATGAATTATTTCATGCCCTCTTTTATTCCCCACTATCCATTGCACCTTTCTATCATACAATGTCTATACTTTCAATTACTTTTCTTGTTTATCAGCCATTTGATAACAACACGGTCTTTAGAAAAGATAGTACTACCAGTTGATGCAGATAGAACCACAGTTGTACTTGCCCAAGGACTAGATCCACCGCACATAACCCAGACTCTCGCAGATTGTAACCCTACCCAGTTGGACAGAGAACCAGCTACACCCCTTCTAACCCCAACCCCGGTAGATAGTAACCTAGTTCCAGTTGACACAGCACCGTCTCCACCACAGAGCACCCAAACACGAGCGGTTAGTAAGGGAACTACAGTGCCCAAAGCACGAGGACCACCACTCTGAATCCCAACTCAACGCTTAAAGGAGAAGACGATTTGTTCTCAGGTCAGGTTCTGTAGCTATGGTTCATATTCCTTTGCTCTTGCATTACTGTATTTACCTATACCGACTATTTTCAAATTTGAAGGATGGAATTGAAACTCCAATGGCGCAACAGGTATGTTTTAAACATGTTTCTTTAACTGGTTTGCTGTTGTAACCTGCTCTATGTTGATTTCAGTTTCAATTGAATAAACAGTTATGTTCTCATGTCATGCACATTACAAGTGTTGTTATTGCTCTATAGTTATCCACACTTATATTCTGTCTATTCTGCTTTGTCTTGAACAAATATTATTTGAACTATGTCTCTATCTTGATTTGGCAACAAAAACTAGAATGATATAGACCATAAAGTGACCATGGTACATAGATATATGTTTTTTTCACGTTGTTATCCTGCCCACTTTACTACTGAACTCATTTACCAAAATGAGTTTCATATACAACATGGTAAACATGTGATGTGACTGCTTGTTTCTCTTTTAGAAGGCGGACAAAATATTGGAGAACAGTACCGCGTTATCCAATGGTAAAGGAAGTAATGTAGATAAGGTTCAAGATAGTGAGACATCCCTGTTGGTCTCCAAGAAAGCTGATAAAAACTATCTTGACGACTGTGAGGGAACCCAAAAGTCCTGTCTTGATGTAGTGTTCGAGTTACTGGCCACTACTGCTGGCACAAGCTCTTCGAACTCGCTGCCTGAGTTAGTTCGTCTTCTTGAGTCTCAACTTCAAGTTGAAAGACATCAATCAGATGTGCTGCGACAGGAAGCTGAAGGACTGAGGAAGTCCCTACAGAATTCAGATGCATATTTTCTGGTGCAACAGCAAGCGCTGGAGGATTTAAGCGCCAAACAAGAGAAATTTAATAAGCTTGCTAAGCATCTTGCCAGCATTATGGGTACCCAGGATATTGTTTCTTGAGATCTTCTGAAGTGGTTTCAGTTCTGGATTTGTTTTACCGCGGCGTTTATTTGCGTTGGTCGCCAACTTTGACAACCAGTGTATATAATATGCTGCTTTGTTCCCTATATTTGCACTAGTGGCGAACTTTGATGCCTAATGGATGTAGTGTAACAGCCGTGATAGCCTAGCATAAGTTGCTTGCTTATTTATTTCCTTGTTGTCTTGTTTATTTGTTTGCTTGTAGTCAGTGCAGTTCTTTTTAAAACTAGGCCACAATAACCATGGGCTAATATTTACTGTAGTGACACTGGACCTCCTACGGGCCGTAGGAACAGTGGGCCTTCTACGGACCGTAGAAACAGTAGGCCTTCTACGGGGCATAGAAACAATGGGCCTTCTACGGTCCATAGAAACAATGGGCCTTCTACGGGCCGAAGAAACAATGGGCCTTCTACGGGTCGTATCATTAATGGCCCTTATACGGGCCGTATGACCATAATGGGCCATCGTTAATAGGCCGTATTTGATGACACTATGAAAACGGCCCAACGTATTAACGGACCACAAACGGGCCGATGTAACCACGAGCTGAATTTGGCCCACAAGCAAAAAATGACAGTAACGGGCCGTAAGTAAACGAATGCTGGAAATGAGCCCAAGAATAAATGGGCTCTAAGAAGGACGAAAGATAACATTTGCTGGAAATGGCCCAACTGAATAATGGGCCCTTAATGGGTACAAAGTGATATACTGTTCATTATGGGCCAGTTTCACCACGGGCCGTTAATGGGTGTAAAGTGATACATTGTTCATTGCGGGCCAGTTTCACCACAAGCCGTTAATAGGCCAAGAGTTACATAGGGCCTCATATGGGCCGAAAGATATCATGGGCCATACATGGGCCAGAAGTGAAAACAGGCTGGAATCATATTGGATGGCCCAGATGAAGCTACTGGGCCTAATTCGGATAGGGCATAACGGGCCTTCGGTTAGCGGGCTGTAAATGGGCTATATGCGAACAGGCCATTAACAGGATTTCCATGGGCCGGCCCGCCACCTTTTGACCAAGTCAAACGGGCCGGCCTTTTCACAGGAATGGGCCTCTGTTGGGCCGTGCCACGTGTCGGCGTATCATAGGCGCCTTCTATCCAATGAGTGGATGACATCTGTCAGAACGGTGAGCCGACACGTGTTTCCTCTAGCCAGTGATGATTTTACACGTGGAAAATCCCCATTGGTCGGGGCTATTAACGGGTTATCGGATCCATAACCCGACCCGATAGCTTAACGGTGTTCTGTTACGGTGGATGCCACGTGTCGGTCACCCTTGACAAAAGAACTTCTGTGACGCGCGATTTATCGTCATGGAAGTGGACACTTCCATGATGATAATTTTGGTAATGTCATGGAACACTTCTATGACAGCACAGGTATGACTATCTTGATCCTGTCATAAATTTGTCATGGATGTACATGCATGACAAAAAATGCGACCTACAGCAACAAACACGTATCATCACGGAAGTGTATTTTTTTGTAGTGCGGGCAGTGGCCATAGAGACAGCCGCTCCCGTGGTAGAAGAGATGCCTTTAGTCCTTGTCATCGAGCCACAGGCTCCAGCATGGGCACAGCACACCATTCGATTCCTCCAAATGGGAGAGCTTCCTGAGGAGGAAGAGGCAGAGAAAGTAGCCCGCCGGTCTGCTCTGTACCAATTCATTGACAACGTCTTGTACAGAAAGAGACCGAATGGGGTGAAATTGAAGTGCATCTCCCGGGAGGAAGGGCTAGAGCTGTTGCCAGAGATACATGGAGGCATATGTGGCTCCCACATAGGGTCGAGGGCCCTTGCCGGCAAGGCTTTCCGGCAAGGATTCTTCTGGCCCACCGCCCTCGAGGATGCGACGTCACTAGTAACCAAGTGTGAAGCGTGCCAGTTCCATTCAAAGAAGCTTCATCAACCAGCTCAAGCCCTTCAAACCATCGCTCTCTCCTGGCCCTTATTGGTCTGGGCACTCGACATATTGGGCCCCTTCCCCCGTGTTGTCGGGGGCTTTGAGTACTTGTACGTTGTAATCGACAAGTTCACATAGTGGCCAGAGGTGGAAGCAGTGAGGAAGGTGACGGTGCAGTCAGCCGTCAAGTTCCTCAAGGGACTAGTTTGCCGTTTTAGGGAGCCCAACAGGATCATCACCGATAACGACACATAGTTCACAAGCCACGCCTTCATGCAAGACATTGAGGATCTCGGCAACAAGGTCATTTGTCACGCTCAAGATGCGACCCTATCCTAAAGGAACTCGAAGGTCCCACCAAGGATAGAAGCGCATCTTGAAGATGCTTTTGCAAGGTGGATATCATTACATCAACATTACCTAATAGATAGGGATACATACATAAGGCATACAATGCCACACGAATACAACATCAACTTACATAAGATCACCATCCGACTACGGATGAAACACAAACAGAAACTCAAACGACATCCACCCTGCTAGCCCAGGCTGCCGACCTGGAACCTATCCCCTGATCGAAGAAGAATGAGAAGAAGAACTCCAAAACAAGCAAACATCACTCTTGCGTCAAGATCATCGCATAACCTGTACCTGCAACTGTTGTTGTAGTAATCTGTGAGCCACGAGGACTCAGCAATCCCATTACCATGGGTATCAAGACTAGAAAAGCTTCATGGGAAAGGAAGGGGTAAAGTGGTGAGGTTGCAGCAACGACTAAGCATGATATGGTGGCTAACATACGCAAATAAGAGCAAGAAGAGAGCAAACAGAATGGTCATGAAGCTAGCAATGATCAAGAAGTGATCCTGAACTCCTACTTACATCAAACATAACCCAAAACTGTGTTCACTACCCGGACTCCGCCGAAAAGAGACCATCACGGCTACACACGCGGTTGATGCGTTTTAATTCGTATCTGGTGTCAAGTTATCTACAACCGGACATTAACAAATTCCCATCTGCCACATAACCGCGGGCACGGCTTTTGAAAGTTTATACCCTGCAGGGGTGTCCCAACTTAGCCCATGATAAGCTCTCGCGATCAACGAAGGATATACCTTCTCCCAGGAAGACCTAATCAGACTCGGAATCCCGGTTTACAAGACATTTCGACAATGGTAAAACAAGACCAGCAAGACCACCCGTTGTGCCGACAAATCCCGATAGGAGCTGCACATATCTCGTTCTCAGGGCACACCGGATAAGCTAAACGTACAGGTACCGACGTAGTCCAAGTTGCCAAGGAATGGTCCCGCACGGTGCTCTAGTTTGGACCAACACTCGGAGGAGCACTGGCCTGGGGGGGTAAAATAAAGATGACCCTCGGGCTCCGGAAACCCAAGGGAAAAGGGGCTAGGTGAGACAAATGGTAAAACCAAGGTTGAGCCTTGCTGGAGGAGTTTTATTCAAAGCGAACTGTCAAGGGGTCCCATAAATCACCCAACCGCGTAAGGAACGCAAAATCGGGGAACATAACACCGGTATGACGGAAACTAGGGCGGCAAGAGTGGTACAAAACACTAGGCATAAGGCCGAGTCTTCCACCCTTTACCAAGTGTATAGATGCATTAATTAAATAAGAGATATTGTGATATCCCAACATAATCCTGTCCACCATGGAGCAATCTTCAACTTCACCTGCAACTAGCAACGCTATAAGAGGGGCTGAGCAAAGCGGTAACATAGCTGAACAACGGTTTGCTAGGAAGGGTGAAAAGGTTAGAGGCTGACATGGCAATTTGGTAGGCTTGAAGAGCAAGCGATAGGTAGCGCAGTAAAGCGATAGAACGAAACAACTAGCATAGCAATGATAGTAGTGAGATCCGGGGTAGCGGTCATCTTGCCTAAAATCCCGCTAGGAAGAAGAATGAGTCCATGAAGAAGACGAACGGATGAAGCCGAACCAAGCGTAGATCGCTACGAAACGAGAACTATCGAGAGAAGCACACAACATGGTAGACACACCACACGTAAACATGACAAGATGCACAACCAAGTATGATGCAAAACAAGACTACATAAAGCTATTCATGGCAAGAGATGATGCAAACAAGAGCAACACATCAAGACAAGTTTAAATGACGCCGGAAACAACATATAACAATTCCGGTAAGTCCACATATGCAAATTTCGAAATTGGTCCAGATCTGAATAAACCTTATGTTCAAGTTGTTAGACAGCAAGTTAAGATTCACCAAGATGATCTACATGAGATTCTAGTCAAGTTACATATAAAGTTCATTAGATTTGGAGCTACGGCCTAGAAGATATGAGCAAAACAAGTTAAACATGGCATTGATGCAAAATGCATACAAACATCAAGCAAACACCTCAAAACAAGGATGCAATATGATAATATGAAACTACATGCAATTCTAAGCAAGTTTCATATAGAGCACACTCAAAACGGAGCAACAGTTCAACACACACACATGAAACAAGTTTAAAGGACAAGCTATCCAAAACAGCAACTAGGCATCTAGCAAGTATCAAAACAACATGCTACATCACCCCAACATGCGAACAAAAGGCATGGACATGATTTAGAGGTAAATCATGACAAAACATGAACACTGAGCTATCTCCAGAAATCACTAGAACATGCTCAGAAAGACATGGCAAGATTGCAAATAATAACAGTTTCAAACTTTGCAGAAATAACATCAGGTTCCAATGTTTAGACCTATCAAACAACATGTTACAGGAACTTAACATGTTAAACAAAGGCATGGCATGATACTACTAAATGCATAGAACAAAAGTCCTTTACTGACCATGAGCCAAAAAGGATCATAAGATATGATGGCACCCATGTAAACATAGCAAGTTTCGTTAACAGATTCAGCAAACAGGGCATGGCAGGAACAACGATTAGGCATGTTGGTGAGCTTATACCACTCACCACAGAGCAAAACATGGCAAGACAAGGTGACCAACAGTAAGAGGACATGTTTATGAAGCTATACATGGCAAGAACAAGTTCATAGGCTGCATGGATCACTAGCAAAACACATGGAAAAACTGAACTTAATGTTAACACGCTGACAACAACATTATTTAACAAGTTTGGAGCAAGATTACAACAAGCTACAGAAGGCTATAAATGTAACCAGGGGCATGGATGGATAGATCATGATATTTATAACAAAACATCCTTAGTGAATATCTCCAGATTATGCATATAATGACTAGTAGCAGTAGGTTTACAGAGCAACAAAATATAACAGAATCAGCCTAGCAAAACAACAACAACAACAAGTACCCTACTTAACAAGCTCGATGACTCACTACAAGACTCAAAAAAATATATAGATGGCACCCCTGTAAATATGGCATGATGTAGTTCAAAGCACATGTAGAGCTGAAGTTCATAGGATGAACACACAAAATGCAACGAAAACGACAAATCATCAAGTTATAACAGTTTCAGCAGATTAACATCATATAGTACTCTTGCAACGATGATTAGGCCATCAAGATGGATCCAACCAAACATGGAACAATGGAATGAAATGTAGAGCATCTCACAAAGAACATTCTGATATATTATGCAGGCAAAACGGAGCAGCGGATGCAGAGTTATGATGCGATGAACAGGGCATAAAAATAACAGCAGAACCGAGGACTTAGTCAAATTCAGAAAAAAACAGAGGGCGTCATATAGTTAGACTACGCAAAGGCGGGGTTTAGGCAAACTGGAGCTCACCTAGGGCCCTTGCGCCTGTCGGTGCTGGGTTGGGCCTAGGAGGGGAGGCCAGCTGGGTCGGTCGCTGGAGATGGGCCGGGCGCAGGCCCATGTGCGGTCAACGGCAGGCTGGATCAGTGCTCCTCCCCGATAGAGCGGGATGGCGGCGGAGGACGGCGGCAGCACCGGCGCGACTCCGGCAGGTTGAGACGGCCGGAACTAGGCGGATCTGGTGCGGGGAGCACGGATCCGGACGTCGGCGGGGTCGACGGAGCTTCACGGGGATTGGCGGCGGCGCGTACCTCCGGCGGTGGCGGGGTTCTAGGGCGGCGCAAGGCCGAAGTCGGCGGCGGGGTTCATGCGCGGGGATGCAGGCGCACATATCTGAGCGGCTTGCAGGGGAGGACGGGCCCGGGGTCGCAGCACCGGTGGTCGCCGGCGGCGGTTGCGGCGAGGCCGCCGGTGAGGACAGGGAGAGGAGCTCCGGCGAGGGGCCTCGGGGAGCCAAGGCGCGGGGCGACGCTCAGGCACGTGAGCTTCGGGCGGGACGTGGCATCTCCGGGCTCGGATGGGCTTCCCAGGGACCGATCTGGGTCCCGGCGGGCCTTGCGGGAGGTGGAGGGAGACAGGGCGATGTGGAGCTCGGCGGTTGGAGGAGAGCGGCAGCAGGGTTGACATGGCGCACCCGGATTGGCCGGAACGCGTGGCGGCGGCGGCGCCAAGTGGCAGAGGAGGATAGGACCGACACAGAAAACGATGAGGGCGGTGGTGGCTGCTGATTGGGGGCGCGAGAAACAAGGTGGGAGGTTGGAGGAGGCCAAAATTGGCATCGGGAGGTGTTTATATAAGGCAGGGAGGCTAGGGTTGGGGGTTTTGTCCGTTTTCGGACCGTACGATCGTCATCGGACGGTGGGGTGGTGTAGGTGGACTAGATGGGTTGTGGAGAGGGGCCTTGGTCTTAGGGGAGAGAAGAGAAGTGCAGCCCGGCACGGTTTCCAGAGCGAAAACATCCGACGATTAAACCGACTACAGATGACGGTTGGGCTGCCAAACGAACTCCGAATGCGACGAAATTTGGCAGGCGGTCTGTCTACACTATAATAAGATCTCATGCCAACTATCACCCCATGCTGAGAACATTTTATGCCACTTATAAAAATAATATTCGGAGGTGCCGCAGGCGCGTGCGAGTGTGGTCTGGACTCCGAACGGACAACGGAGAGAACCAGGAAGACCCGAACGGATGCACGTTTTGAAAAACATGCAGATGAAATGCAGATGATGACATGGCAAAATGCAACACGCAAGCAAATGACATGGCAATGACGGCGAATAACTGGCAGACACCTGGCGCATCGAATCCGGGGTGTTACAACACTCCTCCACTAACAAGAGATCTCGTCCCGAGATCTTAGGACCGAGACGGGGGAAAAAGGGAAGAGGTGAAACAAGAACTCAAGAGAAGAAGCAAAGAATCGAGAGCACTCGAGAAGAAGAGAGGAACGACGAGAATGGCGAGAATCGAAAGCTCACGGAATCAGATAGTTTATGAAACCACTCCGGTTAGAACGAGATAAGAAACGAATAAGACTGAAAGGATTTAGGCAGCATTCCGGCTAAAAATGGAAGGAATAGAACATGAACTTGAGAGGACCAATGATACTTGGAGTAATCCAAAACACCTACGTCAAGATTCCTCACCAGAGCGACGAAGGGGATGAGGAGTAAAAAGGATTCCTACTCTCTGATATAACTAGACTCCGAAAACAGTTTTTTTCTAGACTCAACAACGGCCAAACTACACGAACAATCAAGGGGGCTCCTAAGGTCGGTCAAGGCTCTGATACCAACTTGTCACGCCCAAGATGCGACCGAAAGGTACTCGAAGGTCCCACCAAGGATAGAAGTGCATCTTGAAGACGCTTTTTCATGGTGGATATCATTACATCAACATTACCTAATAGATAGGGATACATACATAAGGCATACAATGCCACACGAATACAACATCAACTTACATAAGATCACCATACGACTACGGATGAAACACAAACAGGAACTCAAACGACATCCACCCTGCTAGCCCAGGCTGCCAACCTGGAACCTATCCCCTGATCGAAGAAGAAGCAGAAGAAGAACTCCAAAACAAGCAAACATCGCTCTCGCGTCAAGATCATCGCATAACCTGTACCTGCAACTGTTGTTGTAATAATCTGTTGAGCCACGAGGACTCAGCAATCCCATTACCATGGGTATCAAGACTAGCACAGCTTAATGGGAAAGGAAGGGGTAAAGTGCTGAGGTTGCAGCAGCGACTAAGCATGATATGGTGGCTAACATACGCAAATAAGAGCAAGAAGAGAGCAAACGGAACAGTCGTGAAGCTAGCAATGATCAAGAAGTGATCCTGAACTCCTACTTACGTCAAACATAACCCAAAACCATGTTCACTTCCCGGACTTCGCCGAAAAGAGACCATCACGGCTACACACGGGGTTGATGCGTTTTAATTCGTATCTGGTGACAAGTTATCTACAACCGGACATTAACAAATTCCCATCTGCCACATAACCGCGGGCACGGCTTTCGAAAGTTTATACCTGCAGGGGTGTCCCAACTTATCCCATGATAAGCTCTCGCGATCAACGAAGGATATACCTTCTCCCAAGAAGACCCGATCAGACCCGGAATCCCGGTTTATAAGACATTTCGACAATGGTAAAACAAGACCTGCAAGACCACCCGCTGTGCCGACAAATCCCGATAGGAGCTGCACATATCTCGTTCTCAGGGCACACCGGATAAGCTAAGCGTATAGGTACTGACGTAATCCAAGTTGCCAAGGAATGGTCCCGCATGGTGCTCTAGTTTGGACCAACACTCAGAGGAGCACTGGCCCGGGGGGGGAGAAATAAAGATGACCCTCGGTCTCCGGAAACCCAAGAGAAAAAGGGCTGGGTGAGGAAAATTGTAAAACCAAGGTTGGGCCTTGCTGGAGGAGTTCTATTCAAAGCGAACTGTCAAGGGGGTCCCATAAATCACCCAACCGCGTAAGGAACGCAAAATCCGGGAACATGACACCAGTATGACGGAAACTAGGGCGGCAAGAGTGGAACAAAACACCAGGCATAAGGCCGAGTCTTCCACCTTTTACCAAGTATATAGATGCATTAATTAAATAAGAGATATTGTGATATCCCAACATAATCATGTCCACCATGGAGCAATCTTCAACTTCACCTGCAACTAGCAACGCTATAAGACGGGCTGAGCAAAGCGGTAACATAGCCGAACAACGGTTTGCTAGGAAGGGTGAAAAGATTAGAGGCTGACATGGCAATTTGGGAGGCTTGAAGAGCAAGCGATAGGTAGCGCAGCAAAGCGATAGAACGAAGCAACTAGCATAGCAATGATAGTAGTGAGATCCGGGGTAGTGGTCATCTTGCCTGAAATCCCGCTAGGAAGAAGAACGAGTCCATGAAGAAGACGAATGGATGAAGCCGAACCAAGCGTAGACGAACGAATCCTCATGATCGCAACGAAACGGGAACTATCGAGAGAAGCACACAACATGGTAAACACACCACACATAAACATGACAAGATGCACAACCAAGCATGATGCAAGACAAGACTACATGAAGCTACTCATGGCAAGAGATGACGCAAACAAGAGCAACACATCAAGACAAGTTTAAATGAGGCCAGAAACAACATATAACAATTCCGGTAAGTCCTCATATGCAAATTTCGAAATTGGTCCAGATCTGAATAAACCTTATGTTCAAGTTGTTAAACAGTAAGTTAAGATGCACCAAGATGATCTACACGAGATTCTAGTCAAGTTACATATAAAGTTCATGAGATTTGGAGCTACGGCCTAGAAGATATGAGCAAAATAGGTTAAACATGGCATTGATGCAAAATGCATACAAACATCAAGCAAACACCTCAAAACATGGATGGAACATGATAATATGAAACTACACGCAATTCTAAGCAAGTTTCATATAGAGCACACTCAAAACGGAGCAACGGTTCAACACACACACATGAAACAAGTTTAAAGGACTCGTTGTCCAACACAGCAACTAGGCATCTAACAAACATCAAAACAACAAGCTACAGCACCCCAACATGAGAACAAAAGTCATGGACATGATGTACAGGTAAAGCATGACAAAACATGAACAATGATCTATCTCCAGAAATCATTAGAACATGCTCAAAAAGACATGGCAAGATTGAAAATAATAACAGTTTCAGACTTTGCAGAAATAACATCAGGTTGCAATGTTAAGAGCTATCAAACAACATGTTATAGGAACTTAACATGGCAAACAAAGGCATGGCATGATACTACTAAATGCATAGAACAAAAGTCCTTTACTGACCATGAGCCAAAAAGGATCAGAATATATGATGGCACCCATGTAAACGTAGCAACTTTCGTTAAAAGATTCAGCAAACAGGGCATGGCAGGAACAACGATAAGTAGGCATGTTGGGGAACTTTTACCACTCACCACAGAGCAAAACATGGCAAGACAAGGTGATCAACAGTAAGAGGACATGTTTATGAAGCTATACATGGCAAGAACAAGTTCATAGGCTTCGTGGGTCACTAGCAAAACACATGGCAAAACTGAACTTAATGTTAACAGGCTGACAACAACACTATTTAAGAAGTTTGGAGCAAGATTACAAGAAGCTACAGCAGGCTATAAATGTAACCAGGGGCATGGATGGATAGAGCATGACATGTATAACAAAACATCCTTAGTGAATATCTCCAGATTATGCATAAAATGACTAGTAGCAGCAGGTTTACATAGCAACAAAATATAAAAGAATCAACCTAGCAAAACAGCAACAGCAAGTACCCTACTTAACAAGCTCCATGCACTCACTACAAGACTCACAAAAATACATGGATGGCACCCCTGTAAAGATGGCATGATGTAGTACAAAACACATGTAGAGCTCAAGTTCATAGGATGGACACACAAAATGCAACGAAAAAGACAAATCATCAAGTTATAACAGTTTCAGCAGATTAACATCATATAGCACTCTTGCAACAATGATTAGGGAATCAATATGGATCCAAACAAACATAGCACAATCGAATGAAATGTAGATCATCTAACAAAGAACATTTTGATACATTATGCACGCAAAACGGAGCAGCGGATGCAGAGTTATGATGCGATGAACAGGGCATACAAATAATAGCAGAACCGGGGACTTAGTCAAATTCAGAAAAAAAACAGAGGGCGTCATATAGTTAGACTACACACAGGCGGGGTTTAGGCAAACTGGAGCTCACCTAGGGCCCTTGGGCCTGTCGGTGCTGGGCTGGGCCTAGGAGGGGAGGCCGGCTGGGCCGGTCGTTGGAGATGGGCCGGGCGCGGGCCCACATGCGGTCAATGGCAGGCCGGATCGGGGCTCCTCCCCGATCGAGCGGGATGGCGGTGGAGGACGGCGGCGGCGCTGACGCGATCCGGTAGGCGGAGGAGGCCGGAACCAGGTGGATGTGGTGCGGGGAGCACGGATCCGGACGGCGGCGGGGTCGACGGAGCTTCACGGGAGTTGGCAGCGGCGCGTATCTTCGGCGGCGCAAGGCCGAAGTAGGCGGCGGTTGCGGCGAGGCCGCCGGTGAGGACAGGGAGAGGAGCTCCGGCGAGGGGCCTCAGGGAGCCAAGGCGCGGGGCGACGCTCAGGCACGTGAGCTTCGGGCGGGACGTGGCGTCTCCGGGCTCGGATGGGCTTCCCAGGGCCCGATCTGGGTCCCGGCGGGCCTTGCGGGAGGTGGAGGGAGACAGGGCGATGTGGAGCTCGGCGGTTGGAGGAGAGCGGCAGCAGGGTTGACATGGCGCACCCGGATTGGCCGGAACGCGTGGCGGCGGCGGCGCCAAGTGGCAGAGGAGGATAGGACCGACACAGAAAACGATGAGGGCGGTGGTGGCTGCTGATTGGGGGCGCGAGAAACAAGGTGGGAGGTTGGAGGAGGCCAAAATTGGCATCGGGAGGTGTTTATATAAGGCAGGGAGGCTAGGGTTGGGGGTTTTGTCCGTTTTCGGACCGTACGATCGGCATCGGACAGTGGGGTGGTGTAGGTGGACTAGATGGGTTGTGGAGAGGGGCCTTGGTCTTAGGGGAGAGAAGAGAAGTGCAGCCCGGCACGGTTTCCAGAGCGAAAACATCCGACGATTAAACCGACTACAGATGACGGTTGGGCTGCCAAACGAACTCCGAATGCGACGAAATTTGGCAGGCGGTCTGTCTACACTATAATAAGACCTCATGCCAACTATCACCCCATTCTGAGAACATTTTTATGCCACTTAGAAAAATAATATTCGGAGGTGCCGCAGGCGCGTGCGAGTGTGGTCTGGACTCCGCACGGACAACGGAGAGAACCAGGAAGACCCGAACGGATGCACGTTTTGAAAAACATGCAGATGAAATGCAGATGATGACATGGCAAAATGCAACACGCAAGCAAATGACATGGCAATGACGGCGAATAACTGGCAGACACCTGGCGCATCGAATCCGCGGTGTTACAACACTCCTCCACTAACAAGAGATCTCGTCCCGAGATCTTAGGACCGAGACGGGGGAAAAAGGGAAGAGGTGAAACAAGAACTCAAGAGAAGAAGCAAAGAATCGAGAGCACTCGAGAAGAAGAGAGGAACGACGAGAATGGCGAGAATCGAAAGCTCACGGAATCAGATAGTTTATGAAACCACTCCGGTTAGAACGAGATAAGAAATGAATAAGACTGAAAGGATTTAGGCAGCATTCCGGCTAAAAATGGAAGGAATAGAACATGAACTTGAGAGGACCAATGATACTTGGAGTAATACAAAACACCTACGTCAAGATTCCTCACCAGAGCGACGAAGGGGATGAGGAGTAAAAAGAATTCCTACTCTCCGATATAACTAGACTCCGAAAACAGTTTTTTTCTAGACTCAACAACGGCCAAACTACACGAACAATCAAGGGGGCTCCTAAGGTCTGTCGAGGCTCTGATACCAACTTGTCACGCCCAAGATGCGACCGAAAGGTACTCGAAGGTCCCACCAAGGATAGAAGTGCATCTTGAAGACGCTTTTTCATGGTGGATATCATTACATCAACATTACCTAATAGATAGGGATACATACATAAGGCATACAATGCCACACGAATACAACATCAACTTACATAAGATCACCATACGACTACGGATGAAACACAATCAGGAACTCAAACGACATCCACCCTGCTAGCCCAGGCTGCCAACCTGGAACCTATCCCCTGATCGAAAAAGAAGCAGAAGAAGAACTCCAAAACAAGCAAACATCGCTCTCGCGTCAAGATCATCGCATAACCTGTACCTGCAACTGTTGTTGTAGTAATCTGTGAGCCACGAGGACTCAGCAATCCCATTACCATGGGTATCAAGACTAGCACAGCTTAATGGGAAAGGAAGGGGTAAAGTGCTGAGGTTGCAGCAGCGACTAAGCATGATATGGTGGCTAACATACGCAAATAAGAGCGTGAAGAGAGCAAACGGAACAGTCGTGAAGCTAGCAATGATCAAGAAGTGATCCTGAACTCCTACTTACGTGAAACATAACCCAAAACCATGTTCACTTCCCGGACTCCGCCGAAAAGAGACCATCACGGCTACACACGGGGTTGATGTGTTTTAATTCGTATCTGGTGACAAGTTATCTACAACCGGACATTAACAAATTCCCATCTGCCACATAACCGCGGGCACGGCTTTCGAAAGTTTATACCTGCAGGGGTGTCCCAACTTATCCCATGATAAGCTCTCGTGATCAACGAAGGATATACCTTCTCCCAGGAAGACCCGATCAGACCCGGAATCCCGGTTTATAAGACATTTCGACAATGGTAAAACAAGACCTGCAAGACCACCCGCTGTGCCGACAAATCCCGATAGGAGCTGCACATATCTCGTTCTCAGGGCACACCGGATAAGCTAAGCGTACATGTACTGACGTAATCCAAGTTGCCAAGGAATGGTCCCGCACGGTGCTCTAGTTTGGACCAACACTCAGAGGAGCACTGGCCCCGGGGGGGGGGGGAATAAAGATGACCCTCGGTCTCCGGAAACCCAAGGGAAAAAGGGCTAGGTGAGGAAAATTGTAAAACCAAGGTTGGGCCTTGCTGGAGGAGTTCTATTCAAAGCGAACTGTCAAGGGGGTCCCATAAATCACCCAACCGCGTAAGGAACGCAAAATCCGGGAACATGACACCGGTATGACGGAAACTAGGGCGGCAAGAGTGGAACAAAACACCAGGCATAAGGCCGAGTCTTCCACCTTTTACCAAGTATATAGATGCATTAATTAAATAAGAGATATTGTGATATCCCAACATAATCATGTCCACCATGGAGCAATCTTCAACTTCACCTGCAACTAGCAACGCTATAAGACGGGCTGAGCAAAGCGGTAACATAGCCGAACAACGGTTTGCTAGGAAGGGTGAAAAGATTAGAGGCTGACATTGCAATTTGGGAGGCTTGAAGAGCAAGCGATAGGTAGCGCAGCAAAGCGATAGAACGAAGCAACTAGCATAGCAATGATAGTAGTGAGATCCGGGGTAGTGGTCATCTTGCCTGAAATATCGCTAGGAAGAAGAACGAGTCCATGAAGAAGATGAACGGATGAAGCCGAACCAAGCGTAGACGAACGAATCCTCATGATCGCAACGAAACGGGAACTATCGAGAGAAGCACACAACATGGTAAACACACCACACATAAACATGACAAGATGCACAACCAAGCATGATGCAAGATAATACTACATGAAGCTACTCATGGCAAGAGATGACGCAAACAAGAGCAACACATCAAGACAAGTTTAAATGAGGCCAGAAACAACATATAACAATTCCGGTAAGTCCTCATATGCAAATTTCGAAATTGGTCCAGATCTGAATAAACCTTATGTTCAAGTTGTTAAACAGTAAGTTAAGATGCACAAAGATGATCTACACGAGATTCTAGTCAAGTTACATATAAAGTTCATGAGATTTGGAGCTACGGCCTAGAAGATATGAGCAAAATAGGTTAAACATGGCATTGATGCAAAATGCATACAAACATCAAGCAAACACCTCCAAACAAGGATGGAACATGATAATATGAAACTACATGCAATTCTAAGCAAGTTTCATATAGAGCACACTCAAAACGGAGCAACGGTTCAACACACACACATGAAACAAGTTTAAAGGACTCGTTGTCCAAAACAACAACTAGGCATCTAACAAGCATCAAAACAACAAGCTACAGCACCCCAACATGAGAACAAAAGTCATGGACAAGATGTACAGGTAAAGCATGACAAAACATGAACAATGATCTATCTCCAGAAATCATTAGAACATGCTCAAAAAGACATGGCAAGATTGAAAATAATAACAGTTTCAGACTTTGCAGAAATAACATCAGGTTGCAATGTTAAGAGCTATCAAACAACATGTTATAGGAACTTAACATGGCAAACAAAGGCATGGCATGATACTACTAAATGCATAGAACAAAAGTCCTTTACTGACCATGAGCCAAAAAGGATCAGAATATATGATGGCACCCATGTAAACGTAGCAACTTTCGTTAAAAGATTCAGCAAACAGGGCATGGCAGGAACAACGATAAGTAGGCATGTTGGGGAGCTTTTACCACTCACCACAGAGCAAAACATGGCAAGACAAGGTGATCAACAGTAAGAGGACATGTTGATGAAGCTATACATGGCAAGAACAAGTTCATAGGCTTCATGGGTCACTAGCAAAACACATGGCAAAACTGAACTTAATGTTAACAGGCTGACAACAACACTATTTAAGAAGTTTGGAGCAAGATTACAACAAGCTACAGCAGGCTATAAATGTAACCAGGGGCATGGATGGATAGAGCATGACATGTATAACAAAACATCCTTAGTGAATATCTCCAGATTATGCATAGAATGACTAGTAGCAGCAGGTTTACATAGCAACAAAATATAAAAGAATCAACTTAGCAAAACAGCAAGATCAAGTACCCTACTTAACAAGCTCCATGCACTCACTACAAGACTCACAAAAATACATGGATGGCACCCCTGTAAAGATGGCATGATGTAGTACAAAACACATGTAGAGCTCAAGTTCATAGGATGGACACACAAAATGCAACGAAAAAGACAAATCATCAAGTTATAACAGTTTCAGCAGATTAACATCGTATAGCACTCTTGCAACAATGATTAGGGAATCAATATGGATCCAAACAAACATAGCACAATCGAATGAAATGTAGATCATCTAACAAAGAACATTTTGATATATTATGCACGCAAAACGGAGCAGCGGATGCAGAGTTATGATGCGATGAACAGGGCATACAAATAACAGCAGAACCGGGGACTTAGTAAAATTCAGAAAAAAAACAGAGGGCGTCATATAGTTAGACTACACACAGGTGGGGTTTAGGCAAACTGGAGCTCACCTAGGGCCCTTGGGCCTGTCGGTGCTGGGCTGGGCCTAGGAGGGGAGGCCGGCTGGGCCGGTCGTTGGAGATGGGCCGGGAGCGGGCCCACGTGCGGTCAATGGCAGGCCGGATCGGGGCTCCTCCTCGATCGAGCGGGATGGCGGTGGAGGACGGCGGCGGCGCTGACGCGACTCCGGTAGGCGGAGGGGCCCGGAACCAGGTGGATGTGGTGCGGGGAGCACGGATCCGGACGGCGGCGGGGTCGACGGAGCTTCACGGGAGTTGGCAGCGGCGCGTATCTCCGGCGGCGCAAGGCCGAAGTAGGCGGCGGGGTTCGTGTGCGGGGACGCAGGCGCGCAGATCCGAGCAGCTTGCAGGGGAGGACGGGCGCGGGGTCGCGGCACTGGTGGTTGCCGGCGGCTGTTGCAGCGAGGCCGCTGGTGAGGACAGGGAGAGGAGCTCCGGCGAGGGGCCTCGGGGAGCCAACGCATGGGGCGACGCTCAGGCACAGGAGCTTCAGGCGGGACGCAGCGGCTCTAGGCCCGGATGGGCATCCCAAGGCCCGATCTGGGTCCTGGCGACATGGAGCTCGGCGGTTGGAGGAGTGCGGCGGCATGGTTGACGTGGCGCGCCCGGATTGGCCGGAACACGTGGCGGCGAGGGCGCCAAGTGGCGGAGGAGGATAGGACCGGCACGGGAAACGATGAGGGCGGCGGCGGCTACTGATTAGGGGCACGAGAAACAAGGTGGGAGGTTGGAGGAGGCCAAAATTGGCATGGGGAGGTGTTTATATAAGGCAGGGAGGCTAGGGTTGGGGGTTTTGTCCGTTTTTGGACCGTACGATCGGCATCGGGCGGTGGGGTGGTGTAGGTGGACTAGATGGGTTGTGGAGAGGGGCCTTGGGCTTAGTGGAGAGAAGAGAAGTGCAGCCCGGCAAGGTTTCCAGAGCGAAAACATCCGACGATTAAACCGACTAAGGATGACGGTTGGGCTGCCAAACGAACTCTGAATGCGACGAAATTTGGTAGGCGGTCTGTCTACACTATAATAAGACCGCATGCCAACTATCACCCCATTCTGAGAACATTTTTATGCCAGTTATAAAAAAAATATTCGGAGGTGCCGCGGGCGCGTGCGAGTGTGGTCTGGACTTCGAACGGACAACAGAGAGAACCAGGAGGACCCGAACATATGCAAGTTTTGAAAAACATGCAGATGAAATGCAGATGATGACATGGCAAAATGCAACACGCAAGCAAATGACATGGCAATGACGGCGAATAACTAGCAGACACCTGGCACATCGAATCCGGGGCGTTACATCTATTTTTCTTTCGTGGCACACCCACGGAGCAACGGCCAAGCGGAGAGAGCGAATGCTGAAGTTCTGCAAGGCTTAAGAACGAAGACTTTTGACAACCTGCGCAAGAGTGGAAGGTGCTGGATTGATGAGTTGCCGGCGGTTCTTTGGTCGATCAGAACGACACCAAATCGAGCCACCGGCCAGACACCCTTTGCCCTGACTTACGGGGCAGAAGCAGTTCTCCCCACTGAACTAATATACGAGTCACCTCGAGTGCTCGCTTATGATGAGCTTGAGCAAGAACGATTGCGGCAAGATGATGCAACGCTCCTTGAGGAAGATCATCTCCGGGCGGCTGTGAGAGCAGCACGCTACCAGCAAGCCTTGCGCCGCTACCATAGCCGCAAGGTTCATACCCGGAGCTTTGAGGAAGGCAACCTTGTTCTTCAGCACGTTCAGTCGGCCAAGAATTCCAGTTGACGCCGAAGTGGGAAGGCCCTTATCGGGTAACGCGAGTCACCAGGCCCGGCGCAGTCCGCCTGGAGACCGAAGATGCCATCCCAGTGAGCAACTCCTAGAACATCGAGCATCTTCGCAAGTTTTACCCATAAGGCGCGGCTGCCGGGCCTCCCGGCAAGCCACCCTTTTGTCCAAGCCTTGCCGGCAAGGCATGTAACCCTTTGTACAAAGCCAGGCGCAGACCCTGAGCACTAATAAACGAAGCACTGGCGCCCTAAGTTATAGCATGCATGCTAGGTCGAGTCTCCTCCTCGGTTTGGGTTGATAGTGCTTGGCAGCGGCTAACCCCTAGCTTAGAGGTCAAGTGTGCATCTCTCTGTTTCTTCTCTGTCCTCTTCAGTTTGCAGGACACGTAAGCATTTTTGCCGAGATGTTTGGAAGAAAGGAACGGACCGGTGCCCCGACCCCGGCAAGCCAAGGTTGCCGGGGGCTGCAAATGCAAGGATCCGTCCAGGCAAGCCAAGGTTGACGGGGGCTGCAGATCCAGATAAGTCTTTCATCCTCCATCATGCATTTCGTTATGGACTGGGATATGTGAAACCTCATTTTATCTCTAAGCTACCGTGCTCCCCTCTTTCCACACCCAAGGATTATCTCCTGGGTCTGAAGTTGGTCGTAGTCGCGGCAGCAAGGGAATAGAACATGTAGCCTAAACCCATCTCATCCCTGCCTCCGCCAAGAGTGAGAGAAAGGTCGAGCAAAATGGGGGAACGGTGAGGCCTGGTGTCGGGCAAAAACATGTTTATCTTAGATGTTAACAAGGATTCGCTCCTTGCCGTGGGTTTCACCCGCGAACGAAAAGCCTGGCAAACATCCCTTTTCATTAAAAACATTCTGTATAGGTACAGTTCATACGGAATGAAAAACATGGACAGGGGGATTACAAGTTCTAAATCTAACAAAGGCCCGAAGGCTTACAAGACTAAAAAGAGATAAGATGTCCGTAATCCCTTTCTTGTCCCTCTCCTCAGGAAATGGAACAAGAAGGCAAAAGGGCGAAAGAGGCGCGCAGGCGAGGTACGAGCAGCAGAAGGCACCAGGAGAACATCCCGGTGGCCACCCTAAAGGGAGGCTGGTGATGATGATGACGGGAGAAGAGCTGGAAGACGAGGTGGCAGGACCGTCAATATGCTACGAAGGCGTCGGTGCCTGCGTACTCCTACTTGACAGCCTCCCAACGCCAGCCGCCCAAGGAGACGACCCCGAGAAGTTCAAAGAGCCAGCGACGCGGATGATGGAGTCGCCGATGCCACCCCGGAGTGACGCGCCCGACGCCTAGTCGGACCCATCATCCTGCCGCCCGCTGCCCTCGTCGTCACTGCCGCTGTCCTCCACGTCACTCTCGTTCGAGGAGGACTCTTCATCGTCGGAGGAGCTCTCCATGCAGCACCTTACGCGAGTCCTGAAGTGCCCAAAGATCTTGACGGAGAGGAGGCCGCTCTCCATTAATTTAAAATGGAGAGTGAGCCCCTCGGTCAAGCTATGGACACGGGCGAAGGTCTTCCACCCTCGATGGAGATACATGACATGAGGGACGGGGAACTCGACATCGGCCCAGATGCCGCTTTTTCCACAACCCCTCATATGCAGCCACTACGCCTGCGGTGGATCCTGCTCCATCTCCCGCGCAAATGGAGTGGGAAGGCGGAGACGACGCCGCGGCGGCTGGCGTAGCCTGATGAAGAACTCATACGGGTTGTCCCCGACGTGGCCCTCCATCAGAGGAGGGGTCGCTGGTGGAGGCGAAGCCGATCTGCCGCCTTGTCCTCCTCTCCCTTAAGCGCCACGGCAGCCTCGACCTCCACCCCTCCCCCTCCCTCTAACGGGCGGCTCCGCCGCTACGAGCTCTTGGGGAGGAGCGATGCGTTGTCGAGCCGAGACCCTCGCCGCCACCGATGAAGCATCGCCACGCCCCCTCCCCATGACAGGAGGAAGGAGAAAGCAGGAACGGGGAGAAGCAGATGACAAAGGATTGAGAGGCGCCGTTCCTCTCGCTTCCCTCTTAATAAAGGGGCGGGGGCGAGGCTCGGCCGCCCCTCTCGACCAATCCGTCTTGTTGAAGTGACCACGGGCGGGGCCGTCGACCGCCCTTCCCGCTCAATTAAAGGCGCGTGGGAATCGGCCCGCACGCGCGCGACTTACCATATCCTGCGCGCCTGTCATTCGCTTTGCATCATGTATGCAGTGAACGTTGCACAAAAGATGGGTGCAATGGGACGCGTAGAGCAGCGGTTCCCGAGTAAGGGCAGTAAATGAGCAGCGGCCCTGCGGTCCAGAAGAGACACGCAAGCCGCCTCTTTACTGTCCACCAAAAGATGACACCAGCGTGCTTCGGTCACACACGCACATGAAACCCCATGTCACGCGTTCAATGCAGGTCATGGGGGAAGCACAGCGGACGGAGCAGTTACTACGGTAAAATCCGCCCCACCTGCCCGCGCATCGTTCTGGGCCTGGCCCAACAACGTGCCGCGCTTATCTATGGCCCAGGCCCCGGGGGCTCCTGTCGGTGTGCAAAAGTAGGGGCTCTCCTTTTGACCCCTTTACTTGTGCACGGGCAGTCAGAGCCACCCGCCACGGCCACGCATAGTAGTGCAAGGGAGGGAAGCCGGAAAGAAGCTGAAGGCACAAAAGCAAACAACGCAACATCAAGGACCAAGGCCACAAGGATCGGATGGACGAAGCAGGTTTCCCCAGCAAGGACCCTTGTCGGGGGCAGCCTTAGCAGCCCCGGCAAGATCCTTGTTGGGGCAGCTCGCCCACACCAACGGAGCGAGCCACCCTCGAGCCCACAGTTGTCAACACCAACAGCCACGTTGGGACAGGGATCGGGAGGCACCTCCGTGGTGGCATGCAGATCTTTGTGAAGATAAAGAATATTCAAGATTAGATGAGAATTGGA
The DNA here is from genome assembly GCF_002162155.2 of Triticum dicoccoides. Lineage (NCBI taxonomy): Eukaryota > Viridiplantae > Streptophyta > Magnoliopsida > Poales > Poaceae > Triticum > Triticum dicoccoides. Next base: position 715,911,459 of record NC_041385.1, read on the forward strand.
AGGTAACGATCCTCGACAGGGTTCCTGCCGAGAAAGCCCACAAGACCCCAGGCAAGGCCCTTGCCGGGGACAACTGCGCGCCACAAGAAGACCCTTGCCGGGCCACCCAGCAAGGCCCTTGCCAAGGGCGCCAACGGGGCCACTGCCAGGGCCACACCAGCTAAGTCTCCGCCGTCGCTCACACGCAGCTGCCGACCCAACCAGTTGCGCAGGTGATACGTCCATTTTGCATCATGCTTTTATGACAATATTTATTGCATTATGAGTTGTTATTTCACGTTATGTCACAATACATATGGCTATTCTCTCTTATTTTACAAGGTTTATATGAAGAGGGAGAATGCCGGCAGCTGGAATTCTGGGCTGGAAAAGGAGAAAATATTGGAGGCCTATTGTACGCAACTCCAAAAGTCCTGAAACTCCACGGAATACCTTAAAATAAATAAAGAAAAATCGTCGCCAAAGATGAAGGCCAGGGGGCCCACACCATGCTCACGAGGGTGGGGGGCGCGCCCCCCTACCTCACGGGCCCCCTGGTGGCTCTCCGACGCCCATCTTCTCCTATATGAAGTCATTCAATGAGAAAAAATAAATAAGAAGCAACCTTTCAGGACGAGACTCCGCCGCCACGAGGTGGAACCTTGACGGAACCAATCTATGGCTCCTGCAGAGCTATTCTGCCAGGGACACTTCCCTCTGGGAGGGGGAAATCATCACCATCGTCATCACCAATGCTCCTCTCATCAGGAGAGGGAAATCTTCATCAACATCTTCACCAACACCATCTCATCTCCAAACCCTAGATCATCTCTTGTATCCAATTCTTATCTCCAAGTCCGGGATTGGTGCTAGTAGGTTGCTAGTAGTGTTGATTACTCCTTGTAGTTGATGCTAGTTGGTTTATTTGGTGGAAGATCATATGTTCAGATCCTTTATGCATATTATTACCCCTCTGATTTTTAACATGAATATGCTTTGTCAGTAATTACGTTTGTTCCTGAGGACAAGGGAGAAGTCTTGCTATTAGTAGTCATGTGAATTTGGTATTCGTTCGATATATTGATAAGATGTATGTTGTCTAGCCTCTAGTGGTGTTATGTGAACGTCGTCTGACACTTCACCATTATTTCGGCCAAGAGGAAGGCATTGGGAAGTAATAAGTAGATGATGGGTTTCTAGAGTGACAGAAGCTTAAACCCTAGTTTATGCGTTGCTTCGTAAGGGGCTGATTTGGATCCATATGTTTCATGATATGGTTAGGTTTAACTTAATACTTTTGTTGTAGTTGTGGATGCTTGCAATAGAGGTTAATCATAAGTGGGATGCTTGTCCAAGTAAGGGCAGTACCCAAGCACCGGTCCACCCACATATCAAATTATCAAAGTACCGAACGCGAATCATATGAACGTGATGAAAACTAGCTTGACGATATTCCCATGTGTCCTTGGGAGATCTTTTCTTATTATAAGAGTTTTTCCAGGCTTGCCCTTTGCTACAAAAAGGATTGGGCGACCTTGCTGCACTTTATTTACTTTGTTACTAGTTTCTCATTACAACCTATCTCATCACAAAACTATCTGTTACCACTTATTTCAGTACTTGCAGAGAATTCCTTGCTGAAAACTGCTTATCATTTCCTTATGCTCCTCGTTGGGTTCGACACTCTTACTTATCGAAAGAACTACGATAGATCAACTATACTTGTGGGTCATCAAGACTCTTTTCTGGCGCCGTTGCCGGGGAGTGAAGCACCTTTGGTAGGTGGAATTTGGTAAGGAAAAATTTATTTAGTGTGCTGAAATTTTCTGTCACTTGTTACAATGGAAAGTAATTGTCTGAGGGGCTTGTTCGGGGTATCTTCACCCTGTCCAGTAGAGCAAAGAGTTGCTCCTCAACCTACTCAACCTACTGAACCTATTGAAAATGAAACTCCTTTTGAGATTCCTTCGGGTTTGATGGAAAAACTGCTAGCTAACACTTTTAGAGGAGATGGAACAAAGCATCCTGATGAACATCTACGCTATGTGGATGATGTTTGTGGACTATTTAAGCTCGCAGGTATACCCGATGATGTTGTTAAGAAGAAGGCCTTCCCTTTATCTTTAAAGGGAGACGCATTGACATGGTATAGGCTATGTGATGATATGAGATCATGGAACTATAAAAGATTGAAATTGGAATTTCATGAAAAGTATTACCCTATGCATCTTGTTCATCATGATCGCAGTTATATATATAATTTTTGGCCTCGCGAAGGAGAAAGCATCGCTCAAGCTTGGGGAGGCTTAAATCAATGTTATACTCATGCCCCAATCATGACCTCGCAAGAGAAGTGATTACGCAAAGTTCTTATGCTCGGCTTTCTGATAACAATCGCACCATGCTCGATACTTCTTGTGCTAGCTCTTTTATGATGAAGAATATTGAATTTAGATGGAATTTATTGGATAGAATTAAATGCAACTCTGAAGATTGGGACCTCGACGAAGGTAAGGAGTCAGGTAGACACCTAAGTTTGATTGTGTTAAATCTTTTATGGTACCGATATTTTCCGTAAGTATAGCACTAAATATGGACTTGACTCTGAGATAGTAGCTTCTTTCTGTGAATCTTTTGCTACTTATGTTGATCTCCCCAAGGAGAAGTGGTTTAAATATAATCCTCCTATAGAAGTAAAAGTAGCTTCACCTATTAAAGTTGAATAAAAGATTGTCACTTATAATGATCCTATTGTTCCCACTTCTTATGTTGAGAAACCACCTTTCCCTGTTAGAATGAAGGATCATGCTAAAGCTTCAACTATTGTTCATAAAAGCAATATTAGAACTTATACACCTCCTCAGCAAGTCAAAGTAGAACCTAATATTGCTATTGTTAAAGATCTCTTGTCTGATAATATCGATGGGTATGTTATTCAATTCCAGGGTGAAACTGCTAGAATTGCAAAACCTTGTGTTAGAGATAAACAGACCTGTGGTAGGCATGCCTGTTATTTCTGTTAAAATAGGAGATCATTGTTATCATGGCTTATGTGATATGGGTGCTAGTGCTGGTGTAATACCCATTGACTTATACAGAGAAATTATGCATGATATTGCACCTGCTGAGCTAGAAGAAATTGATGTCACAATTAAACTTGCCAATCGAGATACTATTTCTCCAGTGGGCACTGTTAGAGATGTTGAAGTCTTGTGTGGAAAAGCCAAATATCCCGCTGATTTCCTTGTTCTTGGTTCTCCACAAGATAGCTTTTGTCCCATTATATTTGGTAGACCCTTCTTGAATACTGTTAATGCTAAGATAGACTGCGAAAAGAATGTTGTTACTATTGGCTTGGATGATATGGTTCATGAGTTTAATATCTCGAAATTTAGTAAACAACATCGTGAGGAAGAATCGCCTAGTAAGGATGAAATTATTGGTCTTGCTTCTATTGTTGTACCTCCTAGTGATCCTTTAGAACAGTATTTGCTGGACCATGAAAATGATATGTTCATGAATGAAAGAAGGGAAATAGATGAAGTATTCTTTAAACAGGAACCTATTCTGCAACACAATTTTCCTGTTGAAATCCTAGGGTATCCTCCTCCACCCAAGGGTGATCCCGTGTTTGAGCTTAAACCGTTGCCTGATAATCTTAAATATGCTTATCTTGATGAAAAGAAAATATATCCTGTTATTATTAGTGCTAACCTTTCAGAGGATGAAGAAGAAAGATTATTGAAAACTCTGAAGAAGCATCGTGCCGCTATTGGATATACTCTGGATGATCTTAAGGGCATCAGTTCCACTCTATGTCAACATAAAATAAATTTGGAAGCGGATGCCAAACCAGTTCATGATCCTCAACGACCTCTAAATCCTAAAATGAAGGAAGTGGTAAGAAAAGAAATACTTAAGCTTTTGGAGGCATGTATTATTTATCCCGTTGCTGATAGTCAGTGGGTAAGTCCTGTCCATTGTGTCCCTAAGAAGGGAGGTATTACTGTTGTCCCTAATGATAAAGATGAATTGATCCCGCAAAGAATTATCACAAGCTATAGGATGGTAATTGATTTCCACAAATTAAATACAGCTACTAAGAAAGATCATTACCCCTTACCTTTTATTGATCAAATGCTAGAAAGATTATGCAAACATACACATTATTGCTTCCTAGATGGTTATTCTGGTTTCTCTCAAAAACCTGTGTCAGCTAAGGATCGATCAAAGACTACTTTTACATGCCCTTTTGGTACTTTTGCTTATAGACGTATGCATTTTGGTTTATGTAATGCACCTGCTACCTTTCAAAGATGCATGATGGCTATATTCTCTGGCTTTTGTGAAAATATTTGTGAGTTTTTCATGGATGACTTTTCTGTCTATGGTTCCTCGTTTGATGATTGCTTGAGCAATCTTGCTCGAGTTTTGTAGGGATGTGAAGAAACTAATCTTGTCTTGAATTGGGAAAAGTGCCACTTTATGGTTAATGAAGGTATTGTCTTGGGGCACAAAGTTTCTGAAAGAGGTATTGAAGTTGATAAGGCCAAGGTAGATGCTATTGAAAATATGCCATGTCCCAAGTACATCAAAGGTATAAGAAGTTTCCTTGGTCACGGCGGATTTTATAGGAGGTTCATTAAGGACTTCTCAAAGATCTCTCGACCTCTGACTAATTTATTACAAAAAGATGTACCATTTGTCTTTGATAATGATTGTGTAGAAGCATTTGAAATACTTAAGAGAGCATTAGTCTCTGCACCTGTTGTTCAGCCACCTGATTGGAATTTACCCTTTGAAATTATGTGTGATGCTAGTGATTATGCTGTAGGTGTTGTTCCAGGGAAAAGAGTTGATAAGAAATTAAATTTTATTCATTATGCTAGTAAGACTCTAGATAATGCTCAAAGAAACTATGCTACTACCGAAAAGGAACTTTTAGAAGTTGTATTTGCTTGTGATAAATTCAGACCCTATATTGTTGATTCTAAAGTAACTATTCACACTGATCATGCTGCTATTAAATATCTTATGCAAAAGAAAGATGCTAAACCTAGAATTATTAGATGGGTTCTCTTGCTGCAAGAATTTGATTTGCATATTGTTGATAGAAAGGGAGCTGAGAACACCGTGGCAGACAACTTATCTAGGTTAGAGAATGTTCTTGATGACCCACTACCTATTGATGATAGCTTCCCTGATGAGCAACTAAATGTCATAAGCACTTCTCATAGCACTCCTTGGTATGCTGATTATGCTAATTATATTGTCGCTAAATTTATACCACCTAGCTTCACATACCAACAAAAGAAAAAGTTATTCTATGACTTGCGACATTTCTTTTGGGATGACCCACGGCTTTATGAAGGAGTAGATGGTGTCATTAGACGTTGTGTACCTGAGCATGAACAGGAAGAGATCCTACGCAAGTGTCACTCTGAAGATTATGGAGGACACCATGCTGGAGATAGAACTGCACATAAGGTATTGCAATCTGGTTTTTATTGGCCTACTCTCTTCAAGGATGCCCGTAAGTTTGTCTTGTCTTGCGATGAATGTCAAAGAATTGGTAATATTAGTAGACGTCAAGAAATGCCTATGAATTATTCACTTGTTATTGAACCATTTGATGTTTGGGGCTTTGATTATATGGGACCTTTTCCTGCCTCTAATGGATAAACTCATATTTTAGTTGCTGTTGATTACGTTACTAAGTGGGTATAAGCTATTCCAACTAATAGTGCTGATCATAACACTTCTATTAAAATGCTTAAGGAAGTTATTTTTCCGAGGTTTGGAGTCCCTAGATATTTAATGACTGATGGTGGTTCACACTTTATTCATGGTGCTTTCCGTAAGATGCTTGCTAAATATGACGTTAATCATAGAATTGCATCTCCATATCACCCGCAGTCTAGTGGTCAAGTAGAATTGAGCAATAGAGAGCTCAAATTAATTTTGCAAAAAACTATCAATAGGTCTAGAAAGAATTGGTCCAAGAAACTTGATGATGCATTATGGGCCTATAGAACTGCATATAAAAATCCTATGGGTATGTCTCCGTATAAAATGGTTTATGGAAAAGCTTATCACTTACCTCTCGAACTAGAACATAAGGCATATTGGGCTATTAAAGAGCTCAACTATGATTTAAAACTTGCCAGTGAGAAGAGGTTATTTGATATTAGCTCACTTGATGAATGGAGAACCCAAGCTTATGAAAATGCCAAGTTGTTTAAAGAAAAAGTTAAAAGATGGCATGACAAAAGGATACAAAAGTGTGAGTTTAATGTAGGTGATTATGTATTGCTATACAACTCTCGTTTATGATTTTTTGCAGGAAAACTTCTCTCCAAATGGGAAGGTCCCTACGTTATCGAGGAGGTCTATCGCTCCGGTGCCATAAAAATCAACAACTTCGAAGGCACAAATCCGAAGGTGGTAAATGGTCAAAGGATCAAATAGTATATCTCAGGTAATCCTATAAATGTTGAAACCGTAACCCTGGAGGAATACATAAGGGACACTTTCCAGCCCGTTTCAGACTCTGAAAAGGAATAGGTATGTGTTACGGTAAGTAAACCGACTCCAAAACAATTTTTAAGGCAATATTTCTCCGTTTTAGAATATTTAGAAAAATAGAAAAATAAGTAGCAGTCTGGGGAGGACACGAGGCCTCCACGAGGGTGGAGGGTGCGCCCTACCCCCCTCGGCACGCCCCCTACCTTGTAAGCACCTCGTGTGCCCTCGGGACTCCGTTTCCTTATACTCCTGAAGGTTTTGACTCTCGTATCACGCAAATATCCTCTGTTTTCGTTTTGAGTTGTTGCTGCTGCAGATTGGAACAAGATGTCGTCCCAAGATTCGGAGGGAGAGAGCTACATAGCTGATTATATTGCAAATCCAAGAGTATATGGGGATGTGGAACACTATGGCTGGACCACACAGGAAGAAGAAGACTATGATCCAAAGAGGAAGGAGGAGACAAGCTCTGATGAAGAGGACTACCCACTGCCTAAACCTGGTGATATGCATGTGGAGTTCAAGAAGTCAAGCCTCCCTAAGGTCCAATCTATTCCACCACGTTTTTTGCAGGACAACAAGGCAACATTATGCAAGAAGATAATGAAACTTGAGCTCAAGAATGAGGATCTGAGGGAGGAAAATTTTAGCCTCAGGCGTAAGCTAGAGAAGAAAAGTGCAACAACTCCTACTTCACCACCTCCGAAGATATAATCACATGGGTATGCGCAATCCCCTTTGCAACTGCCAAGCCTGGGGGAGATGCCCTGGTATCGTATCACCATCACAACTCCTATCTTTACCGTTTTTCTTAGTTCGATCCTATTAGTAGTATCTTCATTTAGTAGAATAAAGTCATGACATCATCTAGTTTTGAGTTTTGCTTTACAATCCTTCTTTGTAATCGAGTCCGTAAGCTATATAATAAAGATTAGTGTTGAGTCAAGGGCTTGAGTATTTTTCAATGATCTTGGGTGATTAGAAGAAAAGGAATAAAAAGAATCAAAGAGTTCATATTGATCTTAGTGAAAGTAATGACTTCACATAGAAAGAGTATGATGATTAAAAATTGTTGGGAGTTGGCAAATATAGCTTTGGTCATCGTTGCAATTAATAGGAAGTAATAAGGAAAGAGAGGTTTCACATATAGATATATTATCATTGACATCTTTTATGATTGGGAGCACTCATTAAAATATGACATGCTAAAGAGTTGAGGTTGGACAAGGAAGACAATGTAATGAGTTATGTTTTCTTATATCTGAGATAAAGTATGTTGTCATGGATCCTCTAATGTGTTGAGCTTGCCTTTCTCCCTCATGCTAGCCAAATTCTCAGCACCACGTAGAAATACTACTTGTGCTTCCAAATACAATTAAACCAGTTTTGCCATGAGAGTCCACCATATCTACCTATGGATTGAGTAAGATTCTTCAAGTAAGTTGTCATCGGTGCAAGCAATAAAAATTGCTCTCTAAATATGCATGACTTGTTAGTGCAGAGAAACAAGCTTTGTACGAACTTGTTGTGGACACAATAAAAGTGATGGAATGCATAACAAAGGTTCACATACAAGGGGCAATATAAAGCGATGTTCTTTTGCATTAAGATTTTGTGCATCAAACCTAAACGTGCATGACAACCTCTGCTTCCCTCTGTGAAGGGTCTATCTTTGATTATTATTCTCGACCTTATGCAAGAGTCACGGTGATCTTCACCTTTCTTGTTTTCATTTTATTCTTTGGCAAGCTCAGCATGTTGGAAAGAACATGATATATATATATATATATATATATATATATATATATATATATCTAATTGGATGTGGGGGGCATGAATTATTATTGTTGACATTACCCTTGAGGTAAAAGGTTGTGGGGCAATTATAAGCCCCTATCTTTCTCTGTGTCCGATTAAAAACTCCGTAACCACAAGTATCGCGTGAGTGTTAGCAATTATGAAGGACTAAGTGATAGTTGAGTATGTGGACTTGCTTTTAAGCTCTGACATAGACTCTTTCCGATGTTATGATAAATTGCAATTGCTTCAATGACTAAGGGTATAATTTGTTGATGCTCAATAAGGTTTCTGATTCATGCTTTGGCTTTTTGAAAAGATCAACACTTGAACATGAGTAATCATATGACAAAATCTATATAAGTTGCTGTTATGAAATAATCATGATGCCTTCATGTCCGTATTTTATTTTTATCGACGCCTCTACCTCTAAACATGAGGACATATTTATTGTTATCAGCTTTTCGCTTGAGGACAAGCGAGGTCTAAGCTTGGGGGAGTTGATATGTCCATTTTGCATCATGCTTTTATGACAATATTTATTGCATTATGGGCTGTTATTTCACGTTATGTCACAATACTTATGGCTATTCTCTCTTATTTTACAAGGTTTATATGAAGAGGGAGAATGCAGGCAGCTGGAATTCTGGGCTGGAAAAGGACCAAACATTGGAGGCCTATTGTACGCAACTCCAAAAGTCCTGAAACTCCACGGAATACCTTAAAATAAATAAAGAAAAATCGTTGCCAAAGATGAAGGCTAGGGGGCCCACACCCAGCTCACGAGGGTGCCCCCCTGGGCATGCCCCGTACCTCGTGGGCCCCCTGGTGGCTCTCCGATGCCCATCTTCTCCTATATGAAGTCTTTCGATGAGAAAAAAATAAGAAGCAACCTTTCGGGACGAGACTCCGCCACCACGAGGCGGAACCTTGGCGGAACCAATCTAGGGCTCCTGCAGAGCTGTTCTGCCAGGGACACTTCCCTCTGGGAGGGGGAAATCATCACCATTGTCATCACCAACGCTCCTCTCATCGGGAGAGGGAAATCTCCATCAACATCTTCACCAGCACCATCTCATCTCCAAACCCTAGTTCATCTCTTGTATCCAATTCTTGTCTCCAAGCCCGGGAATGGTGCTAGTAGGTTGCCAGTAGTGTTGATTACTCCTTGTAGTTGATGCTAGTTGGTTTATTTGGTGGAAGATCATATGTTCAGATCCTTTATGCATATTATTACCCCTCTGATTTTGAACATGAATATGCTTTGTCAGTAATTACGTTTGTTCCTGAGGACAAGGGAGAAGTCTTGCTATTAGTAGTCATGTGAGTTTGGTATTCGTTCGATATTTTGATAAGATGTATGTTGTCTAGCCTCTAGTGGTGTTATGTGAACATCGACTACATAACACTTCACCATTATTTGGGCCTACAGGAAGGCATTGGGAAGTAATAAGTAGATATGGGTTGCTAGAGTGACAGAAGCTTAAACCCTAGTTTATGCGTTGCTTCGTAAGGGGCTGATTTGGATCCATATGTTTCATGCTATGGTTAGGTTTACCTTAATAGTTTTTTTGTAGTTGCGAATGCTTGCAATAGAGGTTAAACATAAGTAGGATGCTTGTCCAAGTAAGGGAAGTACCCAAGCACCGGTCCACCCACATATCAAATTATCAAAGTACAGAACGCGAATCATATGAACGTGATGAAAACTAGCTTGACGATATTCACATGTGTCCTCGGGAGCGCTTTTCCTTTTATAACAGTTTGTCCAGGCTTTTCCTTTGCTACAAAAAGAATTGGGACACCTTGCTGCATTTTATTTACTTTGTTACTAGTTGCTCGTTACAACCTATCTTATCACAAAACTATCTGTTACCACTTATTTTAGTACTTGCAGAGAATTCCTTGCTGAAAACTGCTTATCATTTCCTTCTGCTCCTTGTTGGGTTCGACACACTTACTTATCGAAAGGACTATGATAGATCCCCTATACTTGTGGGTCATCAGCAGGCACCCGCGTGGCAGCATGCAACCCTTCGTGGAGGCTCCACCACCGCGCCACCTCAGCTGCTTGCCTGTCTACATGGCACGGCATGCATCGCTGGCCATGGCGCATGTCAAAGCAAGGAGGAGCGGCGACGGATGGGACGGGCCTCGCCCCCGTCCCCGATAAAGTGAAGGGACACCTAAGCTTCGCATTAAATGTGCCTTGTCCTGTAATACCAGCGATAAGCTCGCAACACTGTAGAACTTTCCACCTCCTGTGTGCCACTGTGGTCGCCCCTTTCACCTACAAAAGGAGGCCCATGGCGCACTGGAAAAGGATTTGGCTCATTCGAACTAGGCACCACCCATAGCTAGCTCGAGAGCTCAAGAACACTGAATACAACCACCAAAGTAGGACTGTAGGGTTTTACGCATCCTTGCGGCCCGAACCTGGGTAAATCACCTTTGTGCTGATTACTAGTCCTGCCCTTCTCACAATCCCGTGCCCTGCAACCGTAGTAGGGATTCTTGTGATCCCATAGGTGTCGTTCCCACCGACACACGGCGCTTGGGGAATAAGCGAGTTTTAGGAAATGTGGGGAGGCGCATGATCTTACTGCCTTTATAAATGGATAAGGATTCCCCTCTTTCAACCGTACCTTCTCCTTCCTCTGCCTACTCTCTCTTTCTCGAGCTCCAACTCCCAAGCATTTGCCTTCTCCGCCCGCAAGAGCACTCCGAACATGTCCTGATCCGGAGCTGGAGGCAAGTGGATGGCGTCCATTGTCCAGGAGAAGGATATAAAGAAACTCCGGGAGGCCGGGTATTTGGCCAAGAAGATTGGGCACCGTCTCCCGATGGCGGGACAGATCGTCCCTACCCCGGAACCCCACGAGAGGGTCGTATTCCTCCCTCACTTTGTCTGCGGGTTGGGGTTTCCCCTCCACCCATTCGTTCGCGGCATCATGTATTACTATGGGATCGATTTCCATGATCTATCCCCCAATTCCTTCCTCAACATGTCGACGTTCATCGTCGTGTGCGAGGACTTCCTCCGCATCTCTCCACACTTCGGGTTGTGGCTAAAGATTTTCAATGTGAAGCCCAAGGTGGTGTGCGGCGAGCACGCCGAGTGCGGAGGCGCCATGGTGAGCAAGATGCCCAAGATCGCATGGCCATCGGGTACATTTAATGATTTCATCAAAGGGTGGTAGCAATAGTGGTTCTATGTCACTGAGCCACGCGGCGCTAAATGGGCTGTGGCTCCGGGATTCCGATCTGGAGCCCCATTGCGGCTTACGTCCTGGCCCAAGAAGGGTCTGGACTGGTCTTCGTCAGACGAACTGGCAATGCTCCATGCGCTCGTCAAGAGAATGGGAGACAAGAACATCAAACTTGTTGACGTAGTCCAAGTGATGTTGGTTGGCCGGATTCTCCCATGCCAACGCAGGGCTTGCAATTTATGGGAATTTGACCCGGCCAAGCACCAGACCGTGACAGAGCTCTTCGGCACAATGCACGAAGATATATGAAAGGTGCTCTTCAAGTCCGGAAAATCATGGCCGGACTCGGCCGAGGACCGTGGGTACAAACTTTCCCGTCTCGCAAGTTCGGTAAGTTTTCAGATATTTGCAAAACGTACGCTTCAGCTGCGTATTTTAAGGTAAATGCTTAATATATTTTCCGACAATTCTCCCAGGGATGGACGAAGAAGGCGGAGCGGATCTACTATCTGGCACCGCTGCTAGAAGAACAAGCCGGCCCACTTCTAATGAAGATGCTGGTCCCGGTGCCTTATAAGGCGCCTAGAAGAAGGCCGAGAAGGAGGCCAAAGAGACCAGGGGCGGCCTTCGTGGCAGGGGTACTTCGGACAAAGTGTTCGAAGACTCTGAGGCCCACTCCTCCTCCGAAGAGGACAAGAAAAAGGAGGAAAGCCAATCCCCCCCAGCGAGGGGGAGAAAGAAAAGGACGACCTCCAAACACTTGGAGGTTAAGTCATCTAAGAGGGGGAAAACCTCCTCCGTAGACGATTCCACCACCGCCACCGACAGCAGCCTGGAGTGGGATCCCAGGGTCCATCCCCTGGTTAAAACGTGAGTGCATAAAATCCGGATACATTAGCATATCCAAAGTTATTATCGGACAATGTTGATGTATTGAGCCACACATATTGTAGCCCGGCCAGGTCCCGCGCCAAGCATTCCTCGTTGGAGGATTCGCTAGGTTCGGACGCGATGGACAGCGGAACTCCCCCGACAGCCACCTCCCCCAAACATGCGGATGACACCAAAGTGTCGTCCCAAATGGGCCCAGGCCAAGGAGGGGTTGGGAAGACCGCCCGAGCGGCGCCAGAGGGTCAAACCTCGGCAGCCGGACACATGGGGGAGGAGACCGCCATGGATACTGACGGCGGGGGCCGGCTTGAATTCGGCCACCAGCCGGACACAGTTCCGGAGACCATCACGGCTCCGGAATTAGGCAGGAAACCCTCCACAGAAGGGGGTGCGCCTTTTCCACCGGCGACCTCTGTACAACCAGAGGTGCCGGATACTTTATCGACAACGTTAAAAAACGCTTCCATCGTTGAAGAACACCGCGCCCTTATGGGTGGGTGATTGACAAGATTCAGTCTGCGGAAAGCGGGCTGACTGAAGCCTGCACCAGCCTGTTAACAAGCTTTGAGGTAAGTGGTGAGGCTTGAAGAGTGTCATAGTATAGATAGTAGCCCCTGATACACTATTCGGTGTTCGAAAAGAAAAGCTGGACAGAGGATCGACTATATGCTTGAGGGAGGCTTACCATGCAACACCCTTATTTATTATTATGTTTTGTCTAAGCAAGCGTCATTATTGACTGCCACATCTCATACTACGGAAGTCTTCGGACTGAAGCAGCGTCTGGAGCGGGCCGAAGAAGAGCTCGGCCAAGTGAAGAAGCAGTTGGAGGATAATAAAGGTATGTAAAACCTTGTTTTTTTAGTACAAATCAATCATTGATTGTGACGAAACTAACATCATGATGTGTGCCAGCAGCAACGTCCGAAGTCAAGGCTCTTAAGAAGACTGTGTTCGAAGCCGAGAAGAGGGTAGTCAAGGAGCAGGCTGATCGTGAAAAACACGAGGCCAGGGTCGCTGAAGTTCAACAAGAACTCCAGGAAGCTGTGAAGAGGTGCGAGACATTGGAGCAGAGTTTGTCAGATAAAGAATCCGAACTTAGCAAGGCTCATCAAGCCGCACATGATGCCCAGGGTGAGTCCCAAGGCGCACTCCAGGAAATCCAGGAGGCCAGAAAGGTCGCGGCGGGTAAGGCTTTTTCTATGCCAAGCAAGTATGTGAAGGAAAGATTCTTGTTGCTAACCCGAATTCGGGGCTCTCTAGGGCATTTGCGGATTTGCCGTGCAGCATATCTGATGCCGCACAATTCTATCAAGCCGAAGAAGGGAGCTCTACGGAGAAGCTGTTCTGGTCACAATACCTTGCGCCAGAACATCCTGTGCCCTTTATCGATTAGCTGAAATAGCTGGTCAAGCTGCATAGGGCGGCCGAACTATCCATGAAGGATTTAATTATTCAGCTATGGCCTGCCGAAGCAATTCCCAGCAGCTACTTTGGGCTCATGAAGCGGCTGGTTAGTGCCTGTCCTCAGATTGATGTGATCAAGCGGTCGGTCTGTAATGAAGGTGCCCGAATGGCTTTTGCCCGCGTTAAGGTGCACTGGGCAAAGATGGACGTTGTTAAGCTGATGACCGAAGGACCACCCGAAGGGAAGGAGCACCGCAAACCTGAACAGTACTACGAGAGTGTCCTAGAGGGATCCCGCCTTGTGGCGGAACATTGTGCCAAGGACATTATTTTCCCATGAATATATTGATGTTGTCTGGCGTTGTAATATGAAACAAGGTTACTATGTAGTGCTTGTTATTTAATAATTTTACCTCCTGTGTGGCCGTTATTTATATTAATTTTGAGAGTTGGCCAGTCGTCGGCTTCTACCCCAATGTAGTAAGTACGGGGGTGTTTGGTATAAATCTAAACACTCTTCACCCCAATTTTGGGTCCTTTAAGGAGGTGTTCAGCGCAACGAACCAAGCAATCGGACTATAAGGCTTTATCACCCTCACTTATGCATAGGAGTTTGACAAAAGAAAGGTGGGCGCAGCCCCTAGTGTTTGGAAGACCGGACTAGGGGCTCTATCAGAAAACCGATCCATCGCACGCTGCATTAGTTATTGCATAATGCGGAAGAAATCTTTAAGGATTTTGTGACCTCTCGAACAGCGACCAGCTCTCGCCGCATCATGACAGTCAGTTTTCGGCTTTCTCTACTGAGGTGCTCGTCTGGAAGAATAGGGACACAATCGCAGTAGTTCTCCCTATGCCACCTTAGCTGATATAGCGGAACGTAAGGTAGCAAAACACGGGAGCCGGGCAAACCCAACATTTGACCAAAGACATGATTCAGAGCTGATGCATATAATGATATAAGTTCGGGGTGTGAAACGGCCGTGAAGGTGTTTGGACTTTCTTGCTGTGTTATGGGTACAACGAAGCCCCTGGCATACTAAGGCGTACCAAAGTGTCTGACTGCTATTTGACAAAAAATATCAATAAAAAGAAATGGCAGGTGAACGTCATATGAAGCCACAGATTTGTAATTGAATAATACGTCAAAGCGTATGAGTACAAGTAGTGCCATAAAAAGAAATATGACTTCGGAACCTGCTGAGGCCAGGGAGGGAGCTGCGTGAGGATCCGGATAACAGTAGGATGATCATCGAGGGAAATATCTAGGGATTCCCCTGTGTGTTCAAGCTGTTTCCCTCCGTGGTGTGTCCGTCCCTTCATAGGTCCGGTCGCCAAATCATCGGTGATGGCCTAGGCAAAAAGTGGACCTGAAAGAAAATGCAAAAGACGAAAAAAAAATGTTTGTGTGTCCCCTAGCGATTGATCCGTGTTGTGGGACACAACCTTGCCGCGCCTCCTTCCATCGCCGAAGTCGTTAATTGAGATCTTGACGAGTTGGGCTATCGTGTCGCGAAGTAGTTCGGACTCTTTTGACAGTGTCCGCGAACTTGGCCGTCAAATTAATGTTCGATTGAAAGAGGCTGCTCAGTGCTTCTGCCGTTAGGGCGGCAGTGTGCTCTTCGGTACGGAGTGAGCGTTCAGTATTTCCATTGACTGTTATGACGCCATGTGGACCAGGCATCTTAAGCTTAATATAAGCGTAGTGTGGCACCGCATTGAATCGAGAAAATGCGGTTCGTCCAAGCGGAGCTTGATAACCACTGCGGAAGGGGACAATGTCAAAGATTAGCTCTTCTTTTCTGAAATTATCTTGGGGTCCGAAGACCACTTCCAGTGTGATTGAGCCCATACAACATGCCTCTACACCTGGTATGACACCTTTAAAGGTGGTTTTAGTGGGTTTGATCCTTGAAGGATCTATGCCCATCTTGCGCATTGTATCCTGATAAAGCAGGTTCATGCTACTGCCTCCATCCATGAGGACTCGCGTGAGGTGAAATCCGTCGATTATTGGTTCAAGGACCAGTGCGGCTGAGCCGCCGTGACGAATATTGATCGGATGGTCCTTGCGATGAAAGGTGATCGAACCGGACGACCATGGGTTTTACTTTGGGGCGACTGGCTCCATCGCGTAAACGCCCCTGAGTACGCGCCACTGCTCCCGCTTGGGAATGTGGGTGGCGTATATCATATTCACCGTTTTAATTTGCGGAGGGAACTTCTTTTGCCCTCTTGTCTTTGGTGGCTGGGGCTCCTCGTCATCGTCATTGCTTTGTGACCCCTTCTCTTTGCTGTCGGCATTTGACTTGTCGGCCTGTTTGAAGACCCAGCATTCTCTGTTGGTATGATTAGCTGGTGTACCTGGGGTGCCGTGAATTTTTCATGGACGGTCGAGTATGTGGTCCAGACTAGGTGTGCCCGGATTTGTTCTTTTGAATGGTTTCTTCCTTTGACCGGTATTAGAGCCACTGAATCCAGCGTTGACAGTTGTGTCTTCAGTGATATCATCGGTGTTTCGATGTTTGTGCTTGTTGCGCTGGGGCTTGCCGTTGTCGTCTCTGGATTTAGAATTTCCATGTTTACTTGAGGTGCTGTTTCTATGAGCTGGCCAGCTATCCTCTCCCGCACAGAAGCGGGTCATAAGCATCGTAAGGGCTGTCATGGATCTCGGCTTCTCTTGTCCAAGGTGTCGGGCTAGCCATTCGTCATGGATGTTATGCTTAAAGGCCGCTAGGGCTTCGGCATCCAAACAGTCAATGATTTGGTTCTTTTTACTTAAGAACTGAGTCCAAAATTTCCTGGCTGACTCTCCGGGCTGTTGTATTATGTGACTTATGTCATCAGCATCTGGTGGTCATACATAGTGCCCTGAAAGTTGTCAAGAAATGCGTCTTCCAGGTTCTCCCAACTGCCAATGGAGTTTTCGGGAAGACTATTCAACTAGTGACGAGCTGGTCCCTTGAGTTTTAGTGGGAGATATTTGATGGCATGGAGATCATCACCGCGGTCCATATGAATGTGGAGAAGGAAGTCTTCAATCCACACCGCAGGATCTGTTGTCCCATCATACGATTCGATGTTTATGGGTTTAAGCCCTTCTGGGAATTCATGTTCCACTAATTCATAAGTGAAGCACAGGGGGTGTGCGGTGCCTCTATGTCGGGCTACGTCGCGACACAGTTCGGATGGACCTGGTCTGCGGTATTCGTCCCGGACAGTTTGGTTTTTATTGTACCTGGTGTGGCGGCCGTTGTCGCGTACTAGGGCGCGCCCCCATGATCCGTAGATCGATCTTGGATGGCCTGCTCTCTTTTCCAAGTCGTACCACATGTCATACGTATGTCCTCAACTTTTTATGTTTCTATTTGTTCGGCGACGTGATGTGGGCTGGTGTTCGGGCTGATGTGCCGATTTGTCTCGGCCACGTGGCGGCCGGTCAGCTGTATCGTGCGTGGTAGTTTAGGCTCCGGCGCTTCGTCGTCGAATTGAGGTAACAACCTGTGCTTTGGGTAGCTTTTGGTTAGGCGCTCGAGTCCGTATTCCTCGGCTGCCAGGACCTCAGTCCATCTGTCAGTGATTAAATCTTAATCAGCTTGAAGCTGCTGCTGTTTTTTCTTCAGACACTTTGCAATGGCTATAAGCCCGCGCTTGAAGCGCTCCTGCTCGACGGAGTCCTCTGGCACGGTAAATTCTTCATCGCCGAGGCTCACCTCGTCCTCGGAGAGGGACATGTAATTATCGTTCTCTGTGTCTTCATTTATGGCCTGTTCGTCATGGTTGGCTTGCTCGAAGCTTGTTCGAAGCTTCGCCTCGTCCTCGGAGAGGGACATGTAATTATCGTTCTCCGTGTCTTCATTTATGGCCTGTTCGTCATGGTTGTCTTGCTCGAAGCTTGTTCGAAGCTTGGCCTCGTCCTCCCGTCTGGCATGTTCGAAGCTTGGCTGGGCGGGGTCATCTTCGTTATCTTCGGCATCATCCGGAGTGCTATTGTCTCATGTGCCAGTATTGCTGTTTTGCCCATGGCGTGGTTTAGAGCGGCGCCGCTGACATCAGCGCTTCTCCTACTTCTCGGGAGGTTTGTCCTCACCTGTATCCTTTTTGTACTCGTCATTGTCTTCTTTGGGGGTATCCACCATGTAAATGTCATATGACGAGGTGGCTGTCCAGTGCCCTATGGGCGGTGGTTCCTCCTCTTCTCCCACATCGTCGTCCATACTGTCAATGTCTTCGGAGTCGAAGTAAAGCATATTGGTCAAGTCATCGACAGTGTCTATCAAGTGGGTGGTGGGTGGGCAACAAAGTTCTTCGTCATCCGCTTCCCACTCAAGCCGAACATAGTTCGACGAAGAATCTCCTGACAAGGAGAGAGACTTTAATGAGTTTAACACATCACCCAAGGGCGAGTGTTGAAAGATGTCCGCGGAGGTAAACTCCAAGATCTGTGCCCAATTAGATTCGACGGGCGTGGACACACGTGGTTCGGAACCTGTATCCGAAGATGGGTCCGAGGGTCGGATGGCATAGACCTCCATAGAGGTTAGATCTGTGTTCGGCTCAAGCGTCATAGAGTATGCGGCTTCCATGGTGGGGTCCAGCCCCCTATCCCTGGACAGCGCGATCTGTTCTGGATCTAGGGCCAAGACAGTTACAGGTGCAGTCTCCTCAGCATAGTCCGATGACAGATTTAAGTCATGTTCATCATCGCTACAAGGAGCAGCTGTAGTGGGATCAAATCCGTTGAAGATCAAGTCTACGCGGATGTCAGCGATATAGTTCAAGCTTCCAAATCAGACCTGATGGCCAGGGGCGTAGCTATCGATCTGCTCCAGATGGCCAAGCGAGTTGGCCCGCAGTGCGGAGCCGCCAAATACGAAGATTTGTCCAAGGAGAAAAGTCTCACCCTGGACCGTGTCGTTGTAGATGATGAAGGAGCCATCAATCCAAATGATGACGACACAGTGGAACTCTCAATGAAAGCACCAATGTTGGTGTCAAAACCGGCGGATCTCGGGTAGGGGGTCCCGAACTATGCATCTAAGGCTAATGGTAATAGGAGGCGGGGGACACGATGTTTACCCAGGTTCGGGCCCTCTCTATGGAGGTAATACCCTACTTCCTGCTTGATTGATGTTGATGATATGAGTATTACAAGTGTTGATCTACCACGAGATCATAGAGGCTAACCCTAGAAGCTAGCCTATGATTATGATTGTCCTTGTCCTACAGACTAAACCCTCCGGTTTATATAGACACGGGAGGGGGGCTAGGGTTGCACAGAGTCGGTTACAGAGAAGGAAATCTACATATCTGAATCACCAAGCTTGCCTTCCATGCAAAGGAGAGTCCCACCCGGACATGGGATGAAGTCTTCTATCTTGTATTTTCATAGTCCAACAGTCCGGCTGAAGTATATAGTCCGGCTGTCCGAGGACCCCTTAATCCAGGACTCCCTCAATGACCTCCAGCACTACCAACAAGTCGAGCTACTTGTTGAGAAGCAAAAAGCTGAGTACGAGAGGCGGGACAAGGATAAAGGCCAGTACAGTGCCGGAGGGTCCGGCAAGAAGTGTGGTGACCAAGGAGGCCGCCGTGGCAAGGATAACCAACAAGAGAGGCCCGCACGGGGCTGCGACAAGAAATAGGAAGACGATGATCATGACGAGGACGACGAGTCCGGGGACCATGAGTTTCAGAAAGCTACGGAGGCCATGTGCGTCGACGGTGGTGCCTCGCTGCACTCCTCTCACCGCTAGCTCAAGCAGTGGGCGCGTGAGATTGCGGCAGTAGAGCCATCAGTCGATGCTCGGAAGCCACTGAAGTGGTCCAACATACCTATCATTTTTTACACCGAGGACCATCCTGATCGCACAACTGCGGTTGGTACTTGCCGTTGTTGGTTAAACCAACAATATGAAACCTCAAGGTGATGAAGGTGCTAGTTCACGGCGGGGCTGTTCTGAACCTGATCTCGCTTGTTGTGATCAGAAGGTTGTATATTCCTGATGGAGACCTCGAAGAAACGGGCACGTTTCAAGGGGTCAACCCGGGAGAAGCCAGCCGAAGGGAAAGGTTACACTGCCCGTGACGTTTGAAAGCGAGTTGAACTACAGGACGGACAGGATTGTCTTCGATGTAGCACTACAAAAAAAGACACATCCATGACATTTTGGGCCGAACGAAAAAAAATGTTGTCATACATATGACACTTCTATGACGATAATTGTAAAAAACCTGGTATCATCATAGATGTGGTGGGCTCCTACTTCTATGACAAAAATCATGACAAAAAATGGGCTTTTTGTCCTGGGTGGGCCGGAGACGCAGCTGCATGACATTCTTTGGGCCGTCCATGATGGAAAAAACCGTGGTAGAAGTGAGGGGGAGGAAAATTTTGGGGAGTTGCCGGTTACGGTGGGAGGTCGGGGCCCGAGCGATGCGCGTTTCTCTCATACACGTATGCGCGTGTGTGTGAGGCGTTGGCTCTAACTGAACCCGAGCGAGGCATTGGGCTCTAACTGAACCCGAGCGATTGCAGTGCAGGCTACGCATTACTGAACCCGAGCGATCGATCGATGGTTGTTAACTGAACCCAATCGAGTGATTCCTTCGCTACTGCTGCTAACTGAAGCCGATCGATTGGATGAACAATGAGCGTTGCGAGGGGGTTTGGATGAACAGTGAGCGGTGGCGTTGCCTTTGGATGAATAGGACCCCGTGGTGTGGAGGGCTGGATGAACAGTAGACGGTGGAGGGGTGGATGAACAGGACCCCGTGGTGTGGAGGGATGGATGAACAG
>NC_041385.1:715932351-715939721 GCF_002162155.2 Triticum dicoccoides
GGATGAACAGTAAACGGTGGAGGGGTGCCCATGGAGGGGTGTATGAACAGGACCCCGTGGTGTGGAGGACTGGATGAACAGCAGACGGTGGAGGGGTGCCCGTGGAGGGGTGGATGAACAGTAGACGGTGGAGGGGTGCCCGTCGAGGGCTGGATGAATAGTAGACGATGGAGGGGTGCCCGTGGAGGGGTGGTTGAACAGTCGCCGGTGGAGTAGCGCGCGGTGGAGGCTGGATGAACAGGAGCCCGTGGAGACTGGAGGAGGTCGACGGTAGCCCGTGGAGGCTGGAGGAGGTCGACGCTGGAGATGAACAGTATCCCGTGGAGTCCTGTTTTGCGGTACGCCACACCCCTCCCGATGAACAGGAACCCCGTTTCGACCGTAGGAGGTCCATTTTGTCTGTTTTGCGGTACGCCACACCCCTCCCGATGAACAGGACCCCCGTTTCGACCGTAGGAGGTCCGTTTCGTCCGTTTTGCGGTACGCCACACCCCTCCCGATCAACAGGACACCCGTTTCCACCGTAGGAGGTCCGTTTCCTCCGTCTTGCGGTACGCCACACCCCTCCTAATCAACAGGACCCCCATTCCGACCGTAGGAGGTCCATTTCCTCCATTTTGCGGTACGCTAGGCCTCGTTTCCATCGCCTGTTCCGTCCAAGCCATCCCGATGAACATGACCACGCATTCCGTTCCGACCCAGCCGGTTGGCTCCCACGCGTTCCGTTGCCTCCCAATGAACACGACGCATTCCGTTGCCTCTCCATGAATACGACGCATTCCGTTGCCTCCCCATGAACAGAGCCCTCGCCATACGTATGCACGAGTAGGCGTTCTAGACCCCGCCCGTATGTACACATATGTGGCCGTATTTTCTTTCTTGCACCCTGGCCGCTGTACGTACGTGTACATGCTACGTGCACGCCTCTACTACGACACGTGCGCGCCTCTACATCGACCAGTATGTACGTACACGTTCGCGACCAGGATGACAACGCTACGTACGCTTCGACCAGGTGGGTCCCGACTGTCAGGCACTTCCTTGCCTGCGAAGATGTAGCTGGTGGGTCCCAGCAGTCAGGGGGGCGAATCGTTTTGGTTTTTTTTGCCCGGACGCACTTCCTTGCATGCGAAGGTGTAGCTGCTGGGTCCCAGCAGTCAGGGGGGTGAATCGGTTTTTTTGCCCGGACGCACTTCCTTGCGTGCGAAGGTGTAGCTGGTGGGTCCCAGCAGACAGGGGCTAATCGTTTTTTCGGACGCACTTCCTTGCGTGCGAAGATGTAGCTGGTGGGTCCCAACAGTCAGGGGGCGAATCATTTTTTTATTCCCGGACGCACTTCCTTGCGTGCGAAGATGTAGCTCGTAGGTCCCAGCAGTCAGGGGGCGAATCATTTTTTCGTGAAATACGGTGGCCCGTCCGGTGGGTCCCCGCTGTCTGATGGAGGAATAATTATTTTGCCCGTAATAAGGAGGCACTTCCTTGCGGCTGCCGTGGACCCAGTTGTCAGCCTCTCCACGTACAGTCCACGTCTGATGGAAGTCGTTCCTTTACCATGTTGACCACGGCGTGCCGAGAGCACCACGGCGGTGGACGACACAAGGCCTAGGAAGGTGACGACGCGGAGCCGGGGAAGACGCGGCAGTGGATGCACACGTGGAGAGGAGTCTGAGGGATCACTGGTTCGGCTGCGCTGCCGTCGCCACAGAATAACAGGGGGTGTGGGTGAGTGGAGGGATGGTCTGGCCAACGGTAGGAGAAGTAGGGGGCGATGAGGCCTCCGCGGCAGCACAGCCGGCCACGGGAGGCAGGAGCAGCCAGCATGACCAGCGCTGCTTTGGGCGGCTGGAGCAAGAAGACCAGAGGTTGAAGAAGCACGACAGCCGTTGGATGGACATCGCACGGTCACTGCAACTAGAACCGTTTATATTGACTAAGTTGACAAAGCCCTTGGTACGTCAACTTAGTAGGCCCACAGGTCAGCTTTCGAAATGGTGCGCCCCAGATGTCAGGGGGAGGAATCATTTTTTGGGCGGGTGAAGCTAGAATATACCATATTGAAGAAGAAGCACGGCATTCGTTGGATGGACATCCAACGACCACTGCTGCAGGAACCGTGTGTTGACAATAAGTTGACAAAGCCTTGCATACGCGTCAACTCTGTTTTTAGGGGACGCGTCAACTTAGTAAGGCCAGAAGTGTGTGGCAGAGAACTTATAGTCCACTTGAGATTTGTAAGAATGTGTAGCCCATTTTTGAATTCTAATGGAATTTACTACAGCCCATTTACAGTTTGTTAAAAGTACAGCCCATTTCAACCAACCGTTCAAAACAAAATTCAATAAAATTTCCCACATTTTGATGAGATCCGAATATTTTTATCCCGAAATTTCTAGTCAGATTAAATACAATTTCAATATAAATTTATATTACGTAAAAATCCAATGAAACATTGTGCTCGCAACAATTAATGAAATTAAAATTTTCAATATCCAAAAATCATATTTTTTAAAGTAATCACTATTTGGTGCATTTTTTTAGTTACTACCCACTTTTTATAATTAAATCCCATTTATTATTTCTTAAATCCCATTTTCTTGTTAAGCCTAATGCACCCCTCCTAGGAAAGATTTGCAGCCCAGCGGGGCGGAGAATAACAACTTGACCTTGCCTGGGTATTCCTAAAAGAAAGAATAGCTGGGCTAGCCATTTTCAGCTTGAAAAAAATTAATATCTGGGCTGGATATCTGGCCTGGGCTAGACGGGCCACAACCCTCCCAGTTAATAACTGTAGTGATGTTTTCGTTGTTGTTCATAGGAGAAAAATTAATATCTGGGGTAAACATCGAAAAACTGTGCAGTGCTCACACCTCAAAAACACAAATACTGCTCGAGCTGCTTGGTCCCAGCTGTTGGCCGCTTCTTGTGCAATTCTCTCGTTTATTGACTACTCCCTCCTTTCCGGTTTATAATGCTCAATTCAAAAATCTCACCAATCAAGGTAGATGGCGAGTGGTGGAATACTTTTTGTAGTTTTGCAAAAGCACCTAATTAATGCTCTTGTTATCCTCAAAAAATTATGTTTATCAATGCATTAATTGCAATGCATGCATGCATAAAGTACATGCATTGGTCAATTTTCTCTTAATACTTGCATGCAATGATTTAATGCACCTTGGAATCTGAACATGTGATGGAAAACAACCAAATTGAGCCTTATAAAATGGAAAAACTAAAATTTTGAGATAAGCCCTATAAACCGAAAAGGAGGGAGTACATAGGTTGACAATGGTGTGGGACCGTGATGTCATGAAACCAGGAGGAAGCAAAATAAATTATAGTTATATATATATATATAATAAGGAGGCACTTGTGTACCTGAGGCTATGGACCTGGTGGGTCCCCATTGTCATCCTCTCCAAGTAAAGTCATCTCCTCGCCCGCGCGCGCTTTCCGCACGAAACAGTCAGCGTCGACCGCCCCGCTTCCCGGTGCAGGCGATTGCTCCGCCTTGAAATGACAGAAGTGCCATCCGTCCATCCATATGCCGCACACATTAATGATACGCGGTTGCTGAGGCGGCTACTCCGACACCACACGTCCGTCCCTCCGCCCGCCCACCATTGCTATATAAACTGCTGCGCCGGCCATAGCCGTAGTCATCCGCATCCATTCCCTTTCTCCTATGCACACCACTACTGCCCACCATTGCTATATTAACTGTTGGTGCAGTTGGCTGACTAACACGTGGGCCCAACAGGGCACATGTCAGTTATGCAACTGCACCTGTAGTTAAGTCACTGAAGCTTCTGTTCGACTCAGTGGGACACAGGTGGGTAGCTTCAGTTAATTAATTATACCTCCAGCGCACCCCTTTTTAGTTGAAGAATGTATGAAACGTAATGAAATTTGGCATGTTTATATGAAATCCAACCGTGTATGAATGAATTTATTTCGATTAGTTCGAATTCCTGTATCACTGGCATTTGATGAACATGCAAAACAATACATACTAGCATTATTCCCAGGGTAATCACCTCGTTTGCAGGAGTTTCACATGTACTCCATCCGGTCCTTTCTAGTTTGCATACAAGTTTTGTCTGCAGTCAAAGTATCTCTACTTTGACCAATCTCATACAAAAAAGTATGCACTTCCATAATGTGCAAAGTAAAAAGGAACAGAAGGAGTACATAGATGATTATGCATCTCAGCGACTCACATGTCAAAGGCACTATTTACTTCACAACTAAAGAATAAAGAAAAAATTGATCGACGCTGCTGACAGCAAAGGGCGTCCCATTTGAAAATATCAAACGCATATCTTGCTAAAATCAATGAGCAAAATTTGACAAGGTTGTCCCATTCCAAAATATCAAATGCCTACGATTGTGGAATGGGTAGGGCTTTCCATCAGTTCGGACATTGACATGGCACCTCGTGCTAAATAAACCAGCTGTTCTTTTTGTGCAGTTCCACCAAAATCAACCAAATTCGCGCGTAGCTTGTATGATTTCGCCCTTATATGTTGCAACGCCTTGAACTTATGGGCACCTCCTTTCTTGTGGTGGAAATGAATGATTCGATGTATGCATGAACATTTTGTGCAGTTCCCATTGAAATCAAGCTGAGCACCCCTGTTTGCACAAATACAAAAAAGTGATTGGTATAAAGCAAACTGTACTATGAATTGACAGTTTCAACAGGCACATACATGGTCCATGTAGAGCACACTTTTAGAAAAATGGAACTCACCAGAAAGAATCCTAGAATAACATTGTAGTCGCGCATCACAGCAAAAAAATGGAGATTTGTCAGTCCTTCCGAGCTGAAGTTAGTTTGGTCTTGTGGGGAGTAATGTAACCATCCTTCATCTGCTCCTTCTGATGAGAAGATAGACAGGGCTTCTTCATCCTGGCATAATCGGAACTAGTCACTTCACGTACTCCATATTCTTCTTCGGAGGAAGATGATCCTGTTGTGCAAAGACAAGAGGACTACTAAATGCTAGCATCCCTGTTTGCTCGAAAAAAAAGGAAAGGAAATATTTAAAACAACACAGATGAAGCACTTCTCAAGGACAATACCACTTTTTCATGACAGTATCTAAACAGTAGCACAACACCAATAGAGATGACAAAGCTCAATCATATGGATGAAATCAGTGGGAGAGTACCAACCTTTGTCAGGAGGCTGATTGTGTAGAGCATACAGATGAAGCACTTCTCCGGAACCATCTGTTGCTATCTACGAGGGTGTCCATGCTTACTATATACTCCTCGATTAGTTTAATGTTTCCAACATCTTCTTGTGCAGTTCCACTAAAACATATAGTATCTTCAAAGAAGATCCCTGTTTGCACAAGATTACGTATGGCATCAAATCAGTGGCAAAACAATTGCTCGTTCCAGCCCTAGCAATAAATTAAGATGCAAAACTATATCATTACTTGTGTCATCATAGTTCCAGTGCTTCATTACAGCACCAGGAGTTGATTTTTGTTTTTCTTCCGCTTGTTCTTCCCCTTCATCACTTGGTTCAATAAGAAGACCTCTCATGATGTGGAATTCAAACTACTCACAAGAAGAAGATCTGAACCAAATTCGCCTTAACGGATAGGAAGTAAGATCTCCTCTTGTGCAGTTCCACTAAGATCAAGTAATCAAGCAACATTGTTGGTGTGAAATTTTGGTTGAACTGCACAAAACACTCTTAAAACAAAAGTGTTTTGTGCAGTGCAACAAAAGGTCACAATGGCAACGAGGTGAAGTAGATAACCCTGTTTACACAGAGGTGCAAAGGAAACGATTAGTGGTCAATAACGGTGGATGACACAGAAGCCAAAAAAAAGAAGCATCTACCTTATCTAAATGGGAAAGAGAGCAAGACTGTAGCATTTCCCAAACGGTGGCATTGATTGATATTAACATAGAGATTATATTAACAAAAAAATTCTTTAAACATGTAAGTTGCTTTTAACTATGGCATTGCATCAAATTTCCAGCGGCATTATTAGAGGGTGTTTGTTTACAGGGAAATTTTGGTGTAGGGACTAAAAAAACACCGTGTCAGTCCCATCTAAACGAAACAGGAGGGACTTTTAGGGACTAAAGAAAGAAGACCCCGAGGGAGTCTTTTTGGGACTTTTTCCAACAGTTGCCCCTGCCACGCATCGCACCTTGTTTCTATTAGTTCATTACTAGGGGTAACATGGTCTTTTAGCATGTTATTTAATAACCTCTAGTCCATGTTTAGTCCCCGGAACCAATCAGGTAGGGACTAGGAAGTTTTTAACCAAACAGGGCCTTAGATTTAACAATAGCTAATGAGTTGCACGGGACAGTGGACGCACCAGCACCATGTGCATCTACCGATGTACTGTGGTCATGCACAGTCTGTTGCAACAAAGAACAAACAACCAAGGAGCATATTTGTATTGGTCCCAGTTTTGTTATCTTTAGACACCTTTCCATATGTGAGCGCGGCAAATCTAGTCCTGCTCAAACTCTACAGCCTTGTCCCTTCCTTTCCTTTTTGAACTAGTACTTTCGCCCCTTCCTTTCCTCTTTGAACCACTTCCTAGATTTAGGCGATACAACTTTCCCCACTACTTTCCCCCATTCCTTTCCTCTTTGAACCACGTCCTAGATTCATGCTATACAACTTTCCCCCTTCATTTCCTCTTTGAACCACATCCTAGATTCATGCTATTACAACTTTTCCCACTACTTTCCCCCACTCCTTTCCTCTTTGAACCACGTCCTAGATTCATGGTATACATGCAGCTAGAGCAATGCATGTGGAGTAAGTAAAATATACCTTAAGGTTCTTGGGGTGTGGTTCGGTGGGCGACGGGACGACGGCGAAGAAGGAGGGGTTGGAGGCCCTCTCGTGTCACCACTGGGTGGAAAGTGAACAACTGTGCCGGTAGTGGATTCCCTCCCTCGCCGACGGCGACAGCGTTAAGCCTCCTTCCCTTCCCGGCGGACGGATCCTACCGGCTCTTTGAGCAGCAGTGAGTGGAGAGAGAGGCCCACGATGTCTTGTTTAGATCTGGAGAGGGCGAGAGTGTGTGAAGAGAGCAACTACAAGCGCTGAGGCTCCAGCGGGAGAGGGTGAGAGAGTGTGAAGAGAGCAACTACAAGCGCTGAGGCTCCAGTGTGTATATATATATACTGGAGAGAGAGTGTGAAGCATGCAAACCCTAGAAAACATTTTGACCAGTCAAAGAATCCTCCTGGCAAAAATTTTGCTCAACTATAGTTATCGAACCCGAGACCTCAAGTTTGATGATCGAACAGGCTAACTAGCTACACAACCCTCCCGTTATGTTCAACGAGAGGAAAATAACCTTTTATACATTCCTGCATTCGTG
>NC_041385.1:715939913-715943305 GCF_002162155.2 Triticum dicoccoides
ATTGTGTCATGTGGCTTTGGTGGTAAGACTATCCACAGTGGTGCAGAAATAATGCAGCCTTAGTCACCTTACCTCTCTCCACATAGTATGTTGGGTCCCACCAGTCAGAGGGTGAAACAAACAAATTAATAAGAAAAAATAAAAGCGCCAGCGGTGTATCTTACCTCACACATCTCGCTACTGCTCGGGAACACTGTCTAATTGATCCCTCTGTTCGCTCACATACTATTTTAAGTGAATCCTTATTATAACATGCCCACAAATTTTGGGCACTTGTATTCGACTTAAGTCAGTGTGCCAACGTATCTCGTATACTTACTACTCCCTTCGTCTAGGTGTAATAAGTCACGTTAGAAGGTGCAACGGGACCAAGGTGCGTGCGTCTGCGTGTGTGTGTTTAACAGCATGTGTGTGTTAGGGAGTGCGACAGGTCGACCTACTCCTATAGAGAGATTGTGTGTAGTGTACAATTTTAGCTGCGAGAGTCGGTGCATCCTCTCGTTTTCGGGCGTGTCCGGTAGGGACATGCGGACAGCTGCCACACCCGCTCCTGACTAGCCTGGCCCACCCAAAGCCCCTCCATCGCCCGCGTGCGCTTCCCTCCCGAAATGGTCAGCGCCGCTCCAAAGAATCGGTGCCGCATTCATGCCCGGGCAGAGACGACGCGACCTCTCACTGGCACAAGAGTGATGGTTGCTTCGTCCGTCCAACTTACTGTTGGGTCTATGTGATTTAACGGCTCATTGGTCTTTATTACTGAGGTGGTAGGACTGCTGGATGTCCCACTCTTTCGGCGAAAGGAGGTACTACTACTACTAGATTACAATTTTCTCCATTCTTACAGCGGAGGAGTGCAAGAGCAGTGAAAACACGCAGGATCAGTGAATACATGGCCCACCTCACACTATCACAGTGCGACACCTAACTCTTTACATAGTACTCCCTCCGTTCTTAAATATTACTATATGAGTCCCCGTGCATTGCCGCGCAATAGCGGTATATCTCTCTATGCAAAATTATCGATTTCATAGAACTAAAAAAACTCTATAACTGCATGACAAATGTGGTAGCCAAACTAAATAAACTCCCAACATCATTTAGATCATCCCACGTAAGGAAAAAAGATCAGCCAACTCCTACTGCGTAATGGGATTATATTTTTATATTTAACATGTTAATGGGACTTAAAAGCTCACTTACATGCATGCTACCGGTGCATGCTTGCATGCAAAAATGTTGATGTGATTTAAAACCCACTCACATGCATGTGCCACGGTATTTCTACATGCTTGCATGTGGCTTAGTGAGGAGCCTCTCAACGTCTAGATCAGACGGCTATTATGGACTGATTTACTTCATCTAAAAGCTACATCAATTTTGATGATGTGGCTCAAGGAGAGGATAGAGAATTCCTAGTGGTGGGGAGTAGCTATTACTAGTAGATATGTCTTTGTAGAGATTCCACTAGGTGAAGTACATACAGAACAAAATGAATGAATCTACACTTAAAATGCATCTATATACATCCGCATGTGGTTCATGGTGAAATCTCTACAAAGACTTATATTTAGGAACAGAGGAAGTACTAGTATAGTACTATGTACTGTAATTTATCAGCGAGATAAATTGTACAATGCTATGAAGCTTCCAGCTCCTGTTACATGTATCTTGCGTCCAAGGTTGCCCGTTGCAACATTTCATCAAATACAAAGGAGACTAACATGCATGCTATTGCATCTCAATGATTGACAGATCATAGCAAATATGTACTCCCTCCGTTCCAAAATAAGTGTCTCAACTTTGTGCAAACTTTAGTACAAAGTTGTACTACTACTAAAGTTGAAACTTATTTTGGAACAGAGGCAGCTAAAGAAAAACACGATCCATGCAGTCCATAGCCCTTGAACCATGAACTCTGACCAGGCTTCAATTTGCTGGCAACGTTCGAGCTTCCTAATAAATGAAGTTTGCAACCTTTTGACCATCGGATCATTTTGTGCAGTTTCACCAAAATCAAGATGAGCATCCCTGTGGCAAAGAAATTAAAGAAGCGTGATTAGAATAAGATTACTGGGACTAGTTGATGAGACATAAACTCATCACAAATACAGTACATAGAAGCCAATAGAGGTTTCCCTTGGAAAAAAAAGCCAGTAGAGGTATCAGGTATGTGCGGGGCAAAGAAGTAGAGAAATATCCACAGGGAGTGATATGGGCAGCTGGAGCAGTGGTGCAAGCCGGCTGTAAAGGGAGTTGTACCTGAGGGACATAGCTCAACCTTGAGGAGGGCAGCGGGAGGCGGCAACTGCCCACGTCGCGGCAGTGAGCAAGGGATGAAGGCAACCTCACCGGCTTTGTGAGAGAGAACGGCGGGGACCCCTGATCGGGACGTGCCGACAGTGAGTTTTTGCCGTCGGCGACGGCCACCGCATCTACACTAAGCATCCACCCCTTCCCCAAGCGGACGTGATCCACCGGGATGTTAGAGATGTGGCCACAGTCGTTTTGTGCGAGACAGTGTGAAGAGAGCAACCCCAGCAAGCAACCGTGTAGGCTGGCCCGTCCTGACTATGTATATAGTGGAGTGCTCGCGCGTGTAGGAGTAAACTCCTCTCCAAAATATTAACCTTGTGATTGGCTCTTCGCCTCTTCGGGAAGTCGAGCAATAATGGTAGTGCAATATATATCGTTCTGGCTATATGAGACCGAATGAATTGCTGCACGTCCACCACGTGGGCGAGCGTCGAGGGGCGAGGGAGAGTGCTAGTAGTACATACAGAGAAAAATGAGTGAATCTACACTCTAAAATATGTCTATGTACATCAGCTTTTGGAGTATGTACTAGTAGTTCATATTTAAATCTACTAAAGGACATATATATTCCAAACAATATGATATAATCTCTATAACCAAGGTAGTAGGGACGAGGAGTAAATGGAGGGAGTAGTAAATTTTTCTCCTCGTCGTGCAAGCCACCGCGAGCATGGGCGAGGGAGCGGGCGTAAAGGCGGAGCAAGCTTCACCTCATCCTGCGAGCCACCACACCCGTGGGCAGGGGAGACGGCGTACTAAACAAGCTTCTACTCGTTCTGCGAGTTGACGGGACACATCAAATGTACTCCAGTGTATAGAGCCTTGCCTCTAAGGTTGGCCCCACATGGTTTGCCTCTTTTTTTAATTTAACATAACGCGTCAAGTCGCAATTTGTTTGTTCACCCGTGGTAGACGATTCTCCCTCCACCAAGTGGACAACCAGTACACGTGCCAAATTACCACGTGGGCTGCCTTTTTCGTACAGAAATGAGCTCCGCCGTGTACCCACGCGGGTGTGGTTGGGAAAGAGACGGGAGTACGTGCACCGTGCATGCACCTCTTATCTTCATGCACGTCCC
>NC_041385.1:715943561-715946864 GCF_002162155.2 Triticum dicoccoides
TGAGAGAGATACAAACCGCGCTCGTGAGTGTTTTTTGTTTTGGGGTGGGGGTGGGGGTGGGGTGGGGGGTTGATTTCGTGAATTATTTGAGGGAATATGTGTCGATGACATCTCAAACAAAATTTTGCATGCAATGTGTGTGAAATGGAGGCCTATCCATATCATACATAGAGGGTCGGGCAATCCACGAGACGAGAGGGAGGGGTCATAGCGATCGATAGAGTCGAAGAGAGGATCAAGTGGGTGGGTGCGAGATCGATGAAGAGAGCCATCGAAATTGTGTGTGTGTGCAAGTCAAAGATATAGCTCGACTGGCCTACCGGAACGTTAGAGGGCACATGTCAAGTTTGTGTGTGGCAGGGAGACATGACTAGAGCGCTTGATGTATCGGTGTGTGTGGGTGGGAGGGGGTGGGGAGGGGTAGGCAGAGGCCTAACTATAGAGGTAGAACAACTCATATATGTGTTGAGAAGGAGAGACCCAGCTATGTCTTGAGGGAGATCGGTCGACATCCATACATAACTGAAGGACAGGAAATATGATGGGACAGAGAGAGAGAGAGGAGAGAGAGGGGGAGAGGAAGGGAGAGGGGTAGAGTGCTAGATGGGTGATGGAGTTGCTTCTCGGAGATGTTGGGAGAGGCCTACTAGACAAACTGAGGATGGAACTGCAATGTTATCGATAAGAGTGGGGATGTGTTTCTGTGTGTGCCTATGCATGATAGATCTGTCGGGACGCATCCATGGATGATGAAGGGGAACCATGTGTTTGGTAAGCAAACCTAGCTAGATCGGTGGATCAATTCTTGTTTGTCGGAGGAAGGGAGAGACACAACTAATGAGGTAGATCGATCGACGTGTGGGTAAAAATGAGTTATAAGGACCTAGCTATCTATATGTACAGTGAGAGATCGGTCGGTGTATGTCCATTTGTTAGAGGCAAATAAGGCCCAGTGAGACGGATAGACAGAGAGAATGGAGCTAGGAGGTGGTGCGAGAGGCCCAACTACTAGCTAGATAGGGGGAGGAGTGTGCGGTTGTGAGATCGATGAAAAGAGGGGCGAGAGTTTACACATGTGTCTGACCGTATGAGAGACACGAGGCAAGGACACATAAAGTAGGAGATTGAAGGTGTGTGTATATGTTGTAGGGAGGCATCGCTGGAGAGGTTTATCGATCGGTGTGTGTCGGAAAGGAGTTGTGGAGACTCTGGGAGAACGACCTAAAGAAAATAAAATGAATGTGCCCGGTGGATAGAATGCCGATGGAGGGGGAGGGCGAGGAGGGTGTGTGCATGCACGAGATAAAGTTAGTGGTAGCTACAAAGGTTAGAGGATTGTGTGGGTGTAAGAGACTAACAAAGATCATAATTTGATATGAAAGCGGATTCATATATTTGAATAGGAGATCATAGTGTTTTAAACATTGCATGCATGAATATAGCGGTGATACACGTGTTGTGCACATGTTATACCATAATGTGATAATGCATGGCATTTGCAACTCACAGCTAAATGCCGAACAATCTAAACCATACTATACATCAAACAATCTCACATTTTATTTGAATTTGTGATAAATGTGTGGCGTTTGCAGCTTACAACTAAATATCAAGCAATCTAAACAATACTATATATCGAACATTCTCACATTTTATTTGAATTTGTGGTAATGTGTGGTGTTTGCAACTCACATTTAAATACTTGTAGGCGTAGGGGGCGGGGCACCATACATAATGTGATAAACACATTATACATATGAGACATGGTTTAGATTATGAAGATCTAGCTAGAGCTAGAAATGTAATGTGATTTGAAATCAAAATAAATTGGATTCAAAAAATCTATTTCGAGTTCATATAGTACACAGAGTTCATATGTAACTCGAGACTAATCATGTGGTGTGCTGTAAAAATAATACACAAACGATGGTTTACTTGACAATAATGATGATTGTAGATCTTATTAAAACAGAGAAACGAATTCAAATGCTTTGACTTCACAACAATCATTACTGTAGATCTTATTCAAATTTAGTTCATATTGAAGCGGTAGTATATACGATTGGAATGCACTAAAACGTTCATTTGAGTAGTAGGTTGCATGATACACGCAGCAAAATATTTTAATTGAACATAACATGAATTCAAAGTTTTGAATGACATTTGTAGTGCGCATTGATTTGGTACAGTACACGTTTGGCTTGTCCGAAAATTTCAACCCGCGCCTTGTTAGCTCGAAATATTTAAGATATATCTTTGTCTCGTTGTGCTCCGACAACTCCCTCCATCTCAACCCGCGCCTTGCTATTCCAAAATTACAACGCGCGTGAAAACTCCCACCTCCTGTGAAATACCGACACACGAAATGCCCGTGGCACCCCAGAACCGAAAGAACCGCCTCAAATCGGTGGGGGGGTACTTTCGTAACTTACCCCACATTTCGAACAAGCGCGTCTCTAAGCCATGGTTCCCCACTGCCATCCCATACGCCAACCCATTCGTACACTGAGGCCGCGAAAACCCGCGACGAAACCCCACACCCTGCTCCGTCCGCCACCCAGCCGGAGCCTCTTCCCCGACGACGTCGTCCACAGCAACACCTCGACGTCCCTCATCCACCGTACCGGATGAGGATCCGTCGTCGATCTCATCGTCCCGCCGGTTCAGCCACCCCGTCCTCCACCTCCAAGGAGCTGCCCTGATGTTCCCCTCATCTTTCGCGCCACCTCCATTCCCACACCGCCGTCTTCACCTGCACCACTGGAAGAGCATAATCATCACCATTTCCTCGGATGAAGTTGCGGCCTAATCGGCACCACCAAAGAGGTTGTACACTAATCGCCGCATTTTCTTTTTGATTCGATCTCACGGTGCTGCTGGCACTCGGTCCCGAGCGGACACGGCGCGGCTCCATCCACGGCGGCGTCGCCGGCCACTTCCTCCACGGCGTAGCTCCCTCGGCGGCGACGTCCACATCAGTAGGAGCTGCTGCTGCTTTAGCTCTCACTCGCGCTGCTGCTCTGCTCTTGCTCTCGGTCCCTTGCCTAGTTTGCTCTTGCTATTGCTCTTGCTCGCGCTGCTGCTCTCGCTCTTGCTCTTGCTTGCGATGCTGCTCCGATTTGGCTACACTTCAGTCGACTGAATCGACTTTTGGGTTAGTCGACTTTCAGGGGGTGGGCTCGCCGGAGTGAAGGAAGAACCAGCCACAGCGGGGAGGGGGGCTCGCTGGAGAGGTACCCCACTATCTATCTTAGGGTTCAGGATGTGGGCGATGGTCACCGGCGGTGGCGGGGCGGTGGCGTG
>NC_041385.1:715947013-715971552 GCF_002162155.2 Triticum dicoccoides
GGGGCGGCGGCAGACCGACGGTGGGGAGTGTTTTTGGGGTGGGCAGGGCAGCGCACCGCCAGCCGCAAGCGGCAGGGGGGCTGCTGTTTGGCCGGTGGTGGCTGGCGGCTCAGGGGGGTGGAAGTTGAAGATGAACCGCAGGCCCTTGATTTCGTATCCAACAGCTGCAAAATCGACTGACCAGAGATGAAAAAGTCAGTCGACCGACGTGTAGCCTCACCTTGCTAGTGCGTTCAGTTTCGACAGCAAAGTTTAGTTTCGACATCAAAATTCAGTTTTGACTGTTAAGTTCAGTTGCGACAGTTAAGTTCAGTTTCGACTGTTAAGTTCAGTTTCGACAGTTAAGTTCAGAGATGAGCGGCTGTTGTATTTTACATCTAGCACTTTGTGGTTATATATTTTACGTCATGTATTGGAGATGCTATTAGAATTCCACTCAGGTTAACGTTGTTCGTTGTCTCTCTTGCCCTGCTTCAGCCTCGGCGTCGTACAACTCACCGGAGCTGCTCCAACAACGAAACCCTCCATCACAGCGGAGCAGTACCTCGGGCTCCATCTCTAGACGCCTAAGATCTTCATCCCCTCCTCCGACAGCAAAGTCAGCCGGAGCATCCTCACCGGCCAACCCAATCATGCTAAGATCGACATGGCTTCGCTAAAGAGGTTATACACTTGTTATATATATTCTCCACTGAGCACACGGATTTGTTCCTTTAGTGTCTCCTTGAAAGAAAAAATGTAGGAATTTTAATTTTCACTTGTCCTCCTTTTCAAATTCCTATTCATGAAGCACAAGACTAAGAAATAGTAGCATAATAGCATTATAATCGTACAGTTTCCTGTGGTTTGACTTAATCTCACCATGCTTCTTTGCATCCTGTGATCTTCCAATTGTTGTGAATGAAACACCCAGATTGGCAGAAATCCTGTGTTTTTAAATTCTCTATTTTGCACATGCATTCCTATCCTATTCCTGTCTATTTCCTATCCCTGCATTGTTGGAATCCTCCAATTCAAACGAGCCCTTACAGAATTACTTCTCTTACAGATAGTTGTCAAAGAAAACCTTGCGTGGTTTGTCGCGCTCCTGTTGCATCGTCGTCCACCCCAGCTTAGCTGCTCCAACAATAGAAGGGTCCAGCACAGCAGAGATCCGGCCTCCAAACTATCTTTCGCCGCCTCACATCTTCTTCCCCATCGCTGGCAGCCATGAAAACTGCATTACCATCATCAACCGAGCAGACGACACGGGTCCGGAAGAGAGGTCGCACTCTTTCGTGTCTGCTTATGTTATGCATCGCTTAATATTACATGCTACTTTATCGTCCTGTTCACCGATTAGACTCTGAGTCAGCTCCAAACTAATGGTCAAACTTGAGTTTTTAAATGGTTGTGGGCTACATATTAGGGCCGCTATCAATAGTATATATCTACTATCTGGTTGATCTCCGGTGTCTACTACGAGTTTCATGTTTGGTGGGAAACAAATAGTAAAGAAGCTATTATCTATATTTTTTAACTGAAGCCATTATCTGCCTGCTATTATTGGTTTTGGGTCTATCCACAGGTTGCTACCATCACTCTGGATTTCTGCATGCACTCCTTACATAATCTCACTATGTTTTATTCCTATGCATGACAGTTATTGTAAACAATGGAACTGAACATGTAGAGCAAAAGAGACGAGCCTTGCGTGGCAATAAAATTTCATGCAGACGTCGCTCCATGGTAGGCGCAAAGGCAGCCCCCCGTCCACACATTTCGGATTGTAATCGAGAGGAAGATATCTGTTCTGAGGGGGATTCAGAAGGAGAAGATAACTCCTATTTACCCCCTGAGGTCTTCGCTCTAACTTGGCATGCTAATGTTGGCTATATCATGCATATGGTGTCTTGCATTGCTTACTTTATACATCAAATATGTCATCTGCTTAGTTTAGACATCCTTTGTGCGAATGCCATCTGTTTAGTTTATTCATCGTTTATGTGAATTATGCAACACCATCTTGTTTAGCCAGGCATCATACATATGAATTTTGCAATGCCATCCTGCTTAGCCAGTCATCTTATATGTAAATTATATCAGGCCATCCTTTTTTTCCGTTACATATTACATTTGTCAACAATGTTAGTACATTCAACTGCTCTTTGTGTGCATCAGCCATTTCACACGGTGATGGCAAATTCTGGAGTGAAAACAAGGTCTTCAGAGCGGACTATGCTATCTGACGAAGCGCATATCTCGCTGGTTACGGATAGCTCCTCACAGGAGGATTCAGAGACAGATGATCAGTCCTATTCCCCCCCCGAGGTGTATGCTCTAACTTGGCAGGGTTATGTTGCTCATATCGTGCGTATGGTGTCTTGCATTGTTATGTCATTTGATTAGTTTAGACATGCTTTGTGTGAATGCCACCTGTTCAGTGTCTAATTACCATATATGTGAATTATGCATTGCCATCTTGTTGCAAGACATTTATATGTGAATTATACAATGCTATCTTGTTGCAAAGGCATTATATATGTGAATTATGCAATGCCATGGTCTTTAGCCAATCATCATGTACGTGATTTATATCATGCTATCATTTTTTTGTATTACGTGTTCCATTTGTCGACAACGTTTGTATATTCAACTACTCTTCCTGTGCATCAGCCATTTGAAGCGATGATGGAAGTATCTGGAGTGAAAACAAGGTATTCAGAGCAAACAAAGCTACCTGCTGAAGCAGATAGCTTGCTGGTTACAGAGAGCTCCTCAGAGGAGGATTCAGAGACTAATGACCAGTCCTATTTCCCCCCTGAGGTCTATGCTCAACCTTGGCAGGGTTATATTACCCATGTCATGCATGTTGTCTTGCATTGCTTAGTTTTTACGTCATATATGGATTGCCATCTGCTTACTTGCTTACTATATAAATCATATATTTGAATTATTATTTTTTGACTATAAACAGTAGGGTAAGACCCCACTGCAATTTTTATAAATTAAGGAGCAAAGTAGCAAGTAGTCTTGAGGGGCTTGAGATAAGCCCTAAAACAGAAAAAGGAACTGAACCTACTGAAAGAAGAAAGAAAAGAAAAAACCTACTAGCCTAAAAACAAATAAGATTACAGAATGCCTTCAAGCCAAACAGAAAATTGCCTCTCATGCTTTTTCCTCATTCTAAACTTTAGAAGTTTTTGTTCCTCCTGAAAAATGAACTTCCATCCTTGAAATGAAGGAGCAATGTTTTCAAAAATCTTATTATTTCTAGTTATCCAAATGGCCCATGCTCCAAGTATGATGATCTCCATGTAAAATGGAAACCTTAGCTTGTCTTTAAGATCTTGGAATGCTTCCAGAACAGATAAGTTTGGGGTTCTTGTTGGACATATGTCATCCCAGCATTGTTGAGCAAATGGACAACCCCAGAATAGGTGATGTAGTGTTTCTTCTTGCTGACAACCTCCAACTGCACAGTTATAAGCTTCCAACACAAATATTTTCCTTCTAAGCAAATTCCTTGTGTTTACTCGATCATGTAGAAGTTGCCAAAAGAAAACTTTATGCTTAGGCTGACAGCAACTCTGCCAGATCCAATTGAAATGTGGAGGGGTTTGCTTATGTCCAATCAAGACTTTATATGCTTTGATAGATGAATAGTGCTCATTCCCCCAAATGTAACTCCATGTGTCCAGTGTGTCCAAAAAATCTGATTGTCTCATGGAAATACAAATATCCTCCATTTGTAAGAATTCCTCATATGCCTCAGTTGTTAAGGGGAGAAAGAATAGATCTACAGGTACTCAGTCTGCAACGCTTGTTGGATATTCAAATGAGGGTTTCTGACAAAAGAGAATAGGTGGGGGAATTGGTGTTTCAATATTGCTTGGTTCCACAGATCTTCCCAAAAGAATGCAGAGACCCCATCTCCCACATTACATCTAGCAATAGCTTTGTACTGATCAATGAGAGCTAGGTTGGATTTCCACCAGAATGATCCAATCATGTTGTCCCCTAGTAATTTTCCATCACTATAGTATGTCTCCCAGATCAAGTTGACCCAAGGTATATCATGCCTGTTGAAGAATTTGTGAAGGTTCTTCATGACCAAAGTTTTGTTGTGTGTGAAGATATCCAAAACTCCTAATCCCCCCTGGTCTTTGGGTCTACATACTGTGTGCATTGCAACCAAAGCAGATCTTTTGTCCTCCATATCAGGGCCTCTCCAAAGACAGTGCCTCAAATATTTGATGATCTGTTTTTTTATAGTAATGGTAATGTCCAGACAGCACATGAAGAAAACTAATAATGATGTCATCACTGACTTGACCAAAAGTAATTTACCAGCTTGAGTCATGAAGATAGAGATACCTGCCAGTCTTTTTGCAATCTTGTTAACTAGGGGGAGGCATTGCTCAACAGTTGGTTTGTATATTCCCAAGGGCAGACCAAGGTAAGTAAAGGGGAATTGACCTCTAGCACACTGCAAGGTGTTTGTAAAAATCTCAACCCTATCTTCAGCAATATTCAGAGGAACCATGATGGACTTCCCATAATTCACTTTGAGCCCTGTTGCAGTAGCAAAAGTATTCAGAAGAGCCTTTAAACAGAACAGCTGGCTAGAATCAGCTTGCATAATCACCAGTGTGTCATCTACATATTGCACAATTGGGAAGTGCGGGCAAGAGTTTATTTGGAGTGGAGCAGTGATCAGGTGTAATCTCATTGCTTTGTTAAGAATGGATTGCAACAAGTCAGCAGCCACCACAAAAATTAAAGGAGAATAAGGATCTCCTTGTCTTACTCCTCTTTTGATGTAAATTCTTTTCCCAGGCACACCATTCAATAATACAGAAGAGGATGCAGTTGTCAATAGAGCTTCCATCCAGGAAATCCATTTCTCTCCAAAACCTTTAGCTCTAAAAATATCAATCATAGCAGCATGCTCAATTTTATTAAAAGCCTTCTCAAAGTCCAATTTAATAACTAAGGTTTCCTCCTTAGACTTATGACACTGATGAATGTATTCATATGCCCATCCTAAGCAATCCTGGATCACTCTATCTTCGAGGAAGCCATACTAATTAATATGCACCATTTGTAGAATCACTCTTTGCAATCTATTAGCCAGTAATTTTGTAATTATCTTGAGAACTCCATTCAGCAAGGAGATCGGTCTGAAGTCATTTGGGGAAAGAGGCACCTCTTTTTTTGGCACTAAAGTTATGAAAGAGGAGTTGATGCTTTCAAGATTTACATTCCCAGCGTGGAATGCTAGTATAAGCTCAAAGACATCAGTTTTACTAATATCCCAACAACTTTTGATAAACTCATTATTGAATCCATTTGGCCCTGGTGATTTATCTACAGGCAGATTTTTAACCACTTCTTCAACTTCTTCCAGGGAAAAAGGTTTTTCCAAATCAAGGAAGATTTGGGGGTCAACTGTGTTTTCATAGAGATCATATAGGTCAAAGTGCATGGAATGACCATTAGATTGTCCCAATCTTTCTTTAAAAGCCTCCCATAGTATTGCAGCCTTTCCATCATGATCTGTTACTTCTAGTTGATCCTTATTCAACAGCATAGCAATCTTATTGTGTCTGTGATAAATAGAGGCTTTAGTGTGGAATAATTTAGTATTCTCATCTCCAAATTAATTCCTTTGATTTTACCTCTCTGTTTCCAGTAGATCTTCTGATCATTTAGCATAGTTAATAAAAAGTCCTTGATCATTGTCCTGCAATTATTCTCAAACACTGAAAGATCCCTGTACTCCTCAATCATATCCCAAAGAAAGATACAGTCATTTAGATCAGCAATTAGGTTTTTATGAGAAGCTAGAGTTTTAGCCCACAACTTAAGTGCTCTTCTGACATTCTTGAATTTAGCATTGATCTTCTTTACACAATCTGCATGACCCACTGGAATATTCCAAGCATTCTCAACCACCTGTTTGAAAGAGCTATGTTTAAGCCAATAGTTTTCAAATCTGAACACTTTGGATTTTGGGATATTTGTGCCAATTTTAATCATGCAAGGTAGATGATCAGAAATTGGTTTAGCCATAGGAAGAGCCAAAGTATCTGGATAGCTTGTCATCCAGGCAGTAGAGGTGAAAAAGCAGTCTAACTTTTCCAATAGGGGGTTATCTTGCATGTTACTCCAGCTAAACTGCCTGCCTTTTAGGAGAAGTTCAATCAAACCAAGTTCACTTATAGCCTCATTAAACATAAGCATTTCATTAACATCCCCTCCAGGTCTGTTTCTATCTTCAGGAGTTCTAATAAAGTTAAAATCTCCCATGATAATCCAATCCACATCATTAGGCATTTGAATATTACCAAACGAGTCAATGAACTCAATTTTATCCTCATGGTTGCAAGGACCATAGATGTTTGTGAGGATCCAACTTTTGGAGGATGTTCTACAAGTGAACTGAATGGATAAAGAAAACCTGTTTTGAAACATAAGATCCCCAGTAAATAAAGCTCCATTCCAAGCAGTGAGGATACCACCTAATGCCCCAATGGAAGGCAAGTATTCAAATTTACTAAACCTCTGGGGACAAACTTTATGGATATAGGCTAGATCAAAATGTTCTCTTTTAGTTTCCTGCAAACACACAATCCCAGCTACACTTTCTTCCACTTTTTGCCTGATGGCCAACCACTTATCAGATGAATTGATACCCCTCACATTCCAGTTTAGGATGTTCCAGGTCCTATTGTTATTCATTAAAAACCAGCTTTATGTTTCTTTTCTCATCAGGGCCCACCCCCTGATGAATATCCCAAATAGCAAAATTATTGTGATCCACAGAAGTAACAATACACCTAGAGCAAGGTGGCATATACCAATATTGGACAAAAGCATAAGACCAGAAAAACCCTAGCAACCAGAACTGACATCCAACAGAATTCACAGGATCAGAAAAAGCAGTAGTCTCTCTCATATCAGGATACCATAACTGACATTTCAGCATAATACAGAAACCAGACAAAAAATGCCACCTAGGGCTAACATCCATTGTGCAGTAGGTGCAAGGGCTACAGTTCATTGCATACAAATGACAACAAGTTCTCAAAATATAACAGCAGGCCATTCTGCTAACTAACATATGCTGCTGTTGTAGACTCATCATCAGACAGGCCTTTATTGAGCTGCATCTCCTATGGCCTTGGACACCTTTGCCACATCTTCCTGTCCCTTCTTCTTAGGTTTCTTGGACAGTTTTTCTTGAAGCTCCTCCTCAGCAACCTTACAGAAAGATTTAGACAGATTTTTAACCACAGAATTCCGAATAAGTGGAGGAATGGCATTACATGGCAAACAAGATTTAGCATCACATGATTTCCTTCTAAATCCCTTATTATCTTTTTTAATCCCGTCACTCCTTCTTACCTGTGTTTCCACCAGAGGTTCTTTATCTCTTCTCTTTCTTTAAATGGCCTCTCCAAGTGGCAGGACTTTATTTGGATACAATTGTTGCAGAGGACTACTTGCCCCAGTGGAAGAATGAGCAGCAGGACTAATACCTTCATTTTCCTTTCCCAGCCCCAGGATAAAATCTCTACAGGTGGGTGCCTGGGAAGTGATACATCTATCAGGTATGTGAAAAAGCAGAGTTTCTTCTTGCTCACAATTAGCATTCAACAGTTTCCATATATCAGATTCGAGCAAATGGATAGTCCATCCAAACTTATCAGATGTCAAGAACAAATGGATTATGAAATTAAACCAACTTACTGGAATTTCAATTTTAAAAGTTGGAGTATCTCCTTGGGTTGCTGGAGCTAAGTGTTGAATCCATAATCCTAGCCCTTCTTCAGTGATTAAATGAGAGCCATCAATAACTTGTAAAGCATGATCTTGTGCCAATGTATGCATGTCAAACATAGAAGGAGAGCCTGGCAGAGAGAAGGACCCATAGTTACCTTTAGGGTTTGTTTCAGAAGAGGAACCAATGTGAGGGACTGGAACATTTGCCTTGCCCTTGATATCTGGGATAGAATTTTGCTGTGTATGGGTAGCAGCCACAGCAGCAACACTGTCAGAAACACCACAAGGTACTGCACTCTTTTCAGAAGAAGGAATTTCCAGCCTAATTTCAAGCTGCTTGTCTATGGCTAAGTTTGGCACAGAGTTGCCAGTAACTTCAGTGACTCTGACAGCAGTGAGCATATCAGCAGTGGGAACTGGCTGCAGGTTTAGTTGTTTAGCAGCAACCAAATTCAGAGAAACAACTGCTTGCTGTAAGTCCACATTCAGTTGTGGATGTTCATTGTGTTGCAACACCTGTAAATCCTCATCCTCTCCCACAGCATTATAGGCCATAGCAATGTTAAGAAGCCCTTGACCAAGTGGAGGAACTTGCACACCTTGGTTGACCTCTTCACTGGCTGAGTGAGTCAATGACAGTAAGCCATAAGAAAGAGAAACAGTAGTGGTAATGCTGCTGTTGGGTGCTCCATCCTCAGGCAGAGCTGGAATCTCAATTGGAGGCTATTGAGGTAGAATAGGAGCTGGCTGTGGGAAAGCCCAGTGATCCCCTTGCTCTACTTGCTCTTACCAGTCATCCCAGTCTTCATTAGGAGCATGCATGTTGTGATCAGGCAGAGGTTGAAAACCAGGGAAATCATTGGCATGTTGAGGTACAGGGTGTGGGTCCACTCCAGGAGGTGGAAATGGATCTTCATCAGCAG
The DNA here is from genome assembly GCF_002162155.2 of Triticum dicoccoides. Lineage (NCBI taxonomy): Eukaryota > Viridiplantae > Streptophyta > Magnoliopsida > Poales > Poaceae > Triticum > Triticum dicoccoides. The sequence goes on from NC_041385.1 coordinate 715,955,704, forward strand.
GTCCACCACCCAGCATTTCCTCAAGAAGAACCTCAATAGAGCAGGTCCAAGATTCCTCCTCAAATTGTTCTCCTTCAGACCATCTAATACTCTTTGGGATGTCTCCAAGCTCTCTGACTCTAGCCTTAACCAAAATCTTACCCTTCAATGCATCCTCTCTTGCCCAACTAATGATCTTACCCCACATGGATATCGCAGAGGCTATATCTTCAGAGTTACAGAAATCAAACGGGACCCCCACAAACAGCAACCAACAAGTTCTGTTGAAATGAACACGGCGCCAGTTTCTACCCTGATTGTGCTTCGTAAAAGAGATAAAAACATCACCAAAAGCATGCGGACCCTGCTGAATGAGTCTGTCTCGATCTCTGACATGCGTGAACCTGACGTAGGCTTCCCCAAAAGGGCAGGGCTGGATTTCTGTAAATCCAACTTGTGCAACTTCCTGAAGAAACTCCTCTAGAACATCACGCACATTTGGAAAGAATACCTCATTCGGATGCGGGAAGATGCTTGCAATCACACAATCCTCGTGCCTTCTCTGGCTATGCGGGACAATCGCGTGAGAAACGCCATTGCGACCCTCAATGGCCTGAATCTGGAAATCTTGTGGGACGAAAGGTTGCGGGTCTATTGGGATATTGGCCATCGACGACGACTCTGGCAAGGATGTAACCAGAGCCCCGTCCAACAACAATGGCAGCGGCGGCGAGCTTGTCGAGGCTGAAGCAGAGGTGGCAGCAGGGAAGGAAGGTGAAGTGGAAGGCGAGGAAGCAAGCGTTGGTCTCGGATGGAAGTTTGGGAAAAAACCCTTGACCAGCTCCTTAAATGAAGGCACCTGCCGAGTTTGTGCCGCCGGCCCAATACACCGAAACCAAGACTCCACTGCACCCTTGGCCCAGGCCTCTTCTGGTGGGCTCTCGAAAGTGTCAAAAGGAATAAAAGGCAAGCGCCCAGGTAAATTTGGTATAGTGCAAAAACGGGCCATGTGACCGTTGGCCACACATGCATAGCAGATCACGGGATTACGTGAATATTGCGTGCCTTGGTGCTCCATCAGTGGCCTGGGTTGACCAGGGTTAAGGAGCAATGAATCAATATTATTACTACCTTGATTAGTGCCCTCTTGAATGCGCCTTGATAATCGCTCGAAAACTGATCTGCCATCCCTCACCACCGCGGAATAGCTCCAGTGATCGCCGGAGTGAGAAACAATGGCCTTGCCGGACCTACCCACTAAAGTCCATTCTTTGTCAAGCTCAGCATAGAACAGAGCCTCTTCACGTTGCCAATTTGGGCCACCAAAGTTCCAAAGGTTAAAAACCAACTCAAAATCTTTCTCAACGATTTTACCCGCATTATAGATCTCAAAACCCACTGCTTTAGAAGCAACCGAAAACATGAACGACCTATCCTTCAAGAAACGAACACGAAATCCTTGCGCATAGCCCCCGAACATGGCAAGAAGAGAAACACTAATCGTGTGCACATTAAGCCTGAAAGAAGCATGGAGAAAAGAAACCACCATAGTGAACTCCTTTTGACGAAAGCCCGGGGAGAAAACCACCGGGTGCCCAAACTTGGGCTTCATATCTGCTTGAAACTTCTTCCCACGATCAAAGTTCCGGGAAAAGGGCATCATCTTGAGGAGTGAGGTGGCTACCAGGGCCGGAGTGGCCACTGGTAGGGAGTGGGTGGCCGCCGGGGCCGGAGTGGCCACCGGCGCAAGGTGGGAGGAGCTAGGTGGGAGCTAGGTCTGCTATTGGGACAGTTCCTGGGACAAGATCTATCACGAACTCGACATCCCTATATATATATATTTGAATTATATCATGCCATCATGTTTACATAGTAGATACACATCATCTATCTGAATTATGGCATGGCAACCCATTTAATAAAGACATCATATAGTTATATCATCTCATCCTGTTTAGTGTTTACAGTCATCATATTTTGAATTATGGGATTCTATCCGTGAATGTATGTGAATTATGGCATGCCAACCTATTTAATAAACACATTATATAGTTATGTCATGTCATCCTGTTTACATAGTCTCATATTTTGAACTATGTCTTTCCATCTATTTTAGTTAGCCATCATAATGTGAAATTGTGTCATGCTATCCTATTTACTTAGCCATCATATATGTGAAATTGTGTCATGCTATCCTGTTTGGTTAGAAAACCATAAATATGAATTATTTCATGCCCTCTTTTATTCCCCACTATCCATTGCACCTGTCTATCATACAATGTCTATACTTTCAATTACTTTTCTTGTTTATCAGCCATTTGAATTGGAGAGCGTGATGGCAGTATCTAAGGGAGTAACAACACGGTCTTTTGAAAAGATAGTGCTACCAGTTGATGCAGATAGAACCACGGTTTTACTTGCCCAAGGACCAGATCCACCACACATAACCCAGACTCTCGCAGATTGTACCCCTACCCAGTTGGACAGAGAACCAGCTACACCCCTTCTAACCCCAACCCCAGCAGATAGTAACCCAGTTCCAGTTGACACGGCACCGTCTCCACCACAGAGCACCCAAACACGGGCAGTTAGTAAGGGAACTGCAGTGCCCAAAGCACGAGGACCACCACTCCGAATCCCAACTCAACACTTAAAGGAGAAGAATATTTGTTCTCAGGCTAGGTTCTATAGCTATGGTTCATACTCCTTTGCCCTTGCATTACTGTATTTACTCATACCAACTATTTTCAATTTGAAGGATGGAATTGAAACTCCAATGGCGCAATAGGTATGTTTTAAACCTATTTATTTATCTGGTTTGCTGTTGTAACCTGCTCTATGTTGATTTCAATTTAAATTGAATAAACAGTTATGTTCTCATGTCATGCACATTACAAGTGTTGTTATTGCTCTATAGTTACCTGGACTTATATTCTGTCTATTCTGCTTTGTGTTGAACAAATATTATTTGAACTGGGTCTCTATCTTGATTTGGCAACAAAAACTAGAATGATATAGACCATAAAGTGACCATGGTACATAGATATATGTTTGTTTTATGTTGTTATCCAGTCCACTTTACTACTGAACTCATTTATCAAAATGAGTTTCATATACAACATGGTAAACATGTGATGTGTCTGCTTGTTTCTCTTTTAGAATGCGGACAAAATATTGGAGAACAGTACCGCGTTATCCAATGGTAAAGGAAGTAATGCAGATAAGGTTCAAGATAGTGTGACATCCCTGTTGGTCTCCAAGAAAGCTGATAAAAACTATATTGACGATAGTGAGGGAACCCAAAAGTCCTGTCTTGATGTAGTGTTCGAGTTACTGGCCACTACTGCTGGCACAAGCTCTTCGAACTCGCTGCCTGAATCAGTTCGCCTTCTTGAATCTCAACTTCAAGTTGAAAGACATCGATCAGATGTGCTGCGACAGGAAGCTGAAGGACCGAGGAAGTCCATGCAGAATTCAGATGCATATTTTCTGGTGCAACAGCAAGCACTGGAGGATTTAAGCGCCAAACAAGAGAAAGTTAATAAGCTTGCTAAGCATCTTGCCAGCATTATGGGTACCCAGGATATTGTTTCTTGAGATCTACTGAAGTGGTTTCAGTTCTGGATTTGTTTTGTTGTGGCGTTTATTTGCGCTGGTCGCCAACTTTGACAACCAGTGTATATGATATGTTGCTTTGTTCCCTATATTTGCACTGGTGGCGAACTTTGATGCCCAGTGGATGTAATATGTGTAATAGCCATGATAGCCTAGTGTTAGTTGCTTGCTTATTTATTTCCTTGTTGTCTTGTTTTTTTGTTTGCTTGTAGTCATTGCAGTTCTTTTTTCCGCAGTTTGCTAGTGGCTGCAATAACCTATTTTTTAAAAGTAGGCCACAATAACCATGGGCTAATATTTACTATAGTGACACTAGGCCTCCAACGGGCCGTAGAAACAGTGGGCCTCCTACGGGCCATAGAAACAATGGGCCTCCTACGGGCCATAGAAACAATGGGCCTTCTGCAGGCCGTATCATCAGTGGGTCTTATATGGGCCGTATGATCGATTGGCTAAACATGGGCCAAACAGACCGCATTATGGTCGTAAATGGGCTAGAGTTGGAATCGTCCGTTCATGGGCCGACCGTAACGGGCCATCTTTAATAGGTCGTATTTGATGACACTATGAAAAAGGCCCAACATATTAACGGACCACAAACGGGCCGACTCTAACCACGGGCTGAATTTGGCCCACAAACAGAAAATGACAGTAACGGACCGTAAGTAACGAATGTTGGAAATGATCCCAAGAATAAATGGGCTCTGAGAAGGCCAAAAGATAACATGGGCTGGAAATGGCCCAGCGGAATAACGGGCCGTTAATGGGGTATAAAGTGATACACTGTTCATTACGGGCTAGTTTCACCACGGGTCGTTAATGGGTGTAAAGTGATACGCTGTTCATTACGGGCCAGTTTCACCACGGGCCGTTAATAGGCCAAGAGTTACATAGGGCCTCATATGGGTCGAAAGACGTCATGGGCCATACATGGGCCAGAAGTGAAATAGGGCTGGAATCATATTGGATGGCCCAGATGACGCTACTGGGCCTAATTTGTATAGGGTGTAACGGGCCTTGGTTTAGCGGGCTATAAATGGACTATATGCGAACATGCCGTTACTAGACTATCCATGGGCCGGCCCGCCACCTTTTGACCAAGTCAAACGGGCCGACCTTTTCACAGGAATGGGCCTCTGTTGGGCCGTAACACGTGTTGACGTATCATAGGCGCCTTCCGTCGAAGGAGTGGATGACATCTGTCCCAACGATGAGCCGACACGTGTTTCCTCCAGCCAATGATGATTTTACACATGGAAAATCCCCATTGGTCAGGGTTGTTAACGGCTTATCGGATCCAAAACCCGACCTGATAGCTTAACAGCGTTCCATTACGGTGGATGCCACGTGTCGGTCACCCTTGACGAAAGCACTTCTGTGACACGCGATTTATCGTCATGGAAGTGGACACCTCCGTGATGATAATTTTGGTAATGTCATGGAACACTTCTACGACAGCACAGGTATGACTATCTTGATTCTGTCATAAATTTGTCATGGATGTACATGCATGAAAAAAAACACGACCTACTGTGACAAACACGTATCATCATGGAAGTGTATTTTTTTTGTAGTGTAGCCGAGATCCCCTTGCCTTACAACGGGATCCTTGGCCGCCCGGCACTAGCCAAGTTCATGGCGGCATCACACTACGCCTACTACACGCTGAAGATGCCTGGGCCGATGACCATCATCACCGTCCCCTCCGACAAGAAAGACGCGCTGATTTGCGTTGATCAGCTCTACCGAGAAGCAGTTGCAGCGACTGCTGCCAAGGCACTTGGTCCTGCCGCACCTCTTTGGAGTGTTGTGCCCCCGCCGAGGACAAGCCGGAGAGCCCCACCGGCAAGAGCAAGAAATCCAGAGCTGCACCACCAGATACCAAGAAGGTGGCCGTCAAGGAGGATGATACGGGAGGGGCTTTCACCATAAGCTCCATCCTCGATAGCAAATAGGAAGGCGAGCTTGTCGCTTTCCTGCGGGCGAATGTCGATGTGTTTGCATGGCAAGCATCCAACATCACTGGCGTTCCCAGGGAAGTGATTGAGCACCATCTTGCTGTCTATCCCCATGCGCGCCCCGTCAAGTAGAAGGTCAGGAAGCAAGCTCTGGAAAGGCATGAGTTTATCACAGAAGAGATCAGAAAGCTAGAAGCAGCAGGCTTGGTGAGAGGAGTACTCCATCCGACGTGGTTGGCCAAATCGATGGTAGTGCGCAAGGCAAATGGGAAGTGGAGGTTGTGTATTGATTACACGGATATCAATAAGGCATGTCGAAAAGACCCTTTCCCGTTGCCGTGCATCGACCAGATTGTTGACTCCATGGTCGGGTGTGATCTATTGTCCTTCCTCGATGCCTATGCAGGATACCATCAGATCTTCATGACGAAGGAGGATGAAGAGAAGATAACATTCATCACCACATGTGGTACGTATTGCTTTTTACGGATGCCTTTCGGGTTGAAGAGTGCTGGCTCGACCTTCGCAAGAGTAGTCCAAATTGGTTTTGAGCCCCAGCTACATAGAAATATGGAAGTTTATATGGATGACATAGTGTTCAAAACCAAGGACAAGGCAACACTTGTGCAAGATTTGGAAGAAACATTTGCAAATCTTCGCAAGATCAACCTCAAGCTGAACCCTGAGAAGTGTGTTTTTGGTGTGCCGTCCGGCAAGCTTCTTAGGTTATTTGTGTCGCAGCGTGGGATTGAGGCGAATCTCGACAAGATTAAGGCCATCGAGTAGATTGAGGCTCCTAAGCGGATCAAGGATGTGTGTCGGCTCACTGGCTGCATTGCCACCATCAACAAATTCATCTCCAAGTCTGCTGAGCGTGCCCTTCCCTTTTTCAAAATCTTGAAAAAGGCGGGCCCAATGGAGTGGACCCCAAAGGCCGAGGCAGCGCTGCAGGTTTTGAAGAGGTACCTCTCCTCCACGCCGATACTAGTTGCGCCTAAACCACAACAGCCGCTGCTGCTGTACCTAGCGGCGATGAATCAAGTCGTTAGCGTCGCACTAGTGGCGCAGAGGGAGGTCGACGAAGAGATAGTGGCGACGACGGGCTTCATGTATGGCGAGCCAAAGACCCCCCCGGCAGGGTCTGGTCCCGGCAGAGCGGGGCACCTGGCAGAATCTGACGCCAGCGAGACATGGCCAATGCAACCAGGTGAAGTGGTGCAGAAGAAGAAGATGATGCAGCACCCGGTTTACTTTGTCAGCTCCCTCTTGCAGGGGGCTAGGTCAAGGTACTCCGGCATGCAGAAATTGCTCTTCGGCCTCCTTATGGCCTCGAGGAAGCTGCATCATTACTTCCAAGTGCACAAGGTCACCGTTGTCACCCGCCTCCCATTGCAACGGATACTGCATAACCCAGATGCAATGGGGAGGATTGTGGAATGGGCCTTGGAGCTGTCAAGTTTTGGTTTGAAGTTTGAAAGTACCTCGACGATCCAAAGCAGAGTTTTGGCGGAGTTCATTGAGGAATGGACCTCGATGCCCGACGAAGAGGTCCAGGAGACCACTCTTCCCGGCAAGGAAACGAGTCGCAATTGGATTATCTAATTTGACGGAGCTTTCTTGCTGCAAGACGCCAGTGCAAGTGTGCTGCTTGTCGCACCCACCGGAGAGCACCTCAAGTATGTAATCTAGATGCACTTTCCTAGGGAGATGTCGACAAACAACACTGCCGAGTACGAGGGATTGCTTGCCGGTCTCAGGATCGCAGCAGACATCGGGATCAAGAAGCTCATCATCAGGGGTGACTCATAGCTTCTCGTCAGGCAAGTTAACAAGGATTATCAAAGCCCATTGATGGAGGCTGAGGGAGTCCTGGATTAGGGGGTGTCCGGATGGCCGGACTATGACCTTTGGCCGGACTCCCGGACTATGAAGATACAAGATTGAAGACTTTGTCCCGTGTCTGGATAGGACTTTCCTTGGCGTGGAAGGCAAGCTTGGTGATACGATATGAAGATCTCCTCCCATTGTAACCGACTCTGTGTAACCCTAGCCCTCTCCGGTGTCTATATAAACCAGAGAGTTTTAGTCCGTAGGACGAACAACAATCATACCATAGGCTAGCTTCTAGGGTTTAGCCTCTCTGATCTTGTGGTAGATCAACTCTTGTACTACCCATATCATCAATATTAATCAAGCAGGAGTAGGGTTTTACCTCCATCGAGAGGGCCCGAACCTGGGTAAAAACATTGTGTCCCTTGTCTCCTGTTACCATCCGCCTAAACGCACAGTTCGGGACCCCCTAGCCGAGATCCGCCGGTTTTGACACCGACATTGGTGCTTTCATTGAGAGTTCCTCTGTGTCGTCACTTTCAGGAAGGATGCCGCACACCGTCTTTAAAGACGGCGCTGTTGCTAAAGGAGCTTTGGCTGTTGGCCAAACTCTCCGGCTAGGCAGTTTTTTGATGACCGCCTGTTCGGCCGCCGCGCCGACAATGACCTCTCGGGCCATCGAAAGCAATCTCCACATCAGCTCGGAACTTGCCGAGCAGTTAGATCCGATGGAGCTCTCTTCCTTAAACGAGCTCTTGGATCGCATCACCGCCCTAGGAGTCGCTACAGATTACGGCCGAGTCGGCCTTAAACCCGATCAGAGAGAGACTGACTCTCCCCAGGTCACCCACCACGTTGAAGTGCTGGAAGAACAATGCGGCGAATCTTCGCCCATCCTAAGGATCAGATGTGTCCGGATTCCTGATCCCTCCAAGCCGGACATCCGCGGAGGGGAGGACGTCACCCAAGCCCTGAACCTAAAGTCAGGCAGCGGGCCTGATTCATTGAATAACGTCCAAGAAAACAAGATTCTGAATTCAGAAGTTTCTTGGCCCCTGAGTCTTAGATTGGGCGAGGTTCCGGATTTAAATCCTGCCGCCCACCCAAATACAAGGGATCTATCCCAAATTCGGCAAGAGCCCGGGGAAACAGTATACCATTACTGGGCCAGATTCCTCCTGGTTAGGAACAGGATAAAGGACTGCCGTGAGAGGGATGCAATTTCATTCTTCTGTAACAACTGCACGGACATCGGAATCCTCAACTCTATAAGTTGTCGCAAAATTACACGCTTCACCGACTTGACATCCATAGTACGAAAGTACTGTGCAAGAGAGAGCGCTCGAAAAACCGAAACAAAATTCTGGGACAATCCGACCCTGAATACAATCCCAGTCCGAAACAAAAGGGTGCATTATCGCCAGGCACCTAGGCCAAACAGCAAAAAACAAAAACCCTCTATAGGGTATGGAACCGTACTGGAGGGATGGCTCAATGGACCCTGTAAAATTCATAGTTCAGGGGAAGTCACACCAACTCATAGCCTTAGAGCATATTGGATACTCCGGCAGGTGGCCAGAAGTGGCGAGGAGCTTTTAACTCCAGAATCCGCAGAGCACCACCCCAGAAACGCCAGTACGGTGTCAACAGTCTTCGAGACTTTCGCATCAAACAATGCGAGGAAACGAACGCTCCACAGCCCTACCGAAGTCTACCAAGTAGCAACAACAAACCCATGGAGTGACACGTCTATTACCTTTAATGCCAGTGATGAACCTAAACTCCGGACAGCCCGAGCACCAGCCGCACTGGTCCTCAGTGCGATAGTGGACGGCTTCCGGCTTACAAAGGTACTCATGGATGATGGCAGCGGACTGAACCTCATCTATGAGGAAACCCTACGAAAACTGGAAATAGACTGGAGCCGCATTGAGTGAAGCAACAGAACCTTTAGAGGAATAATCCCCAGCCGGGAAGCGTGCTGTTCAGGGAAAATCACACTGGATGTGGTGTTCGGCACGCCGGATAATTACAGATCCGAGGAGGTCACATTTCAAGTGGCCCCGTTCAGCAGCAGATACCACGCTCTGTTAGGGTGAGAAGCATTCACAATTTCTCAAGCTATACCCCATTACGGGTACATGAAGCTCAAAATGCCCGGACCCAACGGAATCATCACTCTTGCTTGTGATTCGGACACAGTGCTCCGCGCCGAAAACAAGACAGCCACACTAGCCCTCGAGGCATTGTCCGAAGCCCTAGAGGCCGAGGAACTAACTGTGTTGCGCTCCACGATGGACAGGGATGACGAGATACTCGACAAAAGATCCAAGTCCACCTCCTTCAAGCCGGCATACGAAATAGTCAAGTTCCAAGTCCATCCAACGGACACTACAAAAACGGCCTCCATCGGGGCACAACTAAACCCAGATGTAGACGCCACACTCAGAGAATTCCTACAAGAAAATTGGGACATTTTTTCCTAGCACCCTTCAGACATGCCAGGAATCCCACGCAGGCTGGCCGAGCACAGCCTGAGCATCCTAAAAGGATTCAAGCCCGTTAAGCAGACTCTTCAGCATTTCTCCGAACCCAAGAGACAAGCCATGGGAGAGGAGCTAGCCAAACTACTGGAAGCCGGTTTCATCAAAGATATAAAACATCCGGACTGGCTAGCAAACCTGGTGATGGTACCAAAGAAGGACAAATCCTGGCGCCTATGCGTCGACTTTAAAGACCTAAATAAGGCCTTCCCAAAGGATCCCTTCCCCCTCCCCCGCCTTGATCAAATCATCGACGCCACTGCAGGACACGATTCATTGTGTTTCCTCGACGCATACTCTAGCTACCACCAAATCAAGATGGCAGAGTCACACCAAGCCGCAACGGCATTCATCACCCCATACGGCCCATTCTGCTTCAACACAATGCCCTTCGGGCTCAAAAATGCCGGCGCAACATATCAGCGCATGATTCAGACATGTCTGGCCAACCAGATCGGCAAAACGGTTGAAGCATACGTGGAGGACGTGGTCGTCAAAACCAAACACATCGAAACTCTAATAGACGACTTGAAGCTCATGTTCGATAACCTCCGAACATATGATATTAGGCTTAACCCGGAAAATGCATTTTCGACGTACCAGTCGGAAAGCTATTGGGCTTCATTGTATCCGGTAGGGGAATTGAAGCAAACCCAGCCAAGATCCGAGCTCTGTCACAATTGGATATCCCAAAAGATCTCAAGCAAATACAAAAATTGACTGGATGTGTGGCGGCTCTAAGCTGCTTCATCTCCCGCTTGGGGGAAAAGGCATTGCCCCTTTACCGCCTCCTCCGGCGCACCGAACACTTCGAGTGGACGGATGCCGCCATGGCCGGACTCGAAGAAATAAAAGCCATACTGGCAACAAACCCTGTCCTGGCCGCGCCAAACATCGGCAAACCAATGTTGTTATACATCACGGCAACTCACCAAGTTGTAAGCGCAATCCTCGTCGTCGAACGAGAAACGGACGGACACAAATTCCCTGTCCAGAAACCAGTATACTACGTGTCCACTGTCCTCACTCCATGCAAGTCTCAGTACCCGCATTACCAAAAAATAGCATACACAATGTTCATGGCATCCCGGAAGCTACGACACTACTTTCAAGAGTGTTCGATAACAGTAGCCTCCGAAGTACCTCTTAACGATATCATAAACAACCGCGACACAACAGGCCGGATTGCCAAATGGGTCATTGAGCTCCTCCCGTTCGACATAACATATAAGCCACGGCGAGCCATCAAGTCGCAAGCCTTGGCCGACTTCATCACGGAATGGACTGAAGCCGAACTCCCTAAAGAGTACGACACATATTCCAACTGGACCATGCACTTTGACGGCTCCAAAATGCTGGCAGGTCTGGGGGCTGGCATCGTCCTGACGTCCCCAACAGGAGATACAGTCCAATATGTACTCCAGATAATGTATACGGACTCCAACAATGCAGCCGAATACGAGGCCCTTCTACATGGCCTCCGGATGGCAGTCTCCATGGGCATTCAACGCCTAGAGCTGCATGGGGATTTGAACCTCGCGATATCCCAAATAAACGAAGACTTTGACGCCAAAGATCCGAAAATGGCAGCTTACCGCAACGCCGTCCTAAATATGTCAGCTCGGTTCGAAGGGCTGGAATTCCACCATATAGCCCGAGAAAATAATCAGGCAGCAGACGTCCTGGCACGCATCAGCGCAAACCGCGATGCAGTCCCCCCCCCCCAACATTTTCCTGGAAAGGTTATTCAAGCCATCCGTACAGTGGGAAGGGGAATCCGGAATTAAAAAACTGGGCCAGGCCGCATTACCTGACCCCGAACACCATGACACAACGGAAGACTCCGTCAATGAAGTCACACCCTCAGCGCACGTAATAATGGCAGTAATTGCCCCATGGACAGAACCATTCTTAGCCTACTTAACTAGGCAGGAACTCACCGAGGACCAAAATGAGGCACGCTGCATAGTGCGACGATCTAAAGCCTATAAAGTCCACGAAGGAGAGCTTTATAAGAAAAGCACCACCGGAGTCCTTCAAAGGTGTATCTCCGAAGAGGAAGGGCGGAACCTTTTGGCGGAAATTCACGCCGGACTCGGCGGGCACCACGCCGCAGCCCAAGCCCTCGTAAGCAAGGCCTTCCGTACCGGATTTTATTGGCCGACGACCCGGGCAGACGCTCAGGACTTAGTCCAGCGATGCGTCGGTTGCCAATTATTCGCTAATCAAAGCCACATGCCGCCTACCGCCCTACAAACCATACCTATAACCTGGCCTTTTGCGGTATGGGGGCTTGACATGGTCGGACCCCTTAAAGGAGGAACCCACAAGCAAAAATACCTACTGATCATGGTGGATAAATTCACCAAATGGATAGAGGCCAAGCCTGTAAAGACGGCAGAATCCGGACCGGTGAAAGACTTCATATCCGGGGTTGTACACCGTTACGGCGTCCCCCATAGCATCATCACTGACAACGGCACAAACTTTACGGCCGACGAAGTTAAACTCTGGTGCAAAAACATGGGCATTAAGCTCGACTACGCTTCAGTCTATCACCCATGAACCAACGGTCAAGTCGAGCGAGCGAACGGTCTCATCATGAGCGGCATCAAACCCAGACTAGTGCGATCCCTCAAGGAATCTAACACGCACTGGGTAGAGGAGCTTGACTCTGTACTCTGGGGGCTATGGACCACGCCGAATCGCACTACCGGATTCACACTATTTTTTATGGTATATGGCGCAGAGGGCAGTCCTGCCCTGTGACATAATTCATGACTCACCTCGCGTGCGCTTGTATGAAGAAAGAGAAGCCGAGCTCAATTGGCAGGACCGCTTGGACGCATTGGAGGAGGAGTGCGACGTGGCAAAAGCCCGTTCCGCATTCTATCAACAGCAGGCTCGAAGATATCAAAGCAGAGAAGTGCGGGCCAAAACTTATAACGTTGGCGAACTAGTTCTACGCCTGCCGGACAAGAAAAAGGACAAACTAAAGCCCAAATGCGAGGGTCCCTTCATAATCGACCAAGTCCTAACAGGTGGAGCGTACCGTCTGCGAAACGCATCAGACAACCGACTCGAGCCGAACCCATGGAACGCAGCACGCCTATGAAGATTCTACGCCTAGCGTCGGACTCCGTGTTCGTCTCCTTCCTCTGTCCCCTTTTTTATTTTATTTTCAAATTAGCTGCCTGGTATTTCTCTCCTTCTCCCTACCTTTTTCTCCCAAGCCCTTAGGGGCTTGCCTGCGCGTTGTTCGCACATACTTGACGCCCCACCTGCGCTCATTATACCTGGGGGCTCCTTTATCAGAAGTTTATATAAACGGGCTTCATGCCCAAAACATGTGTGACACTTCCGCATGAACCTTTTATACACCATTATATGCATCGATATGACTTAAGTGTTGGCCAAGCTGGGTTGCCTGGCTCCTGTGCTTACCCCTACGTTCCCGTTTGTTCGGCTAGGTGGTAAAGGGAGCACCTCTGCGATTGTTACTGCCGGGTCAGCCGGATGTGTACCTCAGACTGGGTGAAGCCGAAAGCTAGTGTTCTTAAGGGAATATTCAGTCGGTGAACTAAAAGATGATTTTTCTTGTTTATTTATCTGCCCCCAGATGCTTTTTTTGCCTTTTTCTTGCAGTACGGACATGCACTTTAGGGCATGCCTCCCAGGGAAAGGAACCCCTAACGGATCTATTCTCCCTGGAAGATGTTTCTTACTAACCATGTAATATAACATAACTAGTTGGGCACTTGTCTGCTAAAGCACTTATGACCCCTACGCCTGGTCTCCATGCATGCCCCGGTTCTTACATAACTGAGAGGGTATTTGGACACACTCCGGACTATCGGGTCCAGAGGTTGAAGCGAAAAGGTCCGCAATGACAAACGATCTACAATCCGGCTAGAAGGCATTTTACATGTCATTTTAAATTACATAGTCAATTCGACTCGGTATATTCTTCTTAAATACCATCCAACAGGCTGTCTAATTTACAGTCCTGTTGAGAATACTTGGCAGCCAGCTCTACCTGGCCATACACTAAACTGACAGGGATCTCCTTTCCGTCTGGCCCCACAGGGCCAACCTCGGCCATGTGGTTCAGGTCAGCCTTCATGTACTGAGTCTTCACCATGGCCCAGGCCTCCCTGGCACCTTGACGGCAGGCTGATATCTACCACAACCGGAAGCACTGCCGCACTCCCTCCAGCTTCTCTGCAAGATCTCCAAGGCCTTTGGGCATGGAGAGGGATGGCCACATAGCCTGGACGACGCCTTGCATCGCCTGCCGAACTCGTTCGTGCAGTTCCCCCGCGGAACCAGGCATCTCCTCCGCAGGATGACCTGTCAGCACATCTGCAGACATAGCTCTGTCAATCGACTTCCTCTCCGAACTCTTTTTTCGAAGATTCGCTTAAGCACTTACCAAAAATGTCGCGTCGAAGTCACCGATTCTCCTTTACGGAATCAGACAGCTGAGCACGAACATCCTTTAGTTCCTCGCCCAGCTGGGTATTGGCGTCTTGAAGCTTGTTCTTCTCTTGCCTCACCCTCGTCAGCATGCTCTCGCCAGCCTTTAACTGGCGTGGGAGTTGCTGCTTGTCCGGATTCACTCCGGCCCCATCTGCACTGTTATTGTCAGAATTGCACATATGCCGCACTTCACAGCAGAATTATCTTTCGAATCATATATTACCTGAGGGGGTCCCCTTGGCATTCTCTAAAGCGGCCAGTGCGGCCTCAAGTTGGGCCTTGCACTCTTCCAGCTCCTGGGACAGTTGCGTGTTCTTCTTTGTAAGATCCTGCATAACATATGATCTTTAAATCAGTTATCTTAACTGTTTCATGTCTCGGAGGCTACTGACATATCTAACCATCAGATTTACTCACCCGTATGTCTTTCACATACTGCTCTGTGGCTCTGGCTAGACCATTTTGAGCGGCACGGAGATACGCATCTCCCGTATTAAAGGCGTCCAACGCCTCTTGGGAAAAACATGTGTCACGAAGAACAGCCCGGCGACGCCTGTGGTTCACGGCACTCTCCACCTCTGAATTGGTGGCAGATAGCCCATTCGCGTCCTCTGTCGAAGGAGCGTCCGGTGCACCCCCCGTGTTCGCCTCCGCTTCCGGACCCGGCCTTGAAGCCTGGCCGGTGGATATAGTCCGGCGGGCGCTCTTCCTCCTAAGGAGAGCATGGGCATTAGTGTGGCTTGAGGGCAGAAACCCTAGGCGTTAAAATTGCACGCCGTACCGTTGCGCCAGAATCTCGATCCGTTCCGCATCTTCTTTTTAGCCCGCCTGGCTTCAATGGCCCTTGTTGGTTGCCCACCGCGGGCTCAACCCTCCGCCTCAAGGATTTCCCCTGCAAAACGAAACACTATTGGTTTACGACATTCAAAATAAGGCATGATGGATCCTCTTGAAAGTACTGGGACTTCAATCTCGGTTACCTTTGAGGCTGGCAGTAGTCTGGGATAGTCGGCCGTAATGGCAACTAAGGTATTGTCCTTACTCAGTTGATGAAACACCCCATCAATTAGCTCCACACATAAGTTCGGGTCCTCTTGGGAGTCCGGATCGAGGGACCGCCCCGGGTCCTCGGGTTGTGGAGGAGGGCTGCTTATCTCCTTCACAGTCTGGCGCAGCTCCTGCGTTAGAATTACTAGACTGAGTACTCAACTATGGGAATTTGAAAACAGGTAGGCAGGTGAAAATGTTTGCTCACCCAGCTTGGAGGACTGTACATGGAGAATCCGCCCCGTGGGTTGACCCGGAGGAATTCCTCTCCTTCTCCCTTGTACAAAGCGGATAAGATCTTCGTTAGAGTGGCAGCCGAATCCAGCCCCTTGCGACCGCACCAGGTGGCGTCGTCCTCCCCGTTGAAATCCCACATGGGGTGGCCTCTGTACTGAAGC
>NC_041385.1:715971776-715982759 GCF_002162155.2 Triticum dicoccoides
CATGTGGCCATGACCTCGATCATGGTCCATCCGGAATGAGCCAACAATCTTATCCGGCTCATCAGGTAAAGAACGTCCCTATCAGTTTCCCTCTAAGGGTTCCGTGGGCGCCAGCTCAGGCGTTTCTTCAATGGAGTGTTATTAAAGTTAGGGAGGCCGATCCATACAGGGTCCGGCAGGGGGACGTCATCCATATAAAACCATTCCGAAGGCCAGTCCTCGGACGCCTTCTTTGGGGTACCGGATAGATATCCGGTCCTGGCGACGCGCCATAGTTCGGCTCCGCCCACTTGATAAATTGACCCCTCCTGAGAGTAGGGCACAAGGCAGAACAACCTCTTCCACAACGCGAAATGGGCCTCAATGCCCAAGAACAGCTTGCAGAGGGCCACGAAGCCCGCAACATGCAGTATGGAGGCGGGCGTGAGGTTGTGTAGCTGGAGGCCGTAGAACTCCAGTAGACCTCGGAGAAACTGATGAATTGGAAATCCGAGTCCTCTTATTAAATAAGGAACTAGGCATACCTGCTCTCCTTGAGAGGGATTGGGGACGCTCTCTGCCTGCTCTCCGCCGCTATAGGAGGCAATCCCGGATCGAACTGGGACGATATATGCTGGAGGAGGAGCCCCTTGGATTGAAGCACTACTAGCTTGCTATATGGGACAGAACACCGCTCCCATTCTCCGGGCCGAGGGCTGGAGAGGCGAGAGGAGGCGCTGCTTCGGCCGGCCATGGTGGAATGGATCTCTGTCGAAAGCACTCTGATGAATACTCGCGGAGGGAAGGTGGTGTGAATTGGATCTAAATCCCCGTCTCTTTTATGGGCGGCTCATTTACACAACTAGGGGGGATAAATGAAAAAAAAACCTGGCTTTTCGCATTTGTTTGACACGAGGAAGATGGTCATTATGGGGCACAAAAGCTGAGGAGAGCAACACGCACCAGAAGTCGGACACTATCCGACAGGTACATGGAATTTGGAGAAGAACCCGCCTTGCAATGCCGAAGACAAACTTGCGCGCCGGACTTATCATCATTGAAGCCTGGTTCGGGGGCTACTGAGGGAGTCCTGGATTAGGGGGTATCCGGATGGCCGGACTATGACCTTTGGCCGGACTCCCGGACTATGAAGATACAAGATTGAAGACTTCGTCCCGTGTCCGGATAGGACTTTCCTTGGCGTGGAAGGCAAGCTTGGCGATACGATATGAAGATCTCCTCCCATTGTAACCGACTCTGTGTAACCCTAGCCCTCTCCGGTGTCTATATGAACCGGAGAGTTTTAGTTCGTAGGACGAACAACAATCATACCATAGGCTAGCTTCTAGGGTTTAGCCTCTCTGATCTCGTGGTAGATCAACTCTTGTACTACCCATATCATCAATATTAATCAAGCAGGAGTAGGGTTTTACCTCCATCAAGAGGGCCCGAACCTGGGTAAAAACATCGTGTCCCTTCTCTCCTGTTACCATCCGCCTAGACGCACAGTTCGGGACCCCCTACCCGAGATCCGCCGGTTTTGACACCGACAGAGGCCTACGTGGATGAGGTGAGGAAGCTGGAGGAGTGCTTTGATGGTATACAGACAGAGCACGTTCCCTGAGTGGAGAACGACATCGCCGACTACCTATCGAAGTGAGCTGCTTTCAAACTGCCTGTGGAACTAGGTACCTTTGTGCTTCGGCTAACTCAACCATCTGTAGAACCATCAACAGAGCAGAACAAGCGGAAGAAATTAGGCCCCAACAAGTACTTTCCCACCGAGATCCCTTGAACCGCTGGCGAAGATGTTGCCGTGGACGCCGAGCCTGCCGTGGGGCAACTGACTCCGGTAGAGCGTCAAGCCCTGGACGTAGAGATAGCCGCTCCCATAGCAGAGGAGATGCCTTTGGTCCTTATCGTCGAGCCCCAGGCTCCGACATGGGCACAACATACCATCTGATTCCTCCAGACAGGGGAACTTCCTGAGGAGCAGGAAGAAGCAGAGAAAGTATCCCGTCGGTCTGCCTTGTATAAGTTTGTCGACAACATTCTATACAGAAAAAGACCAAACAATGTTAAGTTGAAGTGCATCTGCCGGGAGGAATGACTGGAGCTGTTGGTAGAGATACATGGAGGCATATGTGGCTCCCACATCGGTCGAGGGCCCTTGCCGGCAAGGCTTTCCGGCAAGGTTTCTTTGGGCCCACTGCCCTCCAGGATGCAACGACACTAGTAACCAAGTGCGAAGCGTGTCAGTTTCATTCAAAGAAGCTTCATGAACCACCTCAAGCCCTTCAAACCATCCCTCTCTCCTAGCCATTCTTGGTCTGGGGGCTCGACATACTGGGCAAGTGGAGAGAGCAAATGCTGAAGTGTTGCGAGGCCTGAGGACGAAGACTTTTGACAGGCTGCGCAAGAGTGGAAGGCGCTAGATTGATGAGTTGCCGGCGGTTCTTTGGTCGATCAAGACGATGCCAAATCGAGCTACCGGCCAGACACCCTTTGCCCTAGTTTACGGGACAGAGGCAGTTCTCCCCACAGAACACATATACGGGGTCACCTCGAGTGCTCGCTTATGATGAGCTTGAGCAAGAGAGATTGCAGCAGGACACTCCTTGAGGAGATTGTCTTCGGGCGGCTGTGAGAGTAGCACGCTACCAGCAAGCCTTGCGCCGCTACCATAGCCGTAAGGCTCATGCCCGAAGCTTTGAGGAAGGCGACCTTGTTCTTCGGCATGTTCAATCGCCTAAGAATTCGAACAAGTTGACGCTGAAGTGGGAAGGCCCTTATCGGGTAATACGAGTCACCAGGCCCAACGCGGTCTGCCTGGAGACCGAAGATGCCATTCCAGTGAGCAACTCCTGGAACATCGAACATCTTCGCAAGTTTTACCCATAAGGCGCGGCTTGATGGGCCCCCCGGCAAGCCACCTTTTGTACGAGCCTTGTCGGCAAGGCATGTAACCGTCTGTACAGAGCCAGGCCCAGATCCTGGGCATAAATAAAAGAAGCACTGGCGCCCTAAGTTATAGCATGCATGCTAGATCAAGTCTCTCCCTCGGTTAGGGTTGATAGTGCTTAGCAGCGACTAACCCCTAGCATAGAGGTCGAGTCTATGTCTCTCTGTTCCTTTCCGTCCTCTTTGGTTTGCAGGAAACATGGACATTTCTACTGAGCTGCTTGGAAGAAAGAGAACAAGTTGCCTCCGGTCCTGGCAAACCAAGGTTGCCGGGGGCAGCAAACACAGGGATCCAACCCCGGCCAGCCAGGATTGCCGGGGGTGGGCTGCAGATTCAGATAAGTTTTTCATCCTCTATTGTGCATTCCTGTATGGATTTGGGACGTATGAAACCTCATTTTATTCCTAGGCTGCCCTGCTCCCCTTTTTTCCTATATCCAAGGACTCTTCCTGGATTGGAAGTCAGTTGTAGTCGCAGCAATGAGGAAGCAAGCGTATGGCCTAACCCTACTGTAAGTGCATCTAGTGCCCTTACTGATTCTGGTGTATTGAAGACTTATAGGTTAAGGGACTAATGTGTTTGTGGGTGTACACAGGTCTATAAGTCTATGAGGAGTTTGATATTTACAGAGAAAGTCGACCCCTAAAAATGAATATCTTCGACTGAAGATTTTGATATTCCTGAAGACTTTGAAAGTGAAGAAATTGGTGTATCCGTGAAGACTTGATATTCATGCGAGGAATATGAAGCTTGAAGACTTTCGTTTTCATAGTTTTGTTTTTCTCTTTCTTGAGTCATAGGAAACACAGTACTGTTAAAGGGGGTCGAGGAAATAGTAAGGAAAAATTTCCATGTGGTGCTCAACTCAAAATCCTACACCTACTAAACCCTTCGAGTGAAGCCTTTGGAAATCTCATATAGTTCAGTCAATTTCTTCAGTGACAGGGACGAAGTTCTTCTGGTCGTTGAGGAATTTGTTCTGACTGAGGAGTTAGGAATTTGCCAGTGCGGATTGCCTACACAGTGAGAAACATGATAGCCCTGAGGAATTTGAGAGTCAAAATTAGGACCATTGCGGTGCTGCGCGCCAGCTGTCCCAAAATATCTTATCCACCTAACGGTCATATCGGACAAGGGCATTTATGTCTTATCATGTCGGGCTGCTCCCTAGGCTATAAATAGCCGCCCCTACAACCACTAGCTGGTTGGCTGCTCCGAGAGAAACTGACACTTGTCATTTGAGAGCAACCCATCCTCCTTGGACTTTGAGCGAAAATCATCGAGTGAGGAAAAACCCAAACCCAAACACCTACAAACCCCAAAGTGATTGAGCATCACTAAAGAGATTGATCCTGCGTGGATCCGACGCCTATTACCTTTGAAGACTGTGCTTCTTCCAGATGGTTAGGCGTCATGGTCTAGAGCATCCAAGAGGAATTGTGGATCGCCGAGTGACCGAGTCTATGAAGGTCTGGAACTCGCCTGAAGACTTACCACGAGTGATTGGACGAGGTTTGTGTGACCTTAGTTCAAGGAGAATACGGTGAGGACTTGGTGTCCTGAGCTGCGTGCTCAGCGACTGGGTGTCCGGGACTGTGTGTCCTCGAGTTTAAATACTCAGCTGCTCCAACGAGACGTACAACTGATACATCAGTTGGAACTGGTCTACCAAATCATTGTCTTCACCAACCTTACTGGTTTGTATTTCCTCAACTCTTTCATTTCCTCATTACTGTGTTGAGTGATTGTTCATATCTGTGTTTGAAGACTTTGACTGAAGACTTTCTCAATTTCCTCAGTTCAATTTCTTCAGTCTATTTGTCTTCATCTTGTGTTATCCTGTGTTTAAGCTTCTTGTGCTCTGTGCTTGTCTTCATTTCATCATGATGACTATGTTTGTATCCTGTTATGCTTACTTCTGAGTACTTATTCCGCTGCTAGTAGTTCTTCGCTAAGGAATTTCCTCACCGGCAATTCCTCAGTGAAGAATTCATAAAAATCGCCTATTCACCCCCCCTCTAGTCGATATAACACACTTTCAATTGGTATCAGAGCAAGGTACTCCCTTGTTCTGTGTGATTTTGGTTTAACCACCTGGAGTTCTAGTTATGTCGACTGCAGGATTGAGGAACGTTTCCTGCCCCATCTTTGACGGTCATGAGTATCCTCGGTGGAAGGCCATGATGAAGAAGCAACTCATGGCTATGGACAGCGAACTATGGACCGTCACCGAGATCGGTCTTACCGATCTATGCAAGATGGCTGAAGCTGATGACATTCGCAAGTACACTCTCCTCAACCTCACAGCGAAGGATGTCATCTGCACAAGTCTGTCCTGAAATCAATTCAGGAACGTCATGCATCTCAACCACGCGAAGCTAATCTGGGACCGTCTCTCTGAGATCTATGATGGACATCTAAATCATCATGATCCTTGGCTTGATGATTACAAGGAATATCTCAAAGAGATGACATTCAAACCAGAATCATCATCGTCCAACCCCTGCCTTATGGCAAAAAGTGCTAAGGTAAACGAATGCTACCTATCCGAGTCCAGTGATGATGAATCTGGCGATGAATTTGGACCTAGCTATGATAAACTTGCTTCCCTTGCCACTAAACAACAAAGAGCTTTGGAAAAAGTTCATTACATGCTAAATAAGAGCGATGATATGTTGGGTGCAGAAATGGATCAGTCAAAAGCCTTGGCTGAAAGTCTTCAGAGACTCCATTCCAAGTTTGACGATCTTCAAGGTCATCATAACGCTCTCTTATCTGATCACGAGAAACTTTCTCTTGAACTTCTTCGAAGAAAGCAAGATCTTGAGAATCTAAGAGTGAGTTATGAAGATCTTATGAAGGATCGCGATTCATTACTTGCTCAACAAATCAGCGCTTCTTAGGAAGAATTTGTTCCACCATGCTTAAAGTGCATTGAACGTGAATCTACTAATTCATCACCTGAATGTTCAAATGCTTCAACTGTTACAAATTCTTCACCTACCTCTGCTATCACTAATTCCTCATCTGAGGACATTGCTAGTACTACTAATGATGCAGGGCTGAAGGAATTGTACACAACAGGCATGTACAAAAGCCTCAAAGGGCATCATATTCTTTGTGATGTGCTCGAAAATCAGATCCTCAATAGAAACCCTAGGAAAGAGGGTATTGCCTTTGAGAGGAAACTCAATGCTGATGGAACATATTGGAAGCCTGAGCATTACCCCAAAACCTCATGGGTTGATGCAAAGCGACCTCCAGTTGATCCATCCAACTTATCTGGCTTTACATGTGAATCTCCTCATTCTTCTGATGAGTCATTTGACTCCAACTATAAACTGTTCAAAATCAGAATGGTGAAGTATTTGCTAGATATGTTGGGACTAACTGCAGGAACGTTCCCCTATGAAGAAAATCTGGGTTCCCAAAAAGTTATGTTGAAAGTCTTCAGGTGAATGTCCTCATGACACCACCTGTGAAGACTAGGAACCCCAGATCAAACTCTTCATATGAACCTAATTCTTCATACGGATCCAAGTCCTCATATGGACCAAATTCCTCACGTGGATCAAATTCCTCAAATGGATCAAAGTCCTCATATGACTATCATCGTGCTAACAATTCTGTTTCGCAGGGTAGAGCTAAGGGCTATGAATATGCACATTATTCTTCAAATCATTATGTTCATAAGTCCTCAAAGAACTTCTCTGCTTATTCATGTGCTTACCCTAACCCCTCTTATGTGAAACAAAATGGATTGGCCTCTATGCCACCTTTCTCATATGGTGCTCGCAGAGTGATGAACTCTTTGCCACCCCTTCAGATGTGGGTGGTGAAGAAAAAGAACTAATCTCTTATGCAGGGTCAGGTCTCCAAACATGCTTTAAACGTCTAAAGAATTTGCTGGAGGCCTGACAGAAATGCCAGAAAAGGCGCAGGCGAATCATGATGAAATGAACTTTCATTTCACACGTCTTCATACTGAAATATCTGTTTTACTGCTTGATGAAATTGAACTGATGAATTTGATGTCATATTCTTCACTGATGAAGTATATGAGTTTGTAAGTTGCACTAATTCATCTGCAGGATGATCAGCCCAAAGTCAACGAGTGGGTTCTTGATAGTGGATGTACATATCACATGACTGGTGACAAGAACCTATTGATGGATGCTCCCTTAACACTGTCACATCTGAAGCACATCATCTTCGCTGACAAAGGCAAAAGTCAGGTATTGGGTCTAGGTAAGGTTGCGATCTCAAAGGATCGACACATGGACAAAGTCATGCTTGTCGAGTCCTTAGGATACAACCTCATGTCTGTCTCAATGCTTTGTGATCTCGATATGGTTGTTGTCTTTGGAAGATATCGATGTGTTGTGATAATGGAAGTTGACCATTCCAAAGTCTTCGAAGGCTTTAGGAGAGGAGATCTATATATTGTTGATTTCTCTATAGGACCACAACCAGCCGTGTGCTCACTTGCAAAAGCTTCAGAAGGCTGGCTATGGCATCGACGACTTGGTCATGCTGGCATGAGGAATCTGAACACGCTTGCGAAGAAGAAGCATGTCATTGGCATTGAGAATGTCAAATTCCTCAAGGATCACTTATGCGGAGCTTGTGAAGCTGGAAAGATGACAAAGGCCAAGCATCCAGCATAGACTATCATGACCACTACTCGTCCATTTGAATTGCTTCACATGGATCTCTTTGGTACTAATCATTATTCTGCTGTTTCAAATGATGCATCTCTATATGGCTTTGTTATTGTTGATGACTATTCTCGTTACACATGGGTGCACATTGTCACTTACAAACATGAAGTGCAGGAAATCTTCAAACGATTTTCCTCGAGGGCTTCAACCAACTTTGGTGTGAAGATCAAGCACATCAGAACTGACAATGGGACCGAGTTCAAGAATTCCGGTCTTGATGGCTATCTTGATGAACTTGGTATTACTCATGAGTTATCTGCTCCTTATACTCCTCAGCAGAATGGCATCGTGGAGCGCGAGAACAGAACCCTCGCTGAAATGGCTCGCACTATGCTTGATGAATACAAAACACCTCGTCGTTTTTGGATTTATGCAATTGATACTGCGTGCCACATCATCAATCGGGTATATCTTCACAAATTCTTCAAGAAGACTGCCTATGAACTCCTCACTGACAAGAAACCCAATGTGAGTTATTTCAAAGTCTTCGGTGCTAAATGTTGGATTAGAGATCCTCATCACAATGCTAAATTTGCACCGAAAGCACATGAAGGTTTTATGCTTGGTTACGTAAAGGACTCACACACCTATAGAGTCTTCAACAACGTTCTTCAAAAGGTTGTTGAAACTGTAGATGTGCGGTTTGATGAAACTAATAGCTCACAAAGAGAGCACCTACCTTCTGTGATAGATGAACCAGCACCTGAGGATTATATCAAGTTCAAGGCTACTGAGGATGTTATTCCTACCGAAGAATCTGTTGAAGAATTCATTCCAGAACGTGAAGAAAATCGCGCTGGTGCACCTGATGAAAATGCTGAAGAAAATGGTGCTGAAGAAAATGCTGATCAAATTCCTCAACGACAACCAGCTCATCCTCGCATTGCAAAAGAAGTGCAAGTGGAAAAGATCATCGATGACATTCGAGCGCCAGAAGAAGCATTTCTGGAGCCTGAGTGGATTCAGGCCATGCAAGAAGAATTACATCAGTTCGAGCTCAACAATGTCTAGGAACTGGTCAAACGTCCAGATCCCCGCAAGCATAATATCATTGGCACAAAGTGGATCTACCGCAACAAGCAAGATGAAAATGGCCTTGCGGTGAGGAATAAGGCACGACTTGTAGCTCAAGGCTACACACAGGTTGAAGGAATTGATTTTGATGAAACTTTTGCACCTGTTGCTTGACTTGAGGCTATTCGCATATTGCTTGCTTATGCTAACCATCATAATATTATCTTACATCAAATGGATGTGAAAAGTGCATTCCTCAATGGTAAGCTTGAGGAAGAAGTATATGTTTCTCAACCTCCAGGTTTTGAAGATCCAAAGAATCCTGACAAAGTCTTCAGACTCAACAAGGCCCTATATGGCCTCAAGCAGGCCCCTCGGGTGTGGTATGATACTTTGAAGGAATTCTTCATGAAGAATGGCTTCACACCCGGTTCACTCGATCCTACTCTCTTTACTAAATCTTATGATGGTGAACTGTTTGTGTGCCAAATATACGTTGATGATATTATCTTTGGTTGTACTGACCAACGTTATAGTGATGAATTTGCCTATATGATGGGTGAAGAATATCAAATGTCTATGATGGGAGAGTAGAAATTCTTCTTAGGTCTTCAAATTCGTCAACAACACAATGGCATATTCATATCTCAGGAGAAATACCTCAAGGATGTTCTGAGGAAATTCGGCATGCAAGATTGCAAAGGCGTCAAAATTCCTATGCCCACAAATGGCCATCTATGCACTGATGAAAATGGTATTGACTTTGATCACAAGGTATACCACTCCATGATTGGTTCGTTATTGTACTTATGTGCATCTAGGCCAGATATAATGCTTAGTGTTTGCATGTGTGCCCGATTTCAAGCTGCACCGAAGGAATCACACCATAAGGCTGTGAAGCATACTCTTCGATATCTAGCTCACACACCAACACTAGGATTATGGTACCCCAAGGGCTCTACTTTTGATCTCATTGGATATTCTGACTCTGACTATACTGGTGATCGTGTGGACCGCAAGTCAACATCTGGTACTTGTCATTTCCTCGGACGTTCTTTGGTCTGTTGGTCCTCGAAGAAACAGAACTGCGTATCACTGTCTACTGCAGAGGCTGAGTACATTGATGCTGGTTCTTGCTGTGCTCAACTGCTATGGATGAAGCAAACCCTCAAGGACTACGACATGAATGTGAAGAATGTGCATCTCCTCTTTGATAATGAGACTGCCATCAAGATTGCTCACAACCCATGTAACACCCACGATGCGGCTATATCTCCCACGTGTCGAAGCACGACTTAGAGGCATAACCGCATGGTGGTTTTGTCGCAAGAAGGGTCATCTTCACACAATCCCATGTAATAAACAATAATGGGATAAAGAGGGTTGGCTTACAATCGCCACTTCACACAATACATAAATTAAGATCATACATCATTCAAATACACTCATAGACCGGCTACGGTCAAGTTCAAATGAAAAGAAGAAAACCCCAAATGCTAGATCCCCGATCGCCCCGACTGGGCTCCACTACCGATCATCTGGAAACGATACATAGTAACGACCAAGGGCCTCATCAAATTCCCACTTCAGCTTAGTTGCGCCATCTGCGCTGGTATCCTCGGCACCTACATCTGTTTTGGTAGAATCTGTGAGCCACGGGGATTCGGCAATCTTACACCCGCGAGATCAAGACTATTTAAGCTCATAGGTAGGAAAGGTGTAACATGGTGGAGCTGCGGCAAGCACTAAGCATATATGGTGGCTAACATACGCAAGTGAGAGCAAGAAGAGAAGCAACGCTTCGGTCGAGAAGCTAGAAGTGATCAAGAAGTGATCCTGAAGCTACTTACGTCAAGCATAACACAAACCGTGTTCACTTCCCGGACTCCGCCGAGAAGAGACCATCACGGCTACACACGCGGTTGATGTATTTTAAAGAGGTCAAGTGTCAAGTTATCTACAACCGGACATTAACAAATTCCCATCTGCCTCATAACCGCGGGCATGGCTTTCGAAAGATTATATACCCTGCAGGGGTGTCCCAACTCAGCCCATCACAAGCTCTCACGGTCAACGAAGGAATAGACCTTCTCCCGGGAAGACCCGATCAGTCTCGGAATCCCGGTTCGCAAACCATTTTGACAATGGTAAAACAAGACCAGCAAGACCTCCCGATGTGCCGACAAATCCCGATAGGAGCTGCACATATCTCGTTCTCAGGGCACACCGGATGAACACTACGTACAACTAGAACCAGCCCTCAAGTTTCCCCGAGGTGGCGCTGCAAGTGGCAATAGTTTGGACCAA
>NC_041385.1:715983036-715985275 GCF_002162155.2 Triticum dicoccoides
CAAGGTTGGGCCTTGCTGGAGGAGTTTTATTCAAAGCAAACTGTTAAGGGGGTCCCATAAATCACCCAACCATGTAAGGAACACAAAATCAAGGAACATAACACCGGTATGACGGAAACTAGGGCGGCAAGAGTGAAACAAGTCACCAGGCATAAGGCCGAGCCTTCCACCCTTTACCAAGTATATAAGATGCATTAATTAAACAGGAGATATTGTGATATCCCAAAATATCCGTGTTCCGACCAGGAACAAACTTCATCTTCACCTACAACTAACAATGCTATAAGAGGGGCTGAGCAAAAGCGGTGACATAGGCAAACAACGGTTGCTAGGACAAGTTGGTTAGAGGTTTAACATGACAATAGGTAGGCATGGTAAACAAAGGTAGGTAGAGCTAACATAGCGATAGAGCGAGTACTAGCAAGCAGAGATAGAAGTGATATCGAAGGTATGATCATCTTGCCTGCAAGGTTCTCAGAGTAGTCGAAGGCTTGATCCTCGTAAGCATTCTCAACAGGTTCCTCGTGCACATACTCGTCTCACGGCTCTACCCAAAGCAAGAAGACATGATGCAATGCACAAGCAAGGAACAACAATAAATCACGGTGCAATGCACAAGCAACATGATGCAATACATGTCATGATATGCGAGATGTGATATGCAATGCGTATGCGTGCTTCGGAAGGAAAGATGATGAACAAGGCATCAACTTGGCAAACCAAGTATGCCGCTGTAAAGATGAGATGATTTCGGTTGAAATCGATATAAAGATCACCGGGAACGGATGCACGGTTTGCAAATGACAAGCAAAACAAGAATGGCATAAAGCTGCGATTAACAGCGCGATGCTACTTAGCACGCAACAAGAAACTATGCTACAGCACCCCAACATAAAAACAAAGCATATGGCAATGATCCACAAGAGATGCTTTGCAAAATAGGAACACTGAGCTAAGGCTAATTCACATCATAATAGGTTCAAACAAGCATGGAGAAAGTGCAAAAAATTATCAGGCTGGACATGGCATAAACAGCAGCACGAAGCAATGTTCAGAGCAAGTTTTCAATATGCTACAGGAACTTATAATAGCAAACTAAGGCATGGCATGAATCTACTCAAAGTATAGATCAAAAGTCCCTTACTGACCATAAGCCAAAAAGGACCAGAAAATATGATGGCACCCACGTAAACATAGCAAGTTCCGTTAACAGATTTCAGCAAACAAAGCATGGCATTCACATAATTACGAAGGCACCTTCGTGAGCTCGATGCACTCAATACAGAGCACTTCATGATAAACTAATCATAAATCCATCAAGAAGAGATGTCATAGAAGCTATACATGGAAAGAAACAACATCATAGCATATCCGGACCAACTACAACAACCTCGGCCAAATTGAATAACATGTAAACAATCTGCCAGGAAACATTTTGAAGCAAAAGTAGAGCACGAAAATGACATGCTAGACTACTCCATAATTTCAACCAGGACCATGGATGGATAGAGCATAACCATGTTGTCAAAACACCCTTACTGAAGTATCTCAAATTATGCATGGATCTCTTTGTAGCAACATGCTTACATGGCATCAAAATTACAGCAGAACAGGAACTAAAATCAGCGTTAACACGAAGCCTAGTTTGCATGCTTGTGCTAGTCACCACATTGATCACAAAAATAAATGGTAAGCACCTCTGTAAAGAAGACATATTCTAGTTCAAAACACATTTAGGGACCAAGTCCATAGGATGCACACATCAATCATGGCAAAAATGACAAAAGAGCTCGTGCTGATAAGATTCTAAAACTAACAGCACGAAGCCCTCTTCCAACAGCATTTCGGGCATCAAGATGAGCTCAAATATAAATGATGGAATGAAAATAAATGATGTACTCTTCGGGACGAACAATTTGACATATTACACGCACGAAACGGAGCTACGGGTGCAAAGATGTGATGCGATGAAGATGCAACAATTTTAATGCAGAAAAAGACTTAGACGATTTTGGGAGTCGGGGAAAGTCAACTGTGGCTCTTCCAGATCGGATCTGGACGGAACGCGGCTCGGACGCCGATGTTCGCCACAGATGGAGCTCGGGGCGCGGCTGCCGGAGCTCGGGGAAGGCCGGGGACGACAAGATCCGGCTGGACGAGGAGGAGGCGGGCGGAGGGCGCCGAGGCGGAGGCCGGCGACGGCGGCGACCGCGGGCGGCGGCGCAAGCGACGCGGCGGC
>NC_041385.1:715985431-716060081 GCF_002162155.2 Triticum dicoccoides
GCGGGCCGGCGGCGGGGCTGGCGCGGCGGCGCCACGTGGAAGCTCGCGATTGGCCGGGCGGCGGCGGGCGGACGTGTTCGGCTCGCCCGGACGTGTCCGGCGGCGCGGAGAGGGGAGATTTTTAGGGTTTGCCCGTGAATCTCGGGGGAGTGCACATATTTATAGGTAGAGGGAGCTAGGAGTGTCCAAATGGGGTGTAGTTTTCGCCCACACGATCGTGATCCGATGACGGAGAGCATGGAAGTGACTTAGATGGGTTATTGGGATGTTTTGGAGGGGTGTTGGGCTGCAACTCAAAAGAGGCCTTTGCGGATATGCGAATAACCGTTGGAGTATCAAACAAGCTCCAAATGACCCGAAACCTGACAGGTGGTCTACCGGTGCTATACCAGGGCCACTTGGCAAGGCTCGGTCTATTCCGAGAACGTTCAACACCCGCACACGAAAGGAGACAAGAGGGGTGCGCCGGTGCACGTGGGAGTGTCGGATTGCAAAACGGACAACGGGGAAAATGCTCGGATGCATGAGACGAACACGTATGCAAAATGAAATGCACATGATGACATGATATGATATGCATGACATGAATAAAATGCAAAACAAAAGACAAAACCCAACCACGGAGGGAATATCATATCACATAGCTGAAAATGGCAAGAGTTGGAGATACAAAGATGGAAAGTTACATCCGGGGTGTTACAACACTCCACCACTACAAGAGGATCTCGTCCCTAGATCTAGGACTCAAAGAACTCCGGATATTAGGAACGGAGGTGATCCTCGCGCTCCCAGGTGGCTTCTCGGTCGGAATGGTGTGACCACTTCACTGTCAGGAATTTGATTGACTTGTTGCGAGTCTTGCGCTCGGTTTCTTCGAGAATAGCAACCGGGCGCTCATGATAAGAGAGATCTTCTTGGAGGTCGATTTCCTCGAAGTTGATAGTGCGCTCAGGAGTCTTGAAGCACTTGCGAAGCTGTGACACGTGAAACACATCGTGCACGTTCGCAAAGTTGGATGGAAGCTCAAGTTGATAGGCGAGATCGCCTCTTTTGCCAATGATCTTGAAAGGACCCACGTATCTAGGGGCAAGCTTCCCTTTGATACCGAAGCGACGAGTGCCTTTCATATGAGAGACGCGGAGGTAGACATGGTCTTCGATTTCAAAAGCCAAGTCACGGTGCTTGCTATCATAGTAACTCTTTTGGCGCGATTGCGCGGCTTTGAGATTCTCACGAATGACTTTGCACATTTCTTCTCCTTCTGTGATCAAGTCATTGCCAAGAAGTTGGCGTTCACCTGTCTCAGACCAGTTGAGAGGAGTACGGCACTTTCTGCCATAGAGAATTTCGAATGGGGCCTTGCCCGAACTCGCTTGGAAGCTGTTGTTGTAGGAAAACTCGGCATATGGAAGACAATCTTCCCACTTCATGCCAAAGGAAATGACACAAGCCCTGAGCATATCTTCAAGAATTTGATTGACTCGCTCGACTTGGCCACTTGTTTGAGGATGGAAAGCTGTGCTGAAACGAATGTTGGTGCCCATGGCCGTCTGAAAGGAGTCCCAGAACTTAGAAGTGAAGATGCTTCCATGATCTGAAGATATCAATTGTGGAATACCGTGCAAGGAGACAATTCTGTAGGTGTATAGCTCTGCCAGCTGAGCTGCTATGATAGATTCTTTGATAGGAAAAAATGAGCCACTTTGGTAAGCTTGTCAATGACAACGAAGATAGCATCATTTCCACGCTTGGACTTAGGAAAACCAGTCACGAAGTCCATCTCGATATGGTCAAACTTCCATTCCGGAATAGCAAAAGGTTGAAGGAGACCAGCTGGTCGTTGGTGTTCTGCTTTCACTCTTCTGCAGACATCACATTCATTCACGATTTGAGCAATCTCTCGCTTCATTCGAGTCCACCAATATGACTGCTTGAGGTCATGGTACATCTTTGTACTTCCAGGATGAATGGATAGGAGGGAATTGTGTGCCTCATTCATGATGACTATTCTCAGATCACCTTTTGGAACGACAATTCGATCCTCGAAGAAAAGAGTGTCTTTGTCATCCAAGCGATAGCACTTGTATTTAGGAATGCCCTTGTCAATACCACGTTTCACCTTCTTCACCATGGTATCCAAGAGTTGTGCCTCACGAATTTGATCTTCCAAAGTAGGAGAGACTATGAGGTTGGCAAGAAAGCCTTGAGGAACAACTTGAAGATTCAGCTTGCGGAAGGCTTCACAAAGATCCGGTTGAAACGGCTTGAGAATTAGACTGTTGCAATAAGCCTTTCTGCTCAGAGCATCTGCAATCACATTCACCTTGCCATGAGTATATTCAATAGTTGGATTGTACTCTTGAATCATTTCGACCCCTCGAGCTTTCCTGAGGTTAAGGTTGGGTTGAGTGAAGATATACTTGAGGCTCTTGTGATCGGTGAAAATGTCCACTTGCCTTCCCAATAAGAGATGTATCCATGTGATCAATGCATGGACAACTGCCGCCAACTCAAGATCATGAGTGGGGTAGTTCTTTTCGTTGGGATTCAACTACCGAGAGGTATAGGCCACAACTTTCTTCTCTTGCATCAACACAGCACCGAGACCTTGAAGGGAAGCATCACAGAATACTTCGAATGGCTTGGATTCATCAGGAGGAGTCAACACAGGAGCTGTGACTAGCTTCTCTTTGAGGGTCTTGAAAGCAACGTCGCACTCACGCATCCAGACATACTTGACATGCTTCTGGAGGAGGTTGGAAAGAGGCTTTGCAATCTTAGACAAGTTCTCAACAAATCTTCGGCAATAGCTTGCAAGACCGAGAAAACTGCGGAGCTGTTTGACATTCTGAGGAGGTTCCCAATTCAGAACTGCAGAAACCTTCGCGGGATTAATAGCAATTCCCTTGGCAGAGATGATGTGACCAAGATAAAGAACTTCATCAAGCCAGAACTCACATTTGGAAAACTTCGCATAGAATTGATGCTCTCTGAGCTTGTCGAGCACCAATCGCAAATGTTTGGTATGATCCTACTTATTCTTGGAGAAGACCAAAATATCATCGAGATACACCAGAACAAATTCATTGGTGTAGGGGTTGAAGATAAAGTTCATCATGCGAGAGAATGTTGGAGGAGCGTTAACAAGGCCGAAAGACATGACAGTATATTCATAAGAACCATAGCTTGTTCTGAATGCTGTCTTGGGAATGTCTTCTTCACGAATGCGAATCTGATGATAACCCATACGAAGGTCAAGCTTGGAGAAGACTTTAGCACCTTTGAGTTGCTCGAAAAGCTCATTGATGTTGGGAAGTGGATACTTGTTCTTGATTGTCTTCTTGTTCAATGGACGGTAATCGACGCAAAGTCGGTCCGTGCCATCCTTCTTCTGGACAAAAAGAACTCCACAACCCCATAGGGAAGAACTCGGTCTGATCAAACCCAGACGCTCTTGTTCATCGAGCTGCTTCTTTAATTCCTTCAGCTCCTTGGGTCCAAGCTTGTATGGACGCTTGCAAGCGGGTTCCGTTCCAGGCTCAAGATCAATAACGAACTCGATTGGCCGATGAGGAGGCATACCCGAAAGCTCTTCTGGAAAGACATCTTGGTACTCACAAATGACTGGAATTTGAGAAATAGCATCCAATTCGCCCTTCTCATTGAGAGAAAACAACTGAATGGTTTCATCACGAGCGGCATAGATGATAACATCCTCAGAAGGGTGTGTCAATTGAATTTGACTGGCAGCACAATCAAGCTGAGCCTTGTGCTTAGAAAGCCAGTCCATCCCAAGAATAAGATCAATATCAGAATCACCAAGAACCACTTGAGAAGACAGAAATTTATAGTCGCCCATCTTGATAGAAACATCTGGGACGCAATTATTAGAAGTCATCTGCTTGCTAGGGGACACAATTTTCAACGGGATAGGAATCTTTTCCGTCACAAACTCATGCTTGGCCACAAAAGGTCTTGAAATGAAAGAATGCGATGCACCAGTATCAAATAACACTTTTGCAGGAATATCATTAATAGGAAGATTACCGATGATCACATCTGAAGAATCCTCTGCCTGAGCTGCATTCATCATGTTCACCTTTGCAGACTTTGGATTATGCTTGACCACTGCATTGCTTGAAGATCTCACAGGAGGAGGAGGAGGAAGGCGCCTTTGATTGAAGCATTTGTTCGCGTAGAGACCTTTCTGCTAGCACTTGTTGCAAGTCACTTCTGAGAGCGGACGATTATAAGGAGCAGTCGACTTTGAAGCTTGAGGCTGAGACTTGTTCTGATAGCTTGGGTTGGGTGGGTGGGAAGATCCACGACCACCTGAGTTCTTCTGTTGGTAAGGCTGACGAAACGGAGGAGGAGGCAGGTAGAACTTCTGCTGCTTAGCTGCCACTTGTGAGGAAGAAGAAGATTGCACTGCATCTCTGATTCTCTTCTTAGACGCCTCACACTTGAGCTGAGAACCTTCTTACTTGAGTGCCATATTGTAGAATTGATCAAACTGAGTAGGCTCAATAAGAACGAGAGCTAACTGCAGATCCTCTCTAAGGCCACCTCTGAATTGATAGATCATACTCTTCTCATCTGGAACATCTTGCTTAGCAAAGCGAGCAAGTTTCTGAAACTGCTTGTTGTATTCATACACTGACATGTTGGCTTGCTTGAGATTGCGGAACACCTCTCGCTTGCTCTCAACAACACTGGTAGGAATATGGTGAGCTTTAAAGTCCCGACAGAAATCAGTCCAAGTAATCACTCGACCACCTCTGGAATCCTTGTATTGCTGGAACCAATCAGCTGCCTGATCCTTGAGCTGAAAAGAAGTGAACTTGACATAGTCCTCAGGCCTGACATTGCTGCATTCAAAATGCTTGTTGATATCCACGAGCCAATCATCGGCGTCGGTGGCCTCGACACAATAGCTGAAAGACTTCGGCTGATTTGCAAGGAATTGGTTGAGGGTAGGAAACTGAGGCTGATGATTGAACTGCCCTTGACCTTGATTCCCTTGGTTGCCTTGGCCTTGGTTGCGCTCTTGCATGAGCTGGATCATCATCTGAGCATGGGCGTTAGAGGCTGCCATCAAAGCTTGCCATGCCTCCGGAGGCGGAGGTGGAGGTGGAGGGTTTGCCTGACTCCCATCATTTCGATCTGGATTCAGACGCGTTGGCGGAGCCATCCTGAAGAGGGTGACATCCGTTAGCATCTTGATAGACAGATAGACAAGTTGAATGAACAGATAGAAATTGCAACATATAGTCTTCACAATAAACATTCGAACAAGGATGAACGAATGAATTCCAAAGTAAACATCACACGTCCATAAAGGTGAGAAGCCACTTGAATAGAGATTGATGAATGAAATAAACAAGGTACGACTGGAACAAATACGTGGTAAG
The DNA here is from genome assembly GCF_002162155.2 of Triticum dicoccoides. Taxonomy (NCBI): domain Eukaryota; kingdom Viridiplantae; phylum Streptophyta; class Magnoliopsida; order Poales; family Poaceae; genus Triticum; species Triticum dicoccoides. The sequence continues at coordinate 715,990,843 of NC_041385.1, forward strand.
GATTACCCAATCACGAACCAAATATCTGCGGGAAGAAATGCTAGAGCTACTTGAATCCCACCTATAAACTCCCGAAACTTTCCGGTTATGCAATCAGGTGTTGGGGATACAGGGGAAGCAATATATCTCACCCAAACTAGCAATCCCTACATCCAGCTGTATCCATCCGTCAACACATAACCAAGAAACCTTCGGAAATCGTGTACCTCAACCTTCGAAAAGCATCCGTTATACGAGTTATGGCAATACTCCCGAGCTCGCCCTAGTACTGGGTTATCGGGGTTATCTCACCAACAACTGTACAAAAGAGATTTTTTATGTCGGCAAATCTCAGGTATTCCAGAACTGCAATGATAAAATTGTGACGACAACACCTCGGAGCTCAACTCCCTGGGACACTGCCACAACCCCTAAATGTCAGGAGGCACCAAGAACAATGTTCTCATCACAAAACCATCGGAACGATTCCAAGATACCCGCATGATCCTAAATTTTTTTTAGTGAAATTTGAGAAGAGGAAAGTCAAAACATCTACGTCAGGAGACCTCACCAGAGCGACGAAGGGACTGAGGAGTAAAAAGAGTCCTACTCTCCGATATATATAATCCTAAGACTCAAAACATTTTTGTTCTAGACCCAACATCGCCAGCAAACAATCAAGCAGGGGGATCCTATGTCGGGGATGGCTCTGATTACCAACTTGTAACACCCACGATGCGGCTATATCTCCCACGTGTCGAAGCACGACTTAGAGGCATAACCGCATGGTGGTTTTGCCGCAAGAAGGGTCATCTTCACACAATCCCATGTGATGAACAAGAATGGGATAAAGAGGGTTGGCTTACAATCGCCACTTCACACAATACATAAATTAAGATCATACATCATTCAAATACACTCATAGACCGGCTACGGTCAAGTTCAAATGAAAAGAAGACAACCCCAAATGCTAGATCCCCGATCGCCCCGACTGGGCTCCACTACTGATCATCTGGAAACGATACATAGTAACGACCAAGGGCCTCATCAAATTCCCACTTCAGCTCAGTTGCGCCATCTGCGCTGGTATCCTCGGCACCTGCATCTGTTTTGGTAGAATCTGTGAGCCACGGGGACTCAGCAATCTCACACCCGTGAGATCAAGACTATTTAAGCTCATATGTAGGAAAGGTGTAATATGGTGGAGCTGCGGCAAGCACTAAGCATATATGGTGGCTAACATACGCAAGTGAGAGCGAGAAGAGAAGCAACGCGTCGGTCGAGAAGCTAGAAGTGATCAAGAAGTGATCTTGAAGCTACTTACGTCAAGCATAACACAAACCGTGTTCACTTCCCGAACTCCGCCGAGAAGAGACCATCACGGCTACACACGCGGTTGATGTATTTTAAAGAGGTCAAGTGTCAAGTTATCTACAACCAGACATTAACAAATTCCCATCTGCCTCATAACCGTGGGCACGGCTTTCGAAAGATTATATACCCTGCAGGGGTGTCCCAACTCAGCCCATCACAAGCTCTCACGGTCAACGAAGGAATAGACCTTCTCCCGGGAAGACCCGATCAGTCTCGGAATCCCGGTTCGCAAAACATTTCGACAATGGTAAAACAAGACCAGCAAGACCACCCGATGTGCCGACAAATCGCGATAGGAGCTGCACACCGGATGAACACTACGTACAACTAGAACCAGCCCTCAAGTTTCCCTGAGGTGGCACTGCAAGTGGCTATAGTTTGGACCAACGCTCAGAGGAGCACTGGCCCAGGGGGGGAGGGTAATAAAGATGACCCTTGGGCTCGCGAAAACCCAAGGGAAAAGGGCTTAGGTGGCAAATGGTAAAACCAAGGTTGGTCCTTGCTGGAGGAGTTTTATTCAAAGCGAACTGTTAAGGGGGTCCCATAAATCACCCAACCGTGTAAGGAACGCAAAATCAAGGAACATAACACCGGTATGACGGAAACTAGGGCGGCAAGAGTGGAACAAGTCACCAGGCATAAGGCCGAGCCTTCCACCCTTTACCAAGTATATAAGATGCATTAAGTAAACAGGAGATATTGTGATATCCCAAAATATCCATGTTCCGACCAGGAACAAACTTCATCTTCACCTGCAACTAACAACGCTATAAGAGGGGCTGAGCAAAAGCGGTGACATAGCCAAACAACGGTTGCTAGGACAGGTTGGTTAGAGGTTTAACATGGCAATAGGTAGGCATGGTAAACAAAGGCAGGTAGAGCTAACATAGCGATAGAGCGAGTACTAGCAAGCAGAGATAGAAGTGATATCGAAGGTATGATCATCTTGCCTGCAAGGTTCTCAGAGTAGTCGAAGGCTTGATCCTCGTAAGCGTTCTCAACAGGTTCCTCGTGCACGTACTCGTCTCCCGGCTCTACCCAAAGCAAGAACACAAGCAAGGAACCACAATAAATCACGGTGCAATGCACAAGCAACATGATGCAATACATGTCATGATATGCGAGATGTGATATGCAATGCGTATGCGTGCTTCGGAAGGAAAGATGATGAACAAGGCATCAACTTGGCAAACCAAGTATGCCGCTCGAAAGATGAGATGATTTCGGTTGAAATCGATATAAAGATCACCGGGAACGGATGCACGGTTTGCAAATGACAAGCAAAACAAGAATGGCACAAAGCTGCGATTAACAGCGCGATACTACTTCGCACGCAAGAAGGAACTATGCTACAGCACCCCAACATAAAAACAAAGCATATGGCAATGATCTAAAAGATATGCTTTACAAAAGAGGAACACTGAGCTACGGCTAATTCACAACATAACAGGTTCAAACAAGCATGGAGAAAGTGCAAAAATTATCAGGCTGGACATGGCATAAACAGCAGCACGAAGCAATGTTCAGAGCAAGTTTTCAACATGCTACAAGAACTTATAATAGCAAACTAAGGCATGGCATGAATCTACTCAAAGCATAGATCAAAAGTCCCTTACTGACCATAAGCCAAAAAGGACCAGAAAATATGATGGCACCCACGTAAACATAGCAAGTTTCGTTAACACATTTCAGCAAACAAAGCATGGCATTGACATAATTACGAAGGCACCTTCGTGAACTCGATGCACTCACTACATAGCACTTCATGATAAACTAATCATACATCCATCAAGAAGACATGTCATAGAAACTATACATGGCAATAAACAACATCATAGCATATTCGGACCAACTACAACAACCTCGGCCAAATTGAATAACATGTAAACAATCTGCCAGGAAACATTTTGAAGCAAAAGTAGAGCACGAAAATGACATGCTAGACTACTCCATAATTGTAACCAGGACCATGGATGGATAGAGCATAACCATGTTTTCAAAACACCCTTACTGAAGTATCTCAAATTATGCATGGATCTCTCTGTAGCAACATGTTTACATGGCATCAAAATTACAGCAGAACAGGAACTAAAATCAGCGTTAACACGAAGCCTAGTTTGCATGCTTGTGCTAGTCACCACATTGATCACAAAAATAAATGGTAAGCACCTCTGTAAAGAAGAAATATCCTAGTTCAAAACACATTTAGGGATCAAGTCCATAGGATGCACACATCAATCATGGCAAAAATGACAAAAGAGCTTGTGCTGATAAGATTCTGAAACTAACAGTATGAAGCCCTCTTCCAACAGCATTTCGGGCAGCAAGATAAGCTCAAATGTAAATGATGCAATGGAATGAAATGATGTACTCTTCGAGACGAACAATTTGACATATTACACGCACAAAACGGAGCTATGGGTGCGAAGATGTGATGCGATGAAGATGCAACAATTTTAATGCAGAAAAAGACAGACGATTTCGGGGGTCGGGGAAAGTCAACCGTGGCTCTTCCAGATCGGATCTGGACGGAACGCGGCTCGGACGCCGATGTTCGCCGGAGATGGAGCTCGGGGTGCGGCTGCCGGAGCTCGGGGAAGGCCGGGGACGACGAGATCCGGTCGGACAAGGAGGAGGCGGGCGGAGGCGCCGGGGCGGAGGCCGGCGACGGCGGCGACCGCGGGCGGCGGCGCGAGCGACGCGGCGGCGGACCGGCCGGAGCTCGGGCGGAGGCAGCGAGGGAGGCGGCCGCCGGCGGGCACGGGAGGACGGCGGTGGCGCGGGTCTGCGGCGGCGGGGTGCGGGGCGCGGCCAGGGTCGAGCGCGGGAGGGCCCGCGGCGGGCCTCGCGGGCCGGCGGCGGGGCTGGCGCGGCGCCGGCACGTGGCAGCTCACGATTGGCCGGGCGGCGGCGGGCGGACGTGTCCGGCTCGCCCGGACGTGTCCAGCGGCGCGGAGAGGGGAGGTTTTTGGGTTTGCCCGTGAATCTCGGGGGAGTGCAGATATTTATAGGTAGAGGGAGCTAGGAGTGTCCAAATGGGGTGTAGTTTTCGCGCACACGATCGTGATCCAACAACGGAGAGCATGGAAGTGACTTAGATGGGTTATTGGGCTGTTTTGGAGGGGTGTTGGGCTGCAACTCAAAAGAGGCCTTTGCGGATATGCGGATAACCGTTGGAGTATCAAACGAGCTCCAAATGACCCGAAACTTGACAGGTGGTCTACCGGTGCTATACTTGGGCCACTTGGCAAGGCTCGGTCCATTCCGAGAATGTTCAACACCCGCACACGAAAGGAGACAAGAGGGGTGCGCCGGTGCACGTGGGAGTGTCGGATTGCGAAACGGACAACGGGGAAAATGCTCGGATGCATGAGACGAACACGTATGCAAAATTAAATGCACATGATGACATGATATGATATGCATGACATGAATAAAAGGCAAAACAAAAGACAAAACCCAACCACGGAGGGAATATCATATCACATAGCCGAAAATGGCAAGAGTTGGAGATACAAAGATGGAAAGTTACATCCGGGGTGTTACAATCCTGTTCAACACTCGAAGACAAAGCACATTCAGATTCGTCATCATTTTCTTCGTGATCATGTGTTGATGGGTGACATCTCCATCGAGCACGTGAAGACTGAAGAATAGCTAGCTGATATCTTCAGAAAGCCCTTGGATGAGAAGAGATTTAGCAAGTTGCGGTGTGAGCTAAATATCTTAGAATCTTTGAATGTTCTCTGAAAAGGACACACATCCTGACACTTATGCAAAATTGATGACTTAGATGTGCAACACATGAAGAAACGTTTTTTCTTCAATCAATGAAGAATAACACTCTAAGTGTGAAGAAATTAATGAAGAATTAGATTCTCAGAACCCTGCAACAATTGTACGCGGTGTCTGAAATCATCATTCTTATACGGTGGGTCACGCCACCACAAAAGTTGAAAATTTTCATTTTTGAAATTCCTCAGTGTTTGACATTCTTCAGTTTTTCAAATTCTTCAACTTTGCAAAATCTTCACTGGTTCCAATGTTTTTCTTCATTGGCTATATATATATATATATATATATATATATATATATATATATGAGTTTATGTCCTATACAACATTCACTTATGGCTATTTCTTCAAGTTGCATTTTCTGCTAAGTGAATGTGATCGGACCCCTTCGCCCTCTATGCTATACTCAACCCAATCTATTCACAAATTCTTCATGTGCGTTCTATTTGAAACTCGTTCAAAATCTTCACTGTGTCCTTGACAGCTGAAGAATTTGCGAACGGAACTTTAAAATTAATCTTATCCAGATTTTCAGTTTTACCGCTCAATCTGTTCTGGATTCCACGATAGACTTATCTATTCACCCACGATCTAACACGATCTCCACTTTTCAGTACGTGGGTGACAAATGTCAAGCGAAGGAGAAGGGTCAGGGGCATGTTCATCCTAAATCTTCGGGCAAACAGTTTTTCACTACCACTATAAATACCCCCTCTCCCCTTCCTCACTTCCTTTACTCCGCTCGACCGCTCTCTCTCTCTCGCTTGAGCTCCTCAAACCCTAGCGTCGCTGCTACTCCATCGTCGCCGGTGAGGAAGAGCTTCACTCCCTCGACCTCGTCGCCGTCGTACTCGCGCCGATCGCAGAAATCTTCACTCCGCCGACGCCGTAGCTGTCTTCCTCCGCCAAGTTAGGGCGTGGAAGATCTACACCGACGAACTTCACTTTTCTTCTTCACAGTTCGTCGTGTTCTTCATCAAGGGTAATTAAAAGTTACTTTTACTACCCCTTTTGATTCGAAATTTCACAACAAAATCTTCAAAGGTGTTTATTTCTTCAAATCCACACACACAAAACACCTCACTAGTCATCTGTTCTTGATTCGTTTCTCTAAGCATCGTTTTTTTCTCAAGATTCCTCAATTGTGTGGATCCTCGATCTATACAACTCTAGAACCTAAGATAAAGAACGCTTAGTGAAATTCTTCAAGGCTCATCTGGTCAAATTCCTCAAACTTGTTTATTTTTAAAAACCTTCTGAGAACGCATATGACCTCTCCAAATTCCTCGCAACTATACTATGTTCACAGGTACTCATGTCCGCTGCTGAATCACTAGGTTCTCATCAACTTAACTCATTTGCAGTGTTCCTCGAAGAAAAGTTGCACACTTCTTCAGAAAATTCGGTTGTTCAAATTCCTCATCTGAAGAATATGGCTGATGGTAAGAAGCCACAGAAAGGAGGAAAGAAACCTGAGGTCATGACTGCTTTTGAAATACCTAAGGCCATCTATGCTGATTATTGCACACTTGATGAGGCTAAGTACGGAAAAGAAACTAAAAATCAGCGCAAGGTGCGCATACAGAAGATTGAACGGAGATGGGCAAGAGAATGGAGGGAGTACAGATATGTGACTCCAAAGTATATGAAGAAATTCGCACTCAATCCTCCATGCCAAAGAGCTCCATTGGCACGTGGCCAAGAAGCTGACCCCACCAGCATCAAGCGTGGTGAGGACTTTCCTGAAGAATGGGCCAAGGTCCAAGCTAAGGTTGCAAGACAAGCCAAAGAAGCAGTGAGGAAATTCAATGAAGACTCTGCTGCTGCTACTGCCACTGAGGCCTCTGTCAAGCCAAGAAATTCAATGGCAAAGAAGCCCGCTCACAAGCCAAGTGCTTCACCAACTATGCCCTCACGGCCAAGTTCCTCAGCAATGCCCTCACGGCCAGAATCTTCAAAGCCCTCACGGCCAGATTCTTCAAATCCCTCACGGCCAGCTCCAACAACTGCTCCTCCTCCAAATTCCTCAGCTGCTCCGGCAAATTCCTCAACACTTGTACATCTGGCCGCGTGCCAAAGGATAACAAGCATCTCTATTGCCTCTGGTGCCTCAGCAAGTTCCTCAGTTGCACCAAAATCTTCATCAGGCCCCACTCTGCTGAAGACTAAGGCAACGGCTGGTCGAGGTCCTCGGCCAAGTCCGAAGAAGAAACAGGTTGCCTTCCAAGTGCCATCTGACGATGAAGCTGATGATGATGAACTTGCAGAAATCATTAGAGACCGATTAGAAAGGGCCGCTAGAGCCAAAGGCACAAATGTGCCACTTCTTTTGGATCCAAGGGCGATCCTTGATTACATTGATCTCTGGCACAAGGATCCAAATACTCCTACGCCTAATTTCAATTTGACTCCTGGTCAAAGTCACATGCCGACCCATTTCATCACTGAAGAGAAATTGAAATTTGAGAAGGCCACGCAGATCAAGAAGACTGAGTTCAGAAAGGAGAAGTTCCTGAAGAATAACGTTGTCAATATGACAAGTGATGAACTCCTCAAGATCCAAGCTGAAATCAAAGCCCTCGGCGATGATTTCAATGCTTATTATGCTGATTGGCAAGGAGCCAAAGTCGGGTTTGTGAAACAAACTGAGAAATTCACAAATGTTGCAGCCCCATCGCAACAAGAAATTCCTCATGCTGAAGCATCTGCTCAGCCAACTGAAGAACATGCCAGCACCGCTGATGACATTCAGGCTGCTGAAGAAAATGCTAGTTCCAGGGCTGATGACTCCATTCCAGCCGCTGAAGAAATTGTCAGGGCATCCACTAGTGGTGCGTCTGAATAAACTGAAGAAGTCAGGGAAACTGCATCACTTGCGCCTGAGAAAATTCAACTAGATTCCTCAGTTCCATCTGCGCCTACCCCAACTCCAATTCTTACATGTGCATTCAACGTGAAGAAGACCAAGGCTGCAGAGCGAGCTGCAGTGAAGAAAAGGAAAGCATCCAGTGCTTCAAAATCTTCAGCTCCAAAGAAGATGAAGCCTTTGACAAGCTCTATTGAAAATCCAATTGATGGTGTTCCAATTTCCACCATGCCATCAAAGGACCTTGTTCCTTTTTATGAGGAATATGTGATCCCTAGCGGATCTAATGAAGAACCTCAATCTGCTGCTTCGTCAGAGCAGGTTGATGAAGAAATTGAAGTGGATACGATCCCTTCAATGCCTGTTGCTTCCTTGCCAATGCCTTAGTTCACAGCTGAAGAGGCTGGTGTTGAAGAAATTGAAGATGAAGACGTGGACATTGGCTGTACAATGCCCATGATGAATGATGACTTTTGGGAAAGTCAGCACCCTAATTCTCCACTCTTCACCCCACTACAACAAATACCTCAGTCCCCTGCACCAACAGTTCAAATGGGCTCTGAAGAGACTCATCCCACCTCGTCTATGCATGAAGACATTCCAGCCGCTAGTGTTGAAGAAGCTGCTGTTGTTGAACCTTTGAACACGCAGACTGCTACTGAAGAGGAACCAGAAATTCCTCATCCTGAAGAACCTAAGATTGCGATTCCTGAGGTTGTGATGCAACTCACTGACACTCCAGTGCCCAAGCCAACGGATCCATTCTCAAAGAAGCAAAAGTTCAAGGCTGAAGATTTCTTCAGCGAGCACGTGTTCTTCACTGACTATAACCCTATGACTCTGCTCGCATAAGGAAGAGGCGCTTCTGGACTGCTAGTCAAGCCAATTTATATTCCTCAGTACTGTTCAACAAAGACAAAGTCTTCGATCATGAACATATTCCTCATGTGGACATGGAGTCTCTACCGTGCTTCGAGCTAGTCCTCAGTGTTCTTCACGATGCTGGATTGCTAAATTTCTACACTGACATCTGTGACTGGAATGAAGAACTCATTCTTCAATTCCATGCAACGCTGCACATCACAGGAAACTCTGAAGATGTGAATTCATGGGTGCTGGACTGGATGTCTGAAAATACTCACTACAAGGCACCGGCAACTGAATTGCTTCGTGCCCTACCACTCAGTCCTCCCCTTGACAGTGTTCGTTGTGTCTACAGTGAACCTGAACGTTCAAATCATTTCATGCAAGTGTTGATGAAGCCTTTGAAGCTAGGGCGGGCTCCTCGAACCAAATTCCTCGTCAAGGAATTACTATATGTGCCCCGGACTGTCTATCGCATTCTGACGAAGACAATGAGTCCAATCAAAGGACACGACTCAAATGATTAAGAGGTCGTTGGCATCATGAAGAACATGCTTTTCAATATCATTCATGGCGTTCCCGTCAACTTCCATGATTTCTTCATGAGGACTCTGGCGAATATTGCTATGTCACCATTTGAACTGAAGCCTTATGCACCATGGATTATGAGATTCATCAGGACAAGGGCTTCATTAAATTACAAAGCTGACACTTTGAACCATGGCAGCTACTTGCCTCCGATTGAAGTCCTCAAACGGACATATTCCTCAGCAGATGACAAAGGCAAGGCAACTGTTGTGATTGATGAAGGCATTCGTCCATTGGATGGTCAATTTCGCAAGGCTGCATCCTAATCCACCAATGATGACTCTGCCACACATGACTCTGGCGCCAAGCAAAATCCTCAAGCCACAACACCCAGGGTGATGACTGATCGTGAGTTACTCCTTAGTCTTCATGAGAAGGTTGAGCGCAATCACAAATGGGTCAACCGTCAGTTTGGTTCAATTCTTCACAACATGACATCAACACACAATGCAATGAAGAAAAACCAATACTACCTCCATGAAACCTTCAACCGTACCTGGGCTGTTCTATCACATGTCTACAGCGCTACAGATCTGAAGAATATGGGTCTCAAGGAAGAATTTGACTGGTTTGCACCTCCACCGAAGAAATTCAAGAAGGTCAAGGTTCCTTCCTTGGTGGCCAGCTCCTATTCTTCATCACGCGACACTGATGAAAATGAAGATTTGGACGACACTGCGGCAGGCCCTACTATGACTATCGACCCCAACGCTGGCGCTCCTCCATCAACTTGATATTCTTCAGGGGCGTTAGTCCTCAGTTTCAAACCTTTTGGTCATTTGATGACAAAGGGGGGGGGGGAATTTGAGTTAGTCTTCAAGCGGGTCTATTATATGGGTGTTTTTGTTTTGCTAAGTTACAACTCTCGTTCTTCTAAAACTTTATTGGATCGAGTTGTAATCTTAAACCCGATGGTGCCCTGATACTTTTGATGCACTGTGCTTTGATACTCTTGATACGTTATTCTGCATGCTTGTTCCTCATTAACATTATTGCACGCATGCTGAATTTCATCAAGCACCATATTTCATCATGCATTTCAAATTCTTCATATTATATGTCAAATGCGTGTATGAATTACAAGATATAGGGGGAGATCTCCATGATTCAACTCTTCAAGTGTGCATTGCTTCAAAAGAAAATTCCTCACTATGCACATCTTCAGGGGGAGTTCTTCTATATCTTGTAATCAAATTCCTCAATATCAGTACTTACACTTCACATGTTTATCCCCGTTGAAAACTTAACCTATATTGTCATCAATCACCAAAAAGGGGGACATTGTAAGTGCATCTAGTGCCCTTAGTGATTTTGGTGTATTGAAGACTTATAGGTTAAGGGACTAATGTGTTTGTGAGTGTACACGGGTCTATAAGTCTATGAGGAGTTTGATATTTACAGAGAAAGTCGACCCCTAAAAATGAATATCTTCGACTGAAGATTTTGATATTCCTGAAGACTTTCATGAAGACTTTGAAAGTGAAGAAATTGGTGTATCCGTGAAGACTTGGTATTCATGCGAGCAATATGAAGCTTGAAGACTTCCGTTTTCATAGTTTTGTTTTTCTCTTTCTTGAGTCATAGGAAACACCGTACTGTTAAAGGGGGTCGAGGAAATACTAAGGAAAAATTTCCATGTGATGCTCAACTCAAAATCCTACACCTACCAAACCCTTCGAGTGAACCTTTGGAAATCTCATACAGTTCAGTCAATTTCTTCAGTGACATGGATGAAGTTCTTCTGGTCGCTGAGGAATTTGTTCTGACTGAGGAGTTAGAAATTTGCCAGTGCGGATTGCCTACACAGTGAGGAACATGATAGCCCTGAGGAATTTGAGAGTCAAAATTCCGACCGTTGCTGTGTTGCGCGCCAGCTGTCCCAAAATATCTTATCCACCTAACGGTCATATCAGACAAGGGCATTTATGTCTTATCATGTCGGGCTGCTCCCTAGGCTATAAATAGCCGCCCCCTACAACCACTAGCTGGTTGGCTGCTCCGAGAGAAACTGACACTTGTCATTCTAGAGCAACCCATCCTCCGAGGACTTTGAGAGAAAATCATCGAGTGAGGAAAAACCCAAACCCAAACACCTACAAACCCCAAAGTGATTGAGCATCACTGAAGAGATTGATCTTGCGTGGATCCGACGCCTGTTACCTTTGAAGATTGTGCTTCTTCCAGACTGTTAGGCGTCATGGTCTAGAGCATCCAAGAGGAATTGTGGATCGCCGAGTGACCGAGTCTGTGAAGGTTTGGAAGTCGCCTGAAGACTTACCATGAGTGACTGGACGAGGTTTGTGTGACCTTAGTTCAAGGAGAATACGGTGAGGACTTGGTGTCCTGAGCTGCGTGCTCAGCGACTGGGTGTCCGGGACTGTGTGTCCTCGAGTTTAAATACTCAGCCGCTCCAACCAGACGTACAACTGAGACAGCAGTTAGAATTGGTCTACCAAATCATTGCCTTCACCAACCTTACTGGTTCTATTTCCTCAACTCTTTCATTTCCTCATTACTGTGTTGAGTGATTGTTCATATCTGTGTTTGAAGACTTTGACTGAAGACTTTCTCAATTTCCTCAGTTCAATTTCTTCAGTCTGTTTGTCTTCATCTTGTGTTATCCTGTGTTGACGCTTCCTGTGCTCTGTGCTTGTCTTCATTTCATCATGATGACTATGTTTGTATCCTGTTATGCTTACTTCTGAGTACTTATTCCACTGCTAGTAGTTCTTCGCTAAGGAATTTCCTCACCGGCAAATTCCTCAGTGAAGAATTCATAAAATCGCCTATTCACCCCCCCCCTCTAGTCGATATAACGCACTTTCACCTACTTCGCCCCTGCCTCCACCAAGAGCGTGAGTATGGTCGAGTGAAGTGGGGGGCGGCAAGGCCTGTTGCTGGGCGGTAGTGTTTGTTTTAAAAATAACAAGGATTTATTCCTTGGCATGGGCCTTGCTCACACACAAAGAACCCGGCAAACACCCTTTTTCATTAAAACGTCCCATACCGGTATAGTTCGTACGAAATGTAAGGGGGTTACAAGTTTTAAATTTAACTAAGCCTCATGGGCTTACAAACTAAAAAGAGATAAGGTACCCGTAATCCTTTTCTTCTCCCTCTCCCCAGGAAATGGAACAAGATGAAAGAAGGACAAAAGGGGCGCCTAAGCGAGGTACGGGTAGCAGAAGACACCAAGAGAGCATCCCGATGGCCGTCCAGAAGAGGGCTGGCGATGATGGTGCCGGGAAAAGAGCTGGAAGATGAGGCAGCGGGCCGGCAATACGCTACGACGCGTTGGTGCCATCGTACTTCAACTTGATGGCTCGCCACCCGCCTTCTTCGCCTTCTCCGGTCCTCCTGCACCAGCCGCCCAAGGAGACGACCCCAGGAAGCTCAAGAAGCTAGCTCCACCCCTGGCAAATCGCTCTGCCGGGGGAAGGGTCAGGTGCAAACGCCGCTGCAGCCGACACCGCCCAGCGACGGTGAGTCCGGTGCCTAGTAGGACCCATCATCCTCCCGCATGGCGCCTTCGTCGTTGTTGTCATTGTCTTCCTCGTCACTCCCACTCGAGGAAGAATCCTCGCCATCAGAGGAGCTCTCCACGCAGCACTTCAGGCGAGTTCCAAAGTCTCCAAAGACCTTGATGGAGAGCAGGCCGTTCTCCATCAGTTTGAAGTAGAGAACGAGCCCCGCCGTCAGGATGTTGATGCGAGCGAAGGTCTTCCATACGCGGCAGAGATACATGACATGAGGGGCTCGGAAGTCGACATCAACCCATGTGCCGCTATTCCCGCAGCCCCTCATGTGCAATCTAAGCATCTATGGTGGGTCGAGCTCCATCTCCTGAGAAAATGGAGTGGGAAGACGAAGACGACAATGTGTCGGCCGGTGCAGCCTGATGAAGAACTCGTGGGGCTAGTCCCTGACGTGGTCCTCTATCGGGGGAAGGACCGCCAACGGAGGCAAGGCCGATGTGCCGCCCCATCATCCTCTTCCCCGAGCGCCATGGCGACCTCGGCCTCGCCCCCTCCCCCTTCCCCTTGTGGCCGGCTCCTCCGCCGTGAGCGCTTGGGAAGGAGGGGCGCGTTGTCGGGCAGAGACCCTCGTCGCCACCCTCGAGGCACCGGCGCATCCTCTCGCCATAGTAGAAGAAAGAAAGAAGACAAGATGGAAGGAGGCGGATGGCGAAAGATTGGGCGATGTTGTCCCTCCCCCTCCCCTCCCTATAAAGGGGCGGGATTGTGGCTTGGTCACCTCCCTCAACCAGTCCAACTCATTAATGTGGCAGTAGGCGGGGCCGGCAACCGCCCTCCTCGCCCAATTGAAGGTGCATGGATATCGGCACGCACGCACGCCTTCCCATATTCCGTGCACCTGTCACCTACCCCATGCCGTGCATGCGGCGTACGTGACGCAAGGGGCGGGCATAATGGGAGACGTGGAATGTAAATGAGTGGTGGCCTTACGGTTCTCAAGGGACACACAAGCCGCCTCTCTACTATTCACTACGGGATGATGCAGGAATGCTTCGGTCATCCCCGCGCGTGACCCCCACGTCCCACACGACCCCCACGTCGCGCGTTCAACGCGGGTCGTGCGGAAGCATAGCAGAAAGAGAAAATTACCACGGTAAAGTCCGCACCACCTGCCCGAAACTATTCTAGGCCTAGCCCAACAATGCGTTGTGCTTATGTGTGGCCCACACCCGGGGGCTCCTGTCGGTGTATTAAGTAGAGGCTGTCCTTTGTACCCCTTACTAGTGCACGGGCAGTCAAAGCCACGCCTAAGACCACACTTGGCAGGGCAGAGGGAGGGGGTTAAAGCCGTAGGATGGTCAAAGCAACCCCACGACCAGGAACGCAAAGGCCAAGAGGGCGAGGTAGACTCCCCCGGCAAGATCCTTGCCGGGGTAGCCTCCGCAGCTCCGGTAGGAGTCTTACTGGGGCAACTTGCCCAACGCCAGCAGGGCGCGCCACCCTTGGGCCCAAGGTTTCTGAACACCATCAACCACGTCGGAACCAGGGCTCGGGAGGCACCTCTGTGGTGGCATGCATATCTTTGTGAACACAAGGATCAAAAGATGACAATCCTTGGTGAGACCCTTGCCAAGGGAATCCACAAGACCTCCGGCAAGATAGTTGCCAGGGACGACCATAGTGCCGCGGCAAGACCCTTGTCGGGGCCCCGGCAATGCCCTTGCCGAGACATCCGCGGGGCCACCGCCAGGCCCACGCCGACCAAGGTTCCACCGCCGTTCCCAAGCAGCTGCCAGCCCACCAGCTAGGCAGGCACCTGTGCGTCGACATGGTGGCATGCAAATCTTTGTGAAGGCCCTACCATCGCGCCACCTCAGTAGCCTGTCAGCCTACATGGCACCGTGCACACCGCTGGCCTAGACGCGTGTCGAAGTGAGGTGGGGCGGCGATGGACGGGACGGGGGCTGGTTCCCGTCCCCATTAAAGTGAGGGGGACACCTCAGGGGTGCATTAAATGCACTTTGTCCCGTAATGGCTAGCGATAAGCTTAGCCACTGTACATCGTTGCCACCTCATGTGTGCCACTGTGGCGATCCCCTTGACTAAAGAAGGAGGCCCAAGTCATACTGGAGGGGGATTCAGACCCCTTGAGAAGTTACGCATTGTAGCTAGCTCAAGAACCCCAAGAACACTCAAATAGACACTAAAAGCAGGACTAGGGTATTACGCACGTCGCGGCCCGAACCAGGGTAAACGACCCGTGTGCTTGACTGACTGCTGATCCCGCTCTTCTCTTGACCCTGCACCCTGCAACCGTAGTAGGGATCCCCGTGATCCCATAGGTGTCGTTCCCACCGACAAGTATATTCGGAGTCGGAGTGATAACTTCTCTCAGAGTGGTGGTCGGGGTCGGAGCCAGATACCCATTCACCAACATGAGCTTGATGTCTTCGTTTTGTGTAGCTCCTTGATGACTTGTCCTTCCTTTCTGAATCCTTGCTTCTTCAAGAGATTCTTCGATAGATTCTTCGTTCATAGCGATCATCTCTACTCCTTCTCTCTCTTGGAGCTGATTCTTCCATTTTGCTTCTCCTCTTAGGAGAGTCTTCTCTTCTTTTGTAGGGATCCATACACTCATTGGAGTAGTGTCCGGGTCTTCGACAATTGTAGCAATTTTGCTCACGACTAGAAGATCTTTTGTCATTGTAGGACCTTGACTTGGAACTTGTTTCCTTGCTTCTACTCTTGTAGAATTTGTTGAAGTTCTTCACCATTAAGCTCAATTCTTCATTGAGGGATTGTTTCTCATTTGATGATGTAGGAGAATCGCATGAGGCCTTATAAGCACCACTAGACTTGTTGTGAAGCTCTTCTTTATCCTTGAGTGACATATCATGAGCAACAATTCTTCCAATGAATTCGGTTGGCTTGAGGTATTTGTAATTTGGCATCATTTGGATCAATGTGCACACAGTATAATATTTTCCATCCAAGGCTCTCAAGATCTTCTTGATGATGACTTTGTCGGTCATCTCTTCACTTCCTAAGCCGGCAATCTCATTTGTGATGAGAGCAAGCCTAGAGTACATTTCGGCGACACCTTCACCATCCTTCATATTGAACTTGTCAAGTTGATTTTCGAGCACATCCAATGTGGATTCCTTGACAGAGTCGGTACCTTCGTGTATATCAATCAAAGTATCCCAAATTTCCTTTGCATTCTCAAGATGGCTGATTTTGTTGAATTCTTCGGGGCATAATCCATTGAAGAGGATTTCGCAAGCTTGAGCATTGTATTGCAACATCTTCAATTCTTCCACGGTATCTTCATGGTTTGGTTCTCTCCCATCAAAGAATTTACCTTGCAAACAAATGCATGCAATAGCCCAAATGGCAGGGTTATGTCCGAGAATATGCATTTTCATCTTATGTTTCCAACTAGCAAAATTAATGCCATCAAAGTAAGGACCTATACGGTGGTAATTTCCCTCGCTAGATGCCATACTACCCTAGGTTGTGAAACCAAGGCTATGATCACCAAAGCTATGGAAATCAAGGCAAATGGAGACCAAAGCTTTGATACCACTTGTTGGATCGAAAGTATGTCTAGAGGGGGTTTGATTAGACTACTTGACCAAATAAAAGCTTAACCTTTTCCCAATTTTAGTTCTTGGTAGATTTTAGCAACTTAGCACAAGTCAAGCAATCTCAATACAGTTCAAGCAAGCATGCAAAGAGTATATGGGCACCGGAAAGTAAAGCATGCAACTTGCAAGAAAGTAAATGGGGGGAGTTTGGAGGGAGCAAACTCAATGTTGACACAGAGATTTTTGGCATGTTCCGATAGGTGGTACTATAGTACATCCACGTTGATGGAGACTTCAACCCACGGAGGGTAACGGGTACGCGAGTCCATGGAGGGCTCCACCCATGAAGGGTCCATGAAGAAGCAACCTTGTCTATCCCATCATGGCCATTGCCCATGAAGGACTTGCCTCACTAGGGTAGATCTTCACGAAGTAGGCGATCTCCTTTCCCTTACACACTCCTTGGTTCAACTCCACAATCTTGACGAAGGCTCCCAAGTGACACCTAACCAATCTAGGAGACACCACTCTACAAAAGGTAATAGATGGTGTGTTGTTGATGAACTCCTTGCTCTTGCACTTCAAATGATAGTCTCCCCAACACTCAACTCTCTCTCACAGATTTGGCTATGGTGGAAAGATGATTTGAGTGGAAATCATCTTGGGGAAGGCTAGAGATCAAGATTCATATGGTAGGATTGGAATATCTTGCTCTCAACACATGAGTAGGTGGTTCTCTCTTAGAAAATGAGTAGTGGAAGTGTAGGTACATTCTAATGGCTCTCTCCATGAATGAAGAGTGGGTGGAGAGGGGTATATATAGCCTCCACACAAAATCTAACCGTTACACAAATTCCCAAACTCAGTGGGACCGAATCAGCAAACTCGGTCAAACCGATCCAGGTAAAAATATGAACGTTAGAGTTTTCGGTGGGACCTATATAGTCATCTCGATGAGACCGATATGCTAGGGTTAGGGCATAACATAATCTTGGTGTGACCGATCACATAAACTCGGTGGGACCAATTTCAGCAATAGGTACACAGAGGGTTGGTCAGGCAAACTCGGTGGGACCGATTCGCTCTCTTCGGTGGGACCAAAGTGTTACAAAAAGGAAATAGGGAGTTTGCAATGCAAACTTGGTGGGACTGATTTTCTCATTTCGGTAAGACCGAATTGTTACAAAAAGGAAATAGAGAGTTAGCAATCCCATCTCGGTGAGACCGAGATCCCTATCGGTGAGACCGAAGTAACGGGTTTGTGGCAGTGGGTATGTTAAATGAAACTCAGTGGTTCCGGATAGGTCAATTCGGTGGGGCCGAAATTGACTTTTAGGTTTAGGACATATGTGGAAATGAGAAATTGGTCGAGGGTTTTGGAGCATATCACTAAGCATTTTGAGCAAGTGAGCCATTAAGCAAAAACTCATCCCCTTTTAATAGTATTGGCTTTCCTATAGACTCAATGTGATCTTGGATCACTTAAATAGAAAATGTAGAGTCTTGAGCATGTTGCCAATATATGTCCTTTGCATTTTGAGGGGTCCACATCTCTAGTCCATGTCATGCCAATCATTGAACTTTCTGAAATGATCATCTTGAAATAGCATTAGTTCAATGAACTAGCTATGGACCCGTAGGTCTGTGGTAAACTACTCACGCTTCATCGGAAGGGCAATGGTGTTGATGTAGAAGCCCTCCGTGATTGAATCCCCCTCCGGCAGGACACCGAAAAAGGCCCCTAGATGGGATCTCATGGGTACAGAAGGTTGCGGCAGTGGAAAAGTGTTTTCGTGGCTCCCCTTGATGGTTTGGGGGGTATAAGAGTATATATGGGCGAAAGAATTAGGTCAGGAGACCCACGAGGGGCCCACAAGGCAGGGAGCGCTCTACCCCGCCTGGGCATGCCCTCCACCCTTGTGGCCACCTCATGGCTCCTCCGACTTCATCTCCAATTCTCCTGGTTTGATTCTGGTCCAAGAAAGATCATCGCGAAAGTTTTATTCCGTTTGGACTTCATTTGGTATTCCTTTTCTGCGAAACTTTAAAACAAGAAAAAAACAGAAACTGGCACTGGGCTCTAGGTTAATAGGTTAGTCCCAAAAATAAGTTAAATTAGCATATTAATGCATATAAAACATCCAAAACTTATAATATAATAGCATGGAACAATAAAAAATTATAGATACGTTGGAGACGTATCAACTACCACGGGTATCGGCTGCTATTCATCTCCACGCGGTAGTACCGTTGGAGGGTGCGGTAGTACCGCTTAGGAGGCACTAGCGTTCCTCTGATCTGCTCAGAATGAACTAGGTAGCCAGCAATTCCGTTCCAGCAGAAGTACTGTTCATCAGAGCGGTACCACCGCTTATGCGCGGGCTGTGGGAGCATAACGGTTGGATTCTTCTTCCCACTATAAAAGGGAGTCATCTTTCTTCTAGTTGACTACCTCTTCCTCCCCTAAGATCCATTGTTGCTCACAAGCACATTCTTGCCCGATCTCTCTCCCTAGCCAATCAAACTTGTTGATTCTTTAGGGATAGCTTGAGAAGGCCTAGATCCACAGTTCCACCAAGAGAAATTTGATTCCCCCAACTAATCCCTTGCGGATCTTGTTACTCTTGGGTGTTTGAGCACCCTAGACGGTTGAGGTCACCTCAGAGCCACATTCCATTGTGGTGAAGCTTTGTGGTGTTGTTGGGAGCCTCCAATTCAGTTGTGGATAAAGCCCCAACCTTGTTTGTAAAGGTTCGGTTGCCGCCTTCAAGGGCACCACTAGTGCAATCACGACATCTCGCATTGTGTGAGGGCGTGAGGAGAATATGATGGCCCTAGTGTCTTCTTGGGGAGCATTGTGCCTCCACACCACTCCAACGGAGACGTACTTCTCCTTAAAGGGAAGGAACTTCGATAACACATCCTCGTCTCCACCGACTCCACTTGTGGTTATCTCTTACCTTTACTTTGTGCAAGCTTTACTTGTTGCGTATCCTTTACTTGGTTGTGGTGATAGCATCATATAGGTTGCTCACCTAGTTGCATATCTAGAGAACCTATTTGTTGCTAACCCTATTTTTTTAAGAAAAGTTACAAATTGGTAGTTGCCTATTCACCCCCCTCTACTCAACCATATCGATCATTTCAATTGGTATCAGAGCCTCGTCTCTTTATTAAGGGTTTCACCACCTGAAGAGTATGGTTGACACCGAGGATGATGTGCCCGAGGCCGTGGAGTTGAGTTCGATCGTAGTGAGACGACTTAAATGAAGTTATGCTTCACTTAAGACGTCTATGACGACCAAAGTCAAGTCCATGCTTAAAGATTTGCTTCAGGGGTTTAATCTACTCCCAATCCATTGCTTCTGGTTAATCCCACCGCATGAGAGTCGGAGGCCAATCCGGTAAGGAAGCGGCTAAATGTACTCAAACTTCTCCCCCTCATAACAAGAATGGGAGGGAACCTTTGCCTCGGTTCCCCCTCCCCCAGTCTATGGAGGACCGGTCCCTACACCTCATGTTAACCACCTTGGTCCTCCTCCTAAACTTGTTAAGGATGATTTTGCTAATTGGATTTTTTGCATCAAGTTTCATTTGAATCACATATCAACAATTTTTTTGAGAATCATCGAGCAAGGCTTCTACCCGCATGATCCAAACAATTTCACCCCAGGAGAAGATGCGTACAATCAATACAATCACTCTGGTTTGTTCATCCTTCAAGTCGTGGTTCCTCCCGAAGATCTATATCACTTGCGCCCCTTCACTCGTGCAAAGGATTTTTGGGAACACATTATATTCATGTACAAGGGGAGCTCAAGTATCCAACAGTCCAACTTTGAAGTGGTCCTTGATAAGGTCGATGAATTTGTGATGGTAGAAGATGAGGATCTGCATGATCTCTATCGGAGGGTGATAACTATTGAAGTTGCTCTCTAAGACCATGGGAGCAAGGATACAAATCACAATTGGATCAAGCGCAAGTTTCTCAAGGCCATCATGCCATTCAACAAGGCCGTCATGCCATTCAACAAGGCCATGTCCTCTGTGATTCGCCAAAGACCGGATTTCCACACCTTGCCCTCAAGTGAAGTGTTGGATGAGTTTATTATCATCAACATTATGAACAAGACCGACGACAAATGCTCTAGCTCGTGTCTAGTCAAAGAAAAGCTCACCCACTCTTGCCTTGAAGGCCAAGGCCATTCCGGAAGAAGAAGAGGAGGAAGAAGAGGAGATCTTCCCTGAAGACACCAAATATGCTTACCACAAGCACATGGCTCTTGCGTCAAGGCAATTTTGGGGCAACAAGTGGGACTCAAGGCCCAACTGAAGGAAATATGCCCTAGAGGCAATAATAAAGTTATTATTTATTTCCTCATTTCATGATAAATGTTTATTATTCATGCTAGAATTGTATTAATCGGAAACATGATACATGTGTGAATACATAGACAAACATATAGTCACTAGTATGCCTCTACTTGACTAGCTCATTAATCAAAGATGGTTATGTTTCCTAACCATTGACATGTGTTGTCATTTGATTAATGGGATCACATCATTAGGAGAATGAGGTGATTGACATGACCCATCCCGTTAGCTTAGCACTTGATCGTTTAGTATTCTGCTATTGCTTCCTTCATGACTTATACATGTTCCTGTAACTATGAGAATTGTGTAACTCCCGTTTACCGGAGGAACACTTTGGGTACTACCAAACGTCACAACGTAACTGGGTGATTATAAAAGAGTACTACAGGTGTCTCCGAAAGTACATGTTGAGTTAGCATAATTCGAGATTAGGTTTTGTCACTCCGATTGTCGGAGAGGTATCTCTGGGCCCTCTCGACAATGCTCATCACCTAAGCCTTGCAAGCATGTAACTAATGAGTTAGTTATAAGATGAAGTATTACAGAACGAGTAAAGAGACTTGTCAATAACGAGATTGAACTAGGTATTGGATACCGACGATCGAATCTCGGACAAGTAACATACCGATGACAAAGGGAACAACGTATGTTGTTATGCGGTTTGACCGATAAAGATCTTCGTAGAATATGTAGGAACCAATATGGGCATCCAGGTCCCGCTATTGGTTATTGACCAGAGATGTGTCTCAGTCATGTCTACATCGTTCTCGAACCGTAGGGTCCGCACGCTTAAGGTTTCGATGACAGTTATATTATGAGTTTATGTATTTTGATGTACCGAAGGTTGTTCAGAGTCCCGGATATGATTGCGGACATGACGAGGAGTCTCGAAATGGTCGAGACATAAAGATTGATATATTGGACGGATATATTTGGTCACCGGAAAGGTTCCGGAGAAGTTTGGAGCCCCGGGAGGTTACCGAAACCCCCCGGGAGGTATATGGGCCTTATTGGGCCCATATAGGAAGAAGAGAGAAGGAGCAAGGGAGGGGGGCGTGCCCCCCCAAGCCCAATCCGAATTGGGGAGGGGGGCCGGCCCCCCCTTTCCTTTCTCCTCCCCCCTCTTCCTATTACTACTACTAGTACTACTTCCTAATACTAGTACTCTTTCCTTCCCCCTCCAAATAAGATAAGGAAAAGAGAGGGAAACCTACTTGGAGTAGGTTTCCCCCTCCTCATGGCGCGCCCCCCCTAGGGCCGGCCACCTCCTCCCTCCATCCTTTATATACGGGGGTAAGGGGGCACCCTAGAACACACAAGTTGATCATTGATCGTTCCTTAGCCGTGTGCGGTGCCCGCCTCCACGATATTACACCTCGGTCATATTGTAGCGGTGCTTAGGCGAAGCCCTGCAACAGGAGAACATCAAGATCGTCACCACGCCGTCGTGCTGACGGAACTCCCCCTCGGCGCCTCTGCTGGATCGGAGATCGAGGGTGCGTCATCGAGCTGTACGCGTGTCAAGAACTCGGAGGTGCCGGAGTAACGGTACTTGGATCGGTTGAACCGGAGGACGTACGACTACTTCCTCTATGTTGCGTAAACGCTTCCGCTTCGGTCTACAAGGGTACGTAGACAACACTCTCCCCTCGTTGCTATATCATCACCATGATCTTGCGTGTGCGTAGGAAATTTTTTGAAATTACTACGTTCCCCAACAGTGGCATCCGAGCCTAGGTTTTATGCGTTGATGTTATATGCACGAGTAGAACACAAGTGAGTTGTGGACGATATAAGTCATACCGCCTACCAGCATGTCATACTTTGGTTCAGCGGTATTGTGAGAAGAAGCGGCCCGGACCGACATTACGCGTACGCTTACGCGAGACTGGTTTCACCGTTACGAGCACTCGTGCTTAAAGGTGGCTGGCGGGTGTCTGTCTCTCTCACTTTAGTTGAACCGAGTGTGGCTACGCCCGGTCCTTGTGAAGGTTAAAATGGAGTCTATTTGACAAACTATCGTTGTGGTTTTGATGCGTAGGTGAGATTGGTTCTTGCTTAAGCCCGTAGCAGCCACGTAAAATTTGCAACAACAAAGTAGAGGACGTCTAACTTGTTTTTGCAGGGCATGTTGTGATGTGATATGGCCAAGACATGATGCTATATTTTATTGTATGAGATGATCATGTTTTGTAACCGAAGTTATCGGCAACTGGCAGGAGCCATATGGTTGTCGCTTTATTGTATGAAATGCAAACGCCCTGTAATTGCTTTACTTTATCACTAAGCGGTAGCGATAGTCGTAGAAGCAATAGATGGCGCAACGACAACGATGCTACAATGGAGATCAAGGTGTCGCGCTGGTGACGATGGTGATCACGACGGTGCTTCGAAGATGGAGATCACAAGCACAAGATGATGATGGCCATATCATATCACTTATATTGATTGCATGTGATGTTTATCCTTTATGCATCTTATCTTGCTTTGATTGACGGTAGCATTTTAAGATGATCTCTAACTAATTATCAAGAAGTGTTCTCCCTGAGTATGCACCGTTGCGAAAGTTCTTCGTGCTGAGACACCACGTGATGATCGGGTGTGATAGGCTCTACGTTCAAATACAATGGGTGCAAAACAGTTGCACACGCGGAATACTCAGGTTATACTTGACGAGCCTAGCATATACAGATATGGCCTCGGAACACGGGGACCGAAAGGTCGAGCATGAATCATATAGTAGATATGATCAACATAGAGATGTTCACCATTGAAACTACTCCATCTCACGTGATGATCGGACATGGTTTAGTTGATTTGGATCACGTAATCACTTAGATGACTAGAGAGATGTCTATCTAAGTGGGAGTTCTTTAGTAATATGATTAATTGAACTTAAATTTATCATGAACTTAGTACCTGATAGTATTTTGCTTGTCTATGTTTGTATGTAGATAGATGGCTCGTGCTATTGTTCCGTTGAATTTTAATGCGTTTCTTGAGAAAGCAAAGTTGAAAGATGATGGTAGCAATTACACGGACTGGGTCCGTAACCTGAGGATTATCCTCATTGCTGCACAGAAGAGTTACGTCCTGGAAGCACCGCTGGGTGCCAGGCCTGCTGCTGATGCAACTGACGACGTTAAGAACGTCTGGCGGAGCAAAGCTGATGACTACTCTATAGTTCAGTGTGCCATGCTTTACGGCTTAGAACCGGGTCTTCAACGACGTTTTGAACGTCATGGGGCATATGAGATGTTCCAGGAGTTGAAGTTAATATTTCAAGCAAATGCCCGGATTGAGAGATATGAAGTCTCCAATAAGTTCTACAGCTGCAAGATGTAGGAGAACAGTTCTGTCAGTGAGCATATACTCAAAATGTCTAGGTATAATAATCACTTGATTCAACTGGGAGTTAATCTTCCGGATGATAGCGTCATTGACAGAATTCTCCAATCACTGCCACCAAGCTACAAGAGCTTTGTGATGAACTATAATATGCAAGGGATGAACAAGACTATTCCCGAGCTCTTCGCGATGCTGAAAGCCGCGGAGGTAGAAATCAAAAAGGAGCATCAAGTGTTGATGGTCAACAAGACCACTGGTTTCAAGAAAAGGGGCAAAGGGAAGAAGAAGGGGAACTTCAAAAAGAACGGCAAACAAGTTGCTGCTCAAGTGAAGAAACCCAAGTCTGGACCTAAGCCTGAAACTGAGTGCTTCTACTGCAAGCAGACTGGACACTGGAAGCGGAACTGCCCCAAGTATTTGGCGGATAAGAAGGATGGCAACGTGAACAAAGGTATATGTGATATACATGTTATTGATGTGTACCTTACTAATGCTTGCAGTAGCACCTGGGTATTTGAGACTGGTTCTGTTGCTAACATTTGCAACTCGAAACAGGACTACGGATTAAGCGAAGATTAGCTAAGGACGAGGTGACGATGCGCGTGGGAAATGGTTCCAAAGACGATGTGATCGCGGTCGGCACGCTGCCTCTACATCTACCATCGGGATTAGTTTTAGACCTGAATAATTGTTATTTGGTGCCTGCGTTGAGCATGAACATTATATCTGGATCTTGTTTGATGCGAGACGGTTATTCATTTAAATCAGAGAATAATGGTTGTTCTATTTATATGAGTAAATATCTTTTATGGTCATGCACCCTTGAAGAGTGGTCTATTTTTATTAAATCTCGATAGTAGTGATACACATATTCATAATGTTGAAGCCAAAAGATGCAGAGTTGATAATGATAGTGCAACATATTTGTGGCACTGCCGTTTAGGTCATATCGGTGTAAAACGCATGAAGAAAGTCCATACTGATGGGCTTCTGGAATCACTTGATTATGAATCACTTGGTACTTGCGAACCGTGCCTCATGGGCAAGATGACCAAAACACCGTTCTCCGGATCTATGGAGAGAGCAACAGATTTGTTGGAAATCATACATACAGATGTATGTGGTCCGATGAATGTTGAGGCTCGTGGAGGATATCGTTATTTCCTCACCTTCACAGATGATTTGAGGAGATATGGGTATATCTACTTGATGAAGCACAAGTCTGAAACATATGAAAAGTTCAAAGAATTTTAGAGTGAAGTAGAAAATCATCGTAACAAGAAAATAAAGTTTCTACGATCTGATCGTGGAGGAGAATATTTGAGTTACGAGTTTGGTTTACATTTGAAACAATGTGGAATAGTTTCGCAACTCACGCCACCTGGAACACCACAGCGAAATGGTGTGTCCAAACGTCGTAATCGTACTTTACTTGATATGGTGCGATCTATGATGTCTCTTACCGATTTACCGCTATCATTTTGGGGTTATGCTTTAGAGACGGCCGCATTCACGTTAAATAGGGCACCATCAAAATCCGTTGAGACGACGCCTTATGAACTGTGGTTTGGCAAGAAACCAAAGTTGTCGTTTCTCAAAGTTTGGGACTGCGATGCTTATGTGAAGAAACTTCAACCAGATAAGCTCGAACCCAAATCGGAGAAATGTGTCTTCATAGGATACCCAAAGGAGACAATTGGGTACACCTTCTATCACAGATCTGAAGGCAAGATTTTCGTTGCTAAAATCGGATCCTTTCTAGAGAAGGAGTTTCTCTCGAAAGAAGTGAGTGGGAGGAAAGTAGAACTTGATGAGATAACTGTATCTACTCCCTTATTGGAAAGTAGTTCATCACAAGAACCGGTTCCTGTGACAACTACATCAATTAGTGAGGAAGCTAATGATATTGATCATGAAACTTCAGATCAAGTTTCTACTAAACCTCGTAGGTCTACCAGAGTAAGATCCGCACCAGAGTGGTACGGAAATCCTATTCTGGAAGTCATGTTACTAGACCATGATGAACCTACGAACTATGAGGAAGCGATGATGAGCCCAGATTCCGCAAAATGGCTAGAGGCCATGAAATCTGAGATAGGATCCATGTATGAAAACAAAGTATGGACTTTGGTTGACTTGCCCGATGATCGGCAAGCCATTGAGAATAAATGGATCTTTAAGAAGAAGACTGACGCTGATGGTAATGTTACTGTCTACAAAGCTCGACTTGTTGCAAAAGGTTTTCGACAAGTTCAAGGGGTTGACTACGATGAGACTTTCTCACCCGTAGCGATGCTTAAGTCTGTCCGAATCATGTTGGCTATTGCTGCATTTCATGATTATGAAATTTGGCAAATGGATGTCAAGACTGCATTCTTGAATGGATTTCTAGAAGAAGAGTTGTATATGATGCAACCTGAAGGTTTTGTTGATCCAAAAAGTGCTGACAAAGTATGCAAGCTCCAACGTTCCATTTATGGACTGGTGCAAGCATCTCGGAGTTGGAATAAACGTTTTGATAGTGTGATCAAAACATATGGTTTTATACAGACTTTTGGAGAAGCTTGTATTTACAAGAAAGTGAGTGGGAGCTCTGTAGCATTTCTAGTTTTATATGTTGATAACATATTATTAATTGGAAATGATATAGAATTTCTGGATAGCATAAAGGGATACTTGAATAAAAGTTTTTCTATGAAAGACCTCGATGAAGCTGCTTACATATTGGGCATCAAGATCTATAGAGATAGATCAAGACGCTTAATAGGACTTTCACAAAGTACATACCTTGACAAAATTTTGAAAAAGTTCAAAATGGATCAGGCAAAGAAAGGATTCTTGCCTGTGCTACAAGGTGTAAAGTTGAGTCAAACTCAATGCCCGACCACAGCAGAAGATAGAGAGAAAATGAAAGATGTTCCCTATGCTTCAGCCATAGGCTCTATCATGTATGCAATGCTGTGTACCAGACCTGACGTATGCTTAGCAATAAGCTTGGCAGGTAGGTAACAAACTAATCCAGGAGTGGATCACTGGACAGCGGTCAAGAACATCCTGAAATACCTGAAAAGTACTAAGGATATGTTTCTCGTATATGGAGGTGACAAAGAGCTAGTCGTAAATGGTTACGTCGATGCAAGCTTTGACACTAATCCGGACGATTCTAAATCGCAGACCGGATACGTGTTTTTATTAAACGGTGGAGCTGTAAGTTGGTGCAGTTCTAAACAAAGCATCGTGGCGGGATCTACATGTGAAGCGGAGTACATAGCTGCTTCTGAAGCAGCAAATGAAGGAGTCTGGATGAAGGAGTTCATTTCCGATCTAGGTGTCATACCTAGTGCATCGGGACCAATGAAGATCTTCTGTGACAATACTGGTGCAATTGCCTTGGCAAAGGAATCCAGATTTCACAAGAGGACCAAGCACATCAAGAGACGCTTCAATTCCATTCGGGATCAAGTCCAAGTGGGAGACATAGAGATTTGCAAGATACATACGGATCTGAATGTTGTAGAGCCGTTGACTAAGCCTCTCTCACGAGCAAAACATGATCAGCACCAAGACTCCATGGGTGTTAGAATCATTACTATGTAATCTAGATTATTGACTCTAGTGCAAGTGGGAGACTGAAGGAAATATGCCCTAGAGGCAATAATAAAGTTATTATTTATTTCCTCATTTCATGATAAATGTTTATTATTCATGCTAGAATTGTATTAACCGGAAACATGATACATGTGTGAATACATAGACAAACATATAGTCACTAGTATGCCTCTACTTGACTAGCTCATTAATCAAAGATGGTTATGTTTACTAACCATTGACATGTGTTGTCATTTGATTAATGAGATCACATCATTAGGAGAATGAGGTGATTGACATGACCCATCCCGTTAGCTTAGCACTTGATCGTTTAGTATTCTGCTATTGCTTCCTTCATGACTTATACATGTTCCTGTAACTATGAGAATTGTGTAACTCCCGTTTACCGGAGGAACACTTTGGGTACTACCAAACGTCACAACGTAACTGGGTGATTATAAAAGAGTACTACAGGTGTCTCCGAAGGTACATGTTGAGTTAGCATAATTCGAGATTAGGTTTTGTCACTCCAATTGTCGGAGAGGTATCTCTGGGCCCTCTCGGCAATGCTCATCACCTAAGCCTTGCAAGCATGTAACTAATGAGTTAGTTATAAGATGAAGTATTACAGAACGAGTAAAGAGACTTGTCAATAACGAGATTGAACTAGGTATTGGATATCGACGATCGAATCTCGGACAAGTAACATACCGATGACAAAGGGAACAACGTATGTTGTTATGCGGTTTGACCGATAAAGATCTTCGTAGAATATGTAGGAACCAATATGGGCATCCAGGTCCCGCTATTGGTTATTGACCAGAGATGTGTCTCAGTCATGTCTACATCATTCTCGAACCGTAGGGTCCGCACGCTTAAGGTTTCGATGACAGTTATATTATGAGTTTATGTATTTTGATGTACCGAAGGTTGTTCGGAGTCCCGGATATGATTGCGGACATGACGAGGAGTCTCGAAATGGTCGAGACATAAAGATTGATATATTGGACGGATATATTTGGACACCGGAAAGGTTCTGGAGAAGTTTGGAGCCCCGGGAGGTTACCGGAACCCCCCGGGAGGTATATGGGCCTTATTGGGCCCATATAGGAAGAAGAGAGAAGGAGCAAGGGAGGGGGGCGCGCCCCCCCAAGCCCAATCCGAATTGGGGAGGGGGGCCGGCCCCCCCTTTCCTTTCTCCTTCCCCCTCTTCCTATTACTACTACTAGTACTACTTCCTAATACTAGTACTCTTTCCTTCCCCCTCCAAATAAGATAAGGAAAAGAGAGGGAAACCTACTTGGAGTAGGTTTCCCCCTCCTCATGGCGCGCCCCCCCTAGGGCCGGCCACCTCCTCCCTCCCTCCTTTATATACGGGGGTAAGGGGGCACCCTAGAACACACAAGTTGATCATTGATCATTCCTTAGCCGTGTGCGGTGCCCCCCTCCACGATATTACACCTCGGTCATATTGTAGCGGTGCTTAGGCGAAGCCCTGCAACAGGAGAACATCAAGATCGTCACCACGCCATCATGCTGACGGAACTCCCCCTTGGCGCCTCTGCTGGATCGGAGATCGAGGGTGCGTCATCGAGCTGTACGCGTGTCAAGAACTCGGAGGTGCTGGAGTAACGGTACTTGGATCGGTTGAACCGGAGGACGTACGACTACTTCCTCTACGTTGCGTGAACGCTTCCGCTTCGGTCTACAAGGGTATGTAGACAACACTCTCCCCTCGTTGCTATATCATCACCATGATATTGCGTGTGTGTAGGAAATTTTTTGAAATTACTACGTTCCCCAACACCAACTTCACCAAGAACAACTCAAGTGGTTCAAAGAACGAGCAACGACTGAGGACATTCTACAATTGCGGCAATGTGAGTCACTTTGTGGTGGATTGTCCTTATGAGAAGAGGGAAGACAACAGTGGCAAAATCATTCACAAAGATAAAGCCAAGTCCTTCCCGAACAAGAACAACTTCACCAAGAAGATACGTCCAAAGGGCTTGGTGGCACATGAAGAGTACACCCCCGATAATGATAAGAAGAAACAAGCGGTGAAGGAATGTTAACGGAAACCATGGCCATTGCCACCTCTTCCCCCTCAAAGGTGTCTCTCTTCGGTGCCCCCAACGAGAACCTCATTGCGAAGTGCCTCATGACCAAAGGTATCAATAAGGTAACCCCCAACATCAAAACTACCATCACCACTTGTCGTGGAAATATCACATCAGATGTCCTAATGGAAGGACTTAGTCGTGGAGCCATCGCAACGAGATTAGCTTGAAGGGGTTAAACCGGACAAGGGACACGAGAGTTTTATACTAGTTCGGCCCCTTACGATGAAGTTAAAAGCCTACATCTAGTTGTGATGGAATTGCTTGGGTTTCGATGATCAGGGAGCGAATACGCTTTGCCTGAGTCTTGAGTTGTTGTTTCCTGTCCCTAAACCGCCGCTGGGTCGTCCCTTTATATACACAGGTTGACGCCCGGCCGATTTACGGAGTCCCGAGGTCGGCTCATACAAGTGTCCGTCTCGGTCTCCCCCTTTTCCCTAACTTACAACACAAGTTATACAACTATGGCGGTTTACCATTATGGGCCCTAATCCGCCTTTGGGCTCTGGGCCTCTAAGCTTCATTAGTAAAGCGCCATCTTCCTTGTCTTCATGGTCTTCAATATAGTTGAGGGTGAACCGGCCCCTCCTGTGCGGTTTACACTCAGTAGTTATATCCTCAACATTAGGCCCCAGATTGATTTGAACCTGTTCATGTCAATCTTCAATACTTAGAAAAATTTCCTGAACATCTTCTTACTATTCTCGTAAACCGCCATGAAGACTTCTCCCTGTAAACTCTGGTGAACCGCCATGACATCATCTTCTGAAACTGTAGTGAATCGTCATGACATCATCTCTGTATAAAAAAGTTTATAAAGATTCCCTTCATTAATTATCTTCCGAAGATCGAGGCAACAACCACGCCCCATTTTACCGCTTCGGCTCCTCGATTCTTGCACTCGCCTTCTTTATCCATTTGCCTTATAAATAGGCTTCCGGGTCCTTTACTTTTCCCCTTCTGCGCTTCTTCTTCTTCCTTTCATCGCTCAAGCTCGATAGCTCCGCCACCGCCGTCGACCCCGAAGCTCTGCCTCATCCCTGGCCACTTCATCAACCTGAACGCACCAGAGATCCACGGCTCTCCTCCGCCGCCCCTGATAATCCGGTAAGCCCTTCTTCCTTAACCCTAGATCTACATTAGGTTTTTGGTACTTGGCTGTGTTCATCAGTGTTCGTCCGAGCTTCATCACTTTTCCCTTACTTTCCTTATTGTCTCGTTGAATCCAGATCATCTTCACTTTTTCCTCATGCGGCCGAAATTACAATCTTGTTTTGCCTCACCGTAGTATCTTTAGAACCACAGACCGATCCATCTAGGTCCTCTTTATTCTACTGTCGCCATTTTTAGGGTTCAGAAAATTTTCTTTACTAGGCCACGGTAGAACCAAAATTATAGTATCATCTTGTGAAACCTGTTTCCTCAGCGCTTAACGAGTTTTGCCCTGCTGCTTCTAATATAGGCGGTTTAACTTTGTAGAAAATCATAAACCTCCTGGTAACATTAGCCCTCACTTAAACCGCCATCTTGACTTGAGTAGCAGTATCCAGTTTAACTTGAATTTATGCCTTTATTAAATCCCCTGGTTTAACACCGGTTTGTGCACATCAATCTTGAACCGTAAACCGGCTTTTGCACCTCTTTTATAGTTTGTCTTCCGAAATGCCAAACAATTCGCTCTTGCAACTGGGTTCCTTCCCGGATCACAGAAACGCAACTCAATGGATATGTTCTAACTGGTGCTTTGGTCAAGAAGGATGTCCTTCATTGGCGAGTTCCTGGCCCTGAGTGCCCTCCTGAACCTCAAGATGGAGAGGTGATTGTATTTATGCAGCACCTAGACCGGGGGTTTAGCCCTCCCGGATCAAAGTTTTTCCGGGATGTACTTGCTAGCTTCCAACTCCATCCTCAAGACATTGGACCGAACTCTGTGTCCAATATATGTAATTTCCAAGTGTTCTGGGAAGTTTACCTTCAAGAAGAACCAACTGTTGAGCTCTTCCGGGACTTCTTCCACCTAAACCGCCGAACTGAGTTCTCTGGTGGTCCCAATACTGAACTTGGCGGAGTATCAATTCAGAAGAGGAAAGAGGTCGATTTTCCTCACGCCAAACATCATAGCCACCCTAAAGACTAGAATCAAACATGGTTCTACTGTCAGAACACCGCTCCTGCTGATGAAAACCATCTGTCGGGTTACCATGCTCACCGGCTTAGTAATGGACACCCACTGCCTCAACGGCTCACTGCCAAAGAACGACAAGCTTATGCACCTCAACTTACTAAGCTCCGGGCTTTCCTGGCGAATGGCTTAACCGGTATTGACCTCGTTCATTGCTGGGTTTCATGGGGTATACTGCCTTTAAGCCGCCGCACCAGTTTGATGCATGAGTATACCGGGGACACCAAGGACCCTCAACGGTACCAAGAAATAGAGATAACTGATGATGAAGTCACTTAGGCTGTTAAGAAGATGCTAGATGAACCGATCGCTGAATGCAGCAAAACCGGGATGCGTCCCTTTTACTCCTCCAACAAACCGCTAGCGGTAAAAATCTTATCTTTTTGTCTTTTTTATCCTTCTCCGCTTTAACATTATTCTGATAATCATTTGTATATTCTTACAGGCCAAAGATCCTTTCTGGAAGCGGAAAACTCAAGACAAACCGACAAAAACTTAAGATAAACCGGCAAGGGCTCTTCATGCTAAGAGCAAAGTCACCAAGAAGCCAGCCAAGAAGAAAACCGCCGAGTCCTCTGACCCGCCCGAAGATGTCGATGATTCGGAACACGAGGTAGAACTTGACTCCCTTGGTTCATTTTTCATACACCTTATTGACAATGACTATTACCAGGATGATGTGGAAGCCAGTCGTGCTCATCATGTAAAGGTAATCTCCCTTTCCTCCGATTTAGATCATGTGCCGGTTCAAAAACTTCGTCATGCAGTTCGAAAAGTAAAATACTCTCACCCTCTTGCTCATTTGGATCCACAATTTTCTTTGAAGACATTGGAACATGAAGGCCGTCACACAACCCGGCACAGTGGCCAGCAAGTTACTTCCTCCGGTTTACCAGATACTCCAAACCGGAAGCGTCGTCTAGAGGTCTCTTCCTCTTTTAATAAACCTTATGCCTTGGCAGGTTGCTTCCGATACCCACTTAATCTATATGATTCAAATTATCAGGTGACCTCCAATTCTTCATCTGGCGATTCATCAACCACCCAAATGCCTCCCCTCAAGACCGTCCCTGGGTAAGTATACTGAATTTTTAGCTTTGCCTCCTTGTGCTGGTTTAGCAACTAACCTTTGTTTTAATATTACAGCACCAAAGCCCGACTCAGTAAGAAGGCAAAAACGAATGCCCCTACTGAAGAATCTGAACCGGAGAGGATCGTAGAAGAAGATGGTGGAGATGTCGACATTGCTATGGATGATCCTGTACCCCAAGGTCAGGTGTCACGCCCAATATGTGATACTATCCTAAAGAGACTCGAAGGTCCCACAAAGGATAGAACCGCATATTGAAACGCTTTTGCAAGGTGGATATCATTACATCAACATTACATAATAGATGGGGATACATACAAGGTATACAAATGCCACAAGAGTACATCAATACAACATACATAAGATCAACATCCGACTACGGATGAAACACAAACAGAAGCTCAAACAATATCCACCCTGCTAGCCCATGCTGCCGACCTGGAACCTATCCCCTGATCAAAGAAGAAGAAGAAGAAGAACTCCAAAACAAGTAACATCGCTCTCGCATCATGATCATCGCATAACCTGCACCTGCAACTGTTGTTGTAGTAATCTGTGAGCCATGAGGACTCAGCAATCCCATTACCATGGGTATCAAGACTAGCAAAGCTTAATGGGTAAGTAAGGGGTAAAGTGGTGAGGTTGCAGCAGTGACTAAGCAAGTATGGTGGCTAACATACGCAAATAAGAGCGAGAAGAGAAGCAATGGAACGGTCGAGAAGCTAGAAGTGGTCAAGAAGTGATCCTGAAACTACTTACGTTCATACATAACCCAAAACCATGTTCACTTCCCGGACTCCGCTGAAAAGAGACCATCACGGCTACACACGCGGTTGATGCATTTTAATTCGTATCTGGTGTCAAGTTATCTACAACCGGACCTTAACAAATTCCCATCTGCCACATAACCGCGGGCACGGCCCTCGAAAGTTTATACCCTACAGGGGTGTCCCAACTTAGCCCATCACAAGCTCTCACGGTCAACGAAGGATATTCCTTCTCCCAGGAATACCCGATCAGTCTCGGAATCCCAGTTTACAAGACATTTCGACAATGGTAAAACAAGACCAGCAAAGCCGCCCGATGTGCCGACAATCCCGATAGGAGCTGCACATATCTTGTTCTCAGGGCAACACCGGATGAGACTAGCTACGAGTAAAACTAGCCCTCAAGTTTCCCCGAGGTGGCCCCGCAGGCAGCTCGGTTCAGACCAGCACTTAGAGAAGCACTGGCCGGGGGGGCTAAAATAAAGATGACCCTTGGGAACGCGACTCCCAAGGGAAAAGTATAGGTGGTGGTGAGGCAAATGGTAAAACCAAGGTTGGGCCTTGCTGGAGGAGTTTTATTCAAAGCGAACTGTCAAGGGGGTCCCATAAATCACCCAACCGCGTAAGGAACGCAAAATCAAGGAACATAACACCGAAGGAAACAAGGGCGGCAAGAGTGGAACAAAACACCAGGCATAAAGCCGAGCCTTCCACCCTTTACCAAGTATATAGATGCATTAATTAAATAAGAGATATTGTGATATCCCAAGATAATCATGTCCACCATGGAGCAATCTTGGGAGGCTGAGCAAAGCGGTAACATAGCCAAGCAACAGTTTGCTAGTAAGGGTGAAAAGGTTAGAGGCTGACATGGCAATTTGGGAGGCTTGAAGGACAAGTGATAGGTAGCGCAGCAAAGCGATATAACGGAGCAACTAGCATAGCAATGATAGTAGTCAGATCCAGGGTGATGATCATCTTGCCTGAAATCCCGCTAGGAAGAAGAACGAGTCCAAGAAGAAGATGAAGCCACA
Organism: Triticum dicoccoides; assembly: GCF_002162155.2. Taxonomy (NCBI): domain Eukaryota; kingdom Viridiplantae; phylum Streptophyta; class Magnoliopsida; order Poales; family Poaceae; genus Triticum; species Triticum dicoccoides. The sequence continues at coordinate 716,025,874 of NC_041385.1, forward strand.
AAGACGAACCAAGTGTAGACGAACGAATCCTCACGATCGCAATGAAACAGAAACTATCGAGAAGAAGCACACAACATGGTAAACACACCACACATATACAAGACATGATGCAAGACAAGCCTACATGAAGCTACTCATGGCAAGAGATGATGCAAACAAGAGCAACACATCAAGGCAAGTTTAAATGAGGCCGGGAACAACATATAATAAATCCGGTAGGTCCTCATATGCAACTTTCAAAATTGGTCAAGAACCGAATAAACCTTATGTTCAAGTTGTTAAACGACAAGTTAAGATGCACCAAGATCATCTACACGAGATTCTAATCAAGTTACATATAAAGTTCATTTAATTCGGAGCTACGGCCTAGAAGACGAGCTAAACAAGTTAAACATGGCATTGATGCAAAATACATTCAAACATCAAGCAAACACTCTCAAAACACGGATGCAACATGATAATATGGAACTTCATGCAAAATCAAGCAAGTTTCATATATATAGAGCACACTCAAAACAGAGCAACGGTTAAACACATACACTCTATACAAGTTTAAAGGACAAGTTGTCCAGAACAGCAACTAGGCATCTAGCAAGCATCAAAACAATATGCTACAGCACCTCAACATAATGACAAAAGGCATGGGCATGGAGTACAGGTAAAGCATGACAAAACATGAACACTGAGCTATCTCCAGAAAACACTATAACATGCACAAAAGGACATGGCAAGATTGCATATAATAACAGTTTCGGACTTAGCAGAAATAACATCAGGTTGCAATGTTTAGAGCTATCAAACAACATGTTACAGGAACTTAACATGGCAAACAAAGCCATGGCATGCTAATACTAAAGACAAAGAACAAAACTCCCTTACTGAACTAATTCCAAAGATCAACAGAAAAGATGGTAGCATCCATGCAAACATGGCAAATGATATGACAGTTTCAGAATAACAGTACATGGCAGAAACAACGATAAGTATGCATGTTGGTGAGCTTGTATCACTCACCACAGAGCAATACATGGCATGAAAATGTAACCACCAGTAATAAGACATGTTTATGAAGCTAATCATGGCAAGAGCAAGTTCATAAGGTGCATGGATCACTAGCAAAACTCATGGCAAAACTGAACTTAATGTTAACAGGCTGACAGCAACATTATGTAGCAATTTGAGAGCAAGATTACAACAAGCTACAGCAGGCTATAAATTCAACCAGGGGCATGGATGGATAGAACATGACATGTGTAACAAAACATCCTTAGTGAACATCTCTAGATTATGCATAGAATGACTTGTAGCAGCAGGTTTACATAGCATCACGATGTAACAAATTCAGACTAGCAAAACAATAACAGCAAGTACCCTACTTCACGAGCTCTATGCACTCACTACAAGACTCCCAAAAATACATGGATTGCACCACTGTAAACATGGCATGAAGTATCTCAAAACTCATGTAGACATCAAGCTCATAGGATGCACACATAAAATGCAATGAAAAAGACAAATCACTGGCAGCCTGGGCTAGCAGAGTGGATATTGTTTGAGATTATGTTTGTGTTTCATCCGTAGTCGGATGTTGATCTTATGTATGTTGTATTGATGTACTCTTGTGGCATTTGTATTTTTGTATGTATCCCATCTATTATGTAATGTTGATGTAATGATATCCACCTTGCAAAAGTGTATCAATATGCGGTTTTATCCTTGGTGGGACCATCGAGTATCTTTAGGATAGTATCGCATATTGGGCGTGACATCAGGATACCTATGCTGATCCGCCAGAAGCCAACCCGGCTAGTCCTCATGCTGATCCTCCAAGCCCAACCAAGGGCAAAGATCTGCCAAGCCCAGCCAGGGATATTGTTAATCCGCCAAGCCCGTCAAAAGGTGGCGATGATGATTTTATTATCACCGGTACTGGTCACACTATTCCTGGCAACCCGGTTGCCTTGTCAAAGCATTCTGCCAAGTAAGAATTTGTTGTTATGGGCAAGGGGAAAGGGAAGACAGATTTATCCAGCTTCATTAACATTACTGCCCAGGAGCTCCATTTCGGATTCCTAAACTGCTTATACACAAGCCGGGATTATGAGGCCGGTTTGCTGAACTTGATGAAGGAGCGCTATGAGGTAATCTTCCCAATACTTTAAACTTTCTTGTTCTGTATATCAACTCCCTTGTAGCCCCCAAGGGACGGTTTATCTCTTGAAGATAAACCGGGACTTTGAGATCAAGAACACTTCAACTGAGTAGCCCCCAAGGGCCGGTTTATATTATCAAGATGAACCGGGACTTTGTGTTCCAAAGTGTCCTTTCTTCAATTCTTGTGCCTTTGATTTTCTGATCAAATACACATTAGCCCCCAAGTGCCAAGATTAATACTTGTATTGAGCCTTGGGACTTTTTTAAATAATCAGCAGGAAAGAAGCAATCCGCATTAGCCCCCAAGTGCCAAGTGTATAACTGGTTATATGCTTGGGACTTTGAGAAAATATTAACATCTTCATCATCTGACTTTTTTAGGGCGATATAAACAACAAAGATTCCCAAATTGCTGATCTTCAAGAGAATGTCAAGTCCCAGCAAGCAGAGACTTCTAAGGCCAAAGATGAACTAAAAGGTGTTTTGATAGCCATGGAAAAACTGAAGGATGGCTTCAAGAATGAACATGCCAGCTGGGAAACTGAAAAGGCTTCTTTGTTGAAGCGGGCTGAAGACGCCAAGGCAGCTCTTAAACCGGTGGCGGAAGAGCTAATAGGGTTAAAGCATCAAGTAAATGCTATGACCTCTATGATATTTGGTAAGTACTCTTTTGTAAAAAGCTTGAATAACCATCTTTGAAATTGCCGGATTAATAGCAAATTCTTAAACCGTTACAGGTAGCCATGTAGCTCATCTGGGCTCGGATATGCGGATGAAGCTGAAGGCAGTATATACGTTGATAGAGCAACTGTATACTGGTGCACAACGAGTCATCTGTGCAGCTTCATATAATAAACCGGCACCAATTTTGATCAAGGATACTTTGGCCAGGCTTTCGATGACACCGGCTCAGATAGAGGAGGTAAAGCAATCTGCTGCCAGGGCTGGCGCGTTATCAGCACTGACTCGTGCTAAATCCTGGATAGCTGACCTTGATCTGGTTGATATCGCAAAGGGTTATCCTGATGAACAAGCGGACGGGTCAACATTTGACAATGAAGCCCTTAAAGTCTTAAAAAAGGAGATGCGCCCACTAGCAAGACAATTGGCTGAAGAAGCTAACTTGTCCACTCATCGGTCCTTCTATGATGCAGATAACAAACGGGTTGATGCTGCTGTGAAAGAAGTGCAAAATCTCATCCTGCCAATCCGTAAGCACACCTATGCCCCTGACGTTGAACTGTCCAATCTTATAAGTGAAGAAGCTGTCTTCCAGGCTTTAACCCCAATTGACTGGACCACCGTTGACTTCCAGCCACTGGGTGGAGAGGAGGAGGTTGAACCAATGCCAGAAGATCCATCAACTTCACGTCAACCTGGTGACGAGTCTTAATCCGGCAATGGGCTTGATTTTCACAGACTGTCTTCTGTGTAAAAACAATCATTATTCTAGGCCTCAGAGCGCCTTGTAATAGGCTAGTTGAGATATCTTGGTCTGTTGCCATCGTGCACTGCTTCATGATGTTGTTTGATCCGCCATTATATTTGCTGTGCTTGCTTATATATCTTGATAATTTCATGTGATCCTTATGTCTGCATAAAAAGAATTTTGTCCTGGCGGTTTACCGCCGGAGGGGTCATAATACCCAATACAAAGCCCAGTTGATTACCAAGGCTAAATAAATATCAAAATATGAAATAGATCATACCTGTGATATTAAATCACTTAGTTGGTTTACCAACTTTGATTGTAGTAAGGGTAAGAACCCAAATCTTGAGTATTGATAACTCCCACCATGCAGTGCTGGTGTATATGATAAGTCATACTAGGTTGTCATGAACACCGGATGATCATGCTGGCAACATATAGTTAAAACCAGACCGGGTTTTAAAACATCGGTTTAATAATGAATATGGTCTGACAGCTTGTAGCTGAAAGCCGAGTCGGGTTAACAAACACCGGTTTATTAGGATGACTGATAGCCATGCCGGGTCAATAGACACCGGTTCATCATAAAATGTTATCAAAGGATAAAAAACTTGACAAAAGCAAATAAAACGATGTAGTCAAGGCTTTTCATGGGATGCCACGCCCAAATTCGAGGCTTTTCATGGGCTGCCAGGCTGCTGAGTTAAATCATTTTGCAAAGCCTTTTAAGATGGACCTCCAACTAACCAATCGTCATTTTAACTTTGACAATTCAGGTTCTGTATAAGATTGACTTGTCAAACGTTCTGCGGCTCATGGCAGCATTACCTGGATAGGAGTGGCTTACTTGATGAAGGCAGGTTAACCCGGGGTTTTAGGTGAATACACCAGGCTTCCAAGCCGTGCTTGATAGCATATTACAAGGGTCCTTTCATACTCTTTGTTGCAGTGCACAAAGAGCCCCCAAGTAACTTTGTGAGTTGTGCTCAATGGGTGCCTATGTTTGAGCTGTGCATAGCATCCAGACTCTCTTTGGACCCTTGGGTGTGAAGCTCCCAAACTGTATTGTCGCGTGATAGCCGGTTTAACAGATAGAACTCCGCTTTGTCAGCTGAAGCCCCCATGTAAGCAATAGATTTTGGAAAAACGGCAGAGGCCCTGCTTATAGCAAGGATGCCGGTTTATTATATTGATCATAATATATACATTGTTGAAATATGTACATAAGAAGAGCCTATAGCTCAGGTGTAGTAAGACCGAAGGAGAGCTATGTTCCACGGCCGCCGGGTCTCCTCCTCAGAACTGCGTGAGTCTTTGTGCTCTTGAATGACAATGAGGTAGTATGATCCATTGTGAAGATTCTTGCTGACCACAAAGAGCCCTTCCCAAGGTGGGGATAATTTGTGCATATCAGTCTGATTCTGGATGAGCCGGAGCACCAAGTCGCCTTCTTGAAAGGTTCTTGTTTTAACCCGGCGGCTGTGATAACACCGCAGGCCTTGCTGATAAACGGCCGAACGAGCCAAAGCCATGTCGCGCTTCTCATCTAACAGGTCCAATGCCTCCTGGCGTGCTTGCTCATTGTCCACTTCAACATAATTAGCAACCAGGTGCGAATCATGGCGAATATCACTTGGGAGGACTGCCTCTGCCTCGTAAACCATGAAGAAAGGGGTATAACCCGTAGATCGGTTTGGGGTGGTGTTTATGCTCCATAACACAGATGGTAATTCTTCCACCCAACAACTCGGTGTCCGTTTCAAAGGAACCATAAGCAGAGGCTTGATACCCTTCAAGATTTCTTGATTAGCTCTCTCAGCTTGACCATTAGACTGGGAGTGAGCCATGGACGCTATATCAAGACGGATGTGCTCTCGTTGACAAAATTCCTCCATCTCACCTTTGGAAAGGTTCGTGCCATTATCTGTGATGATGCTGTGTGGAAAACAAAAACGGAAGATCACCTTCTTGATGAATTGAACCGCCGTGGCTGCGTCACATTTGCTTACTGGCTCCGCTTCAACCCACTTAGTAAATTTGTCAACCGCCACCAAGAGGTGGGTCTTCTTATCCTTGGACCGCTTAAAAGGACCCACCATATCAAGCCCCAAGTAGTAAACGGCCAAGTGATTGGAATCATCCGTAGCTCTTGAGTCGGAATATGAGCTCGACGTGAAAACTTCTGACAAGCGTCGCATCGCTTTACCAGGTCCTCTGCATCGGCATGAGACGTCAACTAGTAAAAACCATGACGAAAGGCTTTAGCAACCAGGGATTTTGAACCAGCATGGTGACCACAATCACCTTCGTGGATTTCACGCGAGATCTCTTGGCCCTCCTCAGGAGAAACACAACACTGAAACACCCCTGAGACGCTGCAGAGGTGTAACTCGCCATTGTGAATAACCGTGGATTTTGACCGCCGGACTATCTGTCTGGCCAGAACTTCATCTTCGGGTAACTCGCCGCAGTTCATGTATGCCAAATATGGAATCGTCCAATCCGGAATGATATGTAAAGCGACTACCAGTTGAACGTCTGGATCAAGAACAGCTAAATCCTCCTCTGTAGGCAACTTCATAGACGAGTTATGCAAGATATCTAGAAAGGTATTGGGTGGTACCGGTTTACGCAGAGATCCCAACCGGCTTAAAGCATCTGCTGCTTCATTTTTGCGCTGATCAATGTGTTCAACCTGATAAGCTTTGAAATGACTAGCCACAATATCCACCTCTCACCTGTAAGCTGCCATAAGGGGATCCTTAGAGTCCCAAGTGCCAGAAACTTCTGAGCCACCAGATCAGAATCTCCAAAGCATCGAACTCGGCTTAAATTCATCTCCTTGGCCACTCGAAGACCGTGGAGTAAGGCCTCCTACTCAGCTGCATTGTTAGTACAAGGAAACATTAAGGGGAGAACATAACAAATTTTATCACCTCGAGGGGAAGTAAGGACAACTCCAGCCCCCGAGCCTTCCAACTGCCTGGACCCATCAAAGTGGATAGTCCAGTATGTGCTGTCCAGTTTGTCTTCTGGTGCCTGCAACTCTGTCCAGTCATTGATGAAATCCACAAGAGCCTGAGACTTGATGGCTGTGCGAGGCATATACTTCAAACCGTGCGGTCCAAGCTCAATAGCCCACTTAGCAACCCGGCCAGTTGCCTCCCTGTTCTGGATTATATCCCCCAAAGGAGCGGAACTGACCACCGTGATGGGATGGCCCTGAAAGTACTGTTTAAGCTTCCGACTTGCCATAAAAACCCCATACACTAGCTTCTGCCAATGCAGAAATCTTTGCTTTGACTCAATTAGCACCTCGCTGATGTAATACACCGACCTTTGAACCGGATATTCCTTTCCAGTCTCCTTGCGTTCCACCACAATGGCTACGCTGACAGCCCGAGCATTAGCAGCTACATATAATAACAGTGGTTCTTTATCAACCGGTGCAGCAAGAACCGGCGGTTCAACCAACTGTCTTTTCAAATCCTAAAACGCCGCATTAGTTGTGTCACTCCAGACAAAATTGTATGTCTTCTTCAACATCTGATACAGAGGGATTACCTTCTCTCCTAAGCAGTTGATAAACCGGCTTAGGGCTGCAATTCGACCTGCCAGACGCTGGACGTCATTGATACATGCCGGTTTAGCCAAGGATGTAATTGCTTTGATCTTTTCCGGATTAGCCTCAATGCCTCTGTTTGACACCAGAAAGCCTAAGAGCTTGCCTGCCGGAACACCAAAAACACACTTGTCCGGATTAAGCATCATCTTATAAACCCGAAGGTTATCAAAGTCTCTTTGAGATCATCTATCAAGGTCTCCTTCTTCCTGGATTTTACTATGATATCATCCACATAGGCATGAACATTGCGCCCAATCTGAGTATGAAGACAATTCTGCACACAGCGCTGATAAGTTGCCTGGGCACTCTTGAGCCCAAAGGGCATAGAAACATAGCAGAAGGCTCCAAAAGGAGTGATGAAAGACGTCTTCTCCTGGTCCTTAACTGCCATTTTGATCTGATGATAACTAGAATAAGCATCCAAAAAACTCAAACGCTCACAACCTGCCGTCACATCAATGATCTGATCAATATGCGGGAGAGAGAAAGGATCTGCTGGGCAAGCTTTGTTCAAATCTGTGTAGTCCACACACATGCGCCAAGTGCCGTTTTTCTCAAGAACCAGCACCGGATTAGCCAACCACTCAGGGTGAAATACTTCGACGATGAACCCAATAGCCAAAAGCCGAGCTACCTCCTCTCCAATGGCCTTGCGTCGTTCCTCGTTGAAGCAGCGAAGAAACTGCTTGACCAGTTTAAACTTGGGATCAATATTGAGAGTGTGCTCAGTGAGTTCTATCGACACACCTGGCATGTCAGAAGGTTTCCATGCAAAAATGTCCCGGTTCTCATGGATGAGCTCGATGAGCGCACTTTCCTATTTCGGATCCAGATTAGTGCTGATACTAAACTGTTTGGAGGAATCACCAGGAACGAAATCAACAAGTTTAGTCTCATCAGCCGGTTTGAACTTCAGGGGCGGGTCATGCTCAGTAGTGGGCTTCTTCAGAGGGGTCATGTCTGCCGGATCAACATTGTCTTTGTAGAATTTCAACTCCTCCGTTGCACAAACCGACTCATCATAAGCCGCATCACCCTCTTCACATTCCAAAGCAACTTTACGACTTCCATGCACCGTGATTGTCCCCTTATGACCTGTCATTTTGAGCTGCAAATAAATATAACAGGGCCTCGCCATGAACTTTGCGTAAACCAGCCGTCCAAACAGGGCGTGATATGGGCTCTGGATTTTCACCACTTCAAAGGTCACTGTTTCCGATCTGGAATCCTGCTCATCACCAAACACAACTTCCAAAGCTATCTTGCCAACAGGATATGCCGATTTACCTGGTACTACACTATGAAAAACAGTGTTCGACGGTTTAAGATTCTTATCCGTCAACCCCATGTGGCGAAGGTCTCATAATACAGGATGTTGATGCTGCTCCCTCCATCCATGAGTACCTTGGTGAATTTATAACCTCCCACCTTAGGTGCCACCAGTAAAGCCAGATGACCCGGATTGTCAACCCGGGGCGGATGATCCTCTCTGATCCACACAATGGGCAGCTCGGACCAACGTAAGTAACGGGGTACTACCGGTTCAACAACATTAACTTCCCTCTTGTGAAGCTTTTGATCGTGCTTACACAAGCTAGTGGTGAAAACATGATACTGCCCGCCATTCAACTACTTTGGATGACTCTAAAAACCTGATTGCTGCTGATTCCCTTGATTATTCTATTGGTTGTTACCACCTTGGTTGTTCTGGTTGCCCTGATTATTCTGAAATCCAGAGTTTGAACCGCCACCACCATGAAAACCTGGACCTGAATCGCCCGATGGACCCTGATCATATCAGAAGAGATCAGAGTTCTTGAACTCCTTCATAATGAAACAATTCTTCCAGAGATGTGTTGCTGGAACCTCCTTGGTCCCGTGCTTTGGGCAGGGCTGGTTTAACAGACGCTCGAGATTCATACCGCCACCGCGCTTCAACCGTCCCAACTTCATCTTCAGTGACTTAAACCGGCAATTACGCTCCAATGTTATGATCGCTAAGCCAGCATTAATGCGGTCCGACGAATGCAAGACTTCTGAAACCCGGTGCACCCAATGAGTTGTTGACTCGTTTTCTCCTTGAACACAAGCATCTAGATCCACAATGGACATAGGTTGCTTGAATGTATCCTTGAAGTTTGCTATAAACCGGGCCTTCAGTTGGTCCCGTGATCCGATGGAGTTAGCGGGCAAATTCTTTAACCAAGTGCGGGCTGTCCCTTCCAACATCATGGTGAAGTATTTTGCACATGCCGCTTCATCCACATCCAGCATCTCCATCGCCATCTCATAACTTTCAACCCACACCTCGGGAGGTTGATCGGCGGTATAATTAGGCACCTTACGCGGACCCTTGAAATCCTTAGGCAGTCGTACATTACGGAGAGCCGGAATAAGACACGACACTCCCCAGGAGCTGAAGGCAAGCCCGGTACCTCGCTCTACTGACGCCGCTGGCTGAACCGAGGCGGGTTGATGATGACTCGCGTATTGTGCTGCTAATGCAGCCTCCCTTCGTGCTCTGCGGTTATCCACCACGTCCTGAGCATTTTCCCCATCATGCGCCGGACTGGGCCCTTGGGGGCATTACGGCGCCGCGCACTGTTGGACACCTCTGGTTCATCTATGTGCCTGCTATAACTTGTGCTCGGACGGGGGTTGAATGGATTCTGTCTCGGCTATAGGAATAAGCCTGCTGCTGCACATCAGCGGTTTGAAGAAGATCCCTGGCCTGTCGCGTCTCAACCACCGCCAGTGAATCACCCTCCATCGGAATAGCTGCCATGCGAGATGCCGCAGCAATCATGTTATCCAAAGGGCTAGAAAAATGACCCAGCGGTGTTGATACATATTGCGACGGGTTATCCGTTTGGGTCCATTATCCGTGGTTGATCCGGAGCTGCCCCAGGTGCCATGGTCCGGTTCACTGCTGCCGATTACTTGGCCCGGCCCCCGGAGTATTGAAGAGATTCAGTCCTTCGTAGACCGGTGGCAAATGAGACCGGTACTTCCTCCGTAGCACTTCGTTTGACGCGTTCTGATCCAACATAAGCCGGTAATTATGCGCCCGGATCTGCTATGATTGGGCATCTAAAGTGGCCCGTTCTTCAGCCATCCTGGCTTCCTCGGCTGCCAGGTCCTCCTTGGCTTGTGTTATCTGTTCCTTTAGCTTGGTAACCTCCGTATTATGACGATCCTGCGTCTCTAGAGTGAATGTCGTGGTTAACAAGGTCGCCCAGGCATCTAACAAACCGGAAAGAACTTGAGCCGGTCAGCGTGCAGGGCCTCCTGCCACGGCTGCTGACCCGGACGTCATTGCTGCTGTGGATGAAGATTGCAAGGTGGGCTGTGTTCCGGCCATGAAGACTGCAACCCGATTTGGCGGTTCAAAGGGGTCCGAAATACTGTTGCCATCGGAATAGCCACCAAACCCGTCGTCTTGCAACTGGTACAGCGACTCGGTTTCACCTGTGGATGACTCGCCATCTGAGTAGATGGCTATCTCACCATCGGACACCGGTTCAGATCCCGCACCATGGATGAATCCTACGAACACACGCTTCATGGCAGGCTGAATCCGGGCAGGACTCGCACACTGAGCCGTTTCGACGAGGTTGGTGGAGATGTCTGGCTCAGGGCCCGGTTCGCCGATCTTGCCGATGAAAACGTGAATTCCGCCAAAGGGGACCCGGTACCCGTACTCGATTGAGCCAGCCTCGGGGCCCCATCCTGCGTCGTCGATGTAGAGCTTGCCGCGACGACTCTTGGCTATCCAGCCAACCGCGTACCCCTTGAGTCCTTCAAAGCTGCCCTTCAAGAACTCGAAACCATCGTGCGATAGCCCCACGGTGGGCGCCAACTGTCATGGAAATATCACGTCAGATGTCCTAACAGAAGGAATTAGTCGTGGAGCCATCGCAACGAGATTAGCTTGAAGGGGTTAAACTAGACAAGGGACACGAGAGTTTTATACTTGTTCGGCCCCTTACGATGAAGGTAAAAGCCTACGTCTAGTTGTGATGGAATTGCTTGGGTTTCGATGATCAAGGAGCGAATACGCTTTGCCTGAGTCTCAAGTTGTTGTTTCCTGTCCCTAAACCGCCGTCGGGTCGTCCCTTTATATACACAGGTAGACACCCGGCCGATTTACGGAGTCCCGAGGTCGGCTCATACAAGCGTCTGGCTTGGTCTCCCCCTTTTCCCTAACTTACAGCGCAAGTTATACAACTATGGCGGTTTACCATTATGGGCCCTAATCCGCCTTTGGGCTCTGGGCCTCTAAGCTTCATTAGTAAAGCGTCATCTTCCTTGTCTTCATGCTCTTCAATATAGTTGAGGGTGAATCGGCCCCTCCTGGGTGGTCTACACTCAGTAGTTATATCCTCAACACCACTACTCCTTCTTTGTTAGATTGTGTTGATGATGGTGAGGTGGTGAAATTTGATGAGAATGGGTTTGACAAATTCTTTAGTAAACTCAAGGGTGAATCCAAGAAGCACTTTGTTGCCCTCTTGGAATAACTTGGTGAGGCCAATGATATCATTGAGTCTCATGAGGATACGGTCTCCAAGTTGTAGGGGCATACTCGAGTCTATGCATTCGTTTGACTCTTGAGGAGTCACACAATGTTAATCATGCTAAATTGCAAAAAGATCTTGATCATGCCATTGTTCTTACTCGTGTAATTAAATCTGAGAAAGCTGCACTTGGGGTTGGCCATGATAGACTCAAAGAAGAGTTTGACACACTTGACAAGGCTCACAAAGTCTTGAAAGGTGTTCATGCCTCTCCCAAGGAGTCTCATGATCAACTCAAAGTGAAGCTAACCAAGGAGATTTCCACATGTCCTCCTTTCATTCTAATTGATAATCCCCATGCTACTAACCCTTGTTGTGAGTAGGTGCATCTTGTCGAGGAAAATGCCAAGTTGAAAGAGCAACTTGAGAAGGTCCTTGTGACATGTATACAGTGCGAGAAGAACCTAAATGACCTTTAAGGAAGGACTTGGGTTTGCTCCCAAGTCTAAGAAGAAGAAGAACAACAACAACAAGAAGAACAAGATCAAGAAACCTATCCCGCTTATGGAAGCCTTTGTCAAGGTGGGTGAGGGTACTCATGAGAAGAAGAAGAAGGACAAGGACGTGGGTGGTAATGCCAAGAAGGGCAAAACTGCTCCTACCAACAAAGCCAATGACTTTAACCCCTCTTATGTGTTGTATCGTGCTAGTGATGGGCATGTCTATGCCAAATTGGTTGGTTCTTCTTACGAGTACATTGAATGGTCTGTTTGGGTTCCTAAGACCCTTGTTGCTAACCTCAAAGGACCCGTCCAAAATGGTACCTAAAACCAAGCATTAACTTCTTGTAGGAGTTTGCTTTCGGTGGGGTGTCATGCTTGCTTGATAGTGGACCAACAAATCATATGACCGGGAGCAAGGACTTGGTTGTGGACGTTCATCCTATTCCATCCATGCCCACTCATGTCCAATTTGGATATGCTTCAACATCTAAGGTATTGGGTCTTGGCAAAGTGGTCATCTCTCAAGATTTATCTATTGAGAAGGTCAAGCTTGTTGAGTCCCTTGCATACAATTTACTTTCCGTCGTCAACTTGCTCTCATGGGCTTTGCAACGTTCTTTGATCTTTATACCTTGGCCCTTTCGTGGTGCAAGACTCTTAAAGTAGCCTTTGTTGGGCATGTCGAGAACTGTGTGGTTAACTTTTTGGAGCAACCCACTAAGACTGTGATATGCTTAATGGCTAAAGTTGATGTGAGATGGCTTTTGCCATCACCGACTAGCCCATGTCAATATGAGATCTTTGCAAAGTCTCCTCAAAGGGATCACGTCTGTGGACTAACAAATGTGAGCTTTGCCAAAGATTGTGCTTGCAGTGCTTGTATTGAAGGAAAAGTTACACGAGACGGCTCACCGACCCACGACTATCATTTACTGGAAGAGGCCTTTGGAGCTCCTTCACATGTATCTCTTTGGTCCTCCATCCTTTGATAGTCTTGGGGGAAGAAAGTATTGCTTGGTGATTGTGGATGATTACTCAAGATACAAATGGGTATACTTCTTTAAGAGGAAGAGTGAGACCCAACAAACCATCATTGACTTTGCTAATGAAGCTCAACATCAACATGAAGCAAACATATTGATGATTATAAGTGAAAATGGCACCGAGTTCAAGAACTACACCTTGGATGAGTACCTTAGTGATGAGGGTATCAAGCACCAATATGCCGCACCCTATAACCCACAACAAATGGTTTGGAGGAAAGGAAGAACCGAACATTGATGGACACGGCAAGACCATGATGGTGGAATTCAAATCTCCTTATAACTTTTGGGCCGAAGCCATCAACACCGATTGCCATGCATCCAATCGGCTCTACCTCCGCAAAGGCTTGAACAAGACTCCATACGAGATACTTACCGGTAACAAGCCCAACCTCAAGTACTTCTGGGTGTTCGGTTGTAAGTGTTTCGTTCTCAAGAAAGGTGTTCGTTTGTCTAAATCTGAAGCTAGAGCTCAAGAGGGCATATTTCTTGGTTATGCTACAAACTCTCATGCTTACCGTGTCCTGAACAAGTCCAATGGACTCATTGAGGAGACGTGTTACATAGAGTTTAATGAATATAATGGCTCCCAATGGAGCAAAGTGGTCTTTGTGATGTAGGTGATGAAATTCCTCCCCAAGCTATAAGAAGAACGGGGATTGGTCAAATACTCCCCATTGAGGAACCCCTTGTGGTTGAAGGAGAAGGACAATGCTCTACTCAAGTGGAGCCATCACCAACTCGAGAGCCATAGGCTTTGGAAGAACACAGTGAAGGCCCTCAACCAAATGAACAAGATCAAGGGCAAGATCAAGGGCAAGATCAAATCCATGAAGACGGTGGTGCAACCAAATGATGCCCAAGATCAAGTTCATCACTCCGAGCAAGTTCAATATCAAGCGCAAGCTCATGATCAAGAGCAAGCTCAAGACGGTGCTCAAGATGATCAAGATAATGATCCTCAAATGCCCATTGAGGAACTTTTGGAGTGCCATGCCGCCAAGCTCAAGCATCAACAACATGTCATGGAGAATGTGCTTGGAAGCTTGAGAAAAGGGGTAACTACTCGTAGGCAATTGTCAAACTTTTGTGAGCATCATGCGTTTGTTTGGTGTGTTGAACCCCAAAATTTACATGAGGCGCTTGATGATGATGATTGGCTTAAAGACATGCATGATGAGCTCAACAACTTCGAGTGCAACCAAGTTTGGGAATTAGTGCCAAGGCCAACGGAGGACCACAATGTCATTGGGACCAAGTGGATCTTCAAGAACAAGCAAGATGCGAACGGTGTGGTTGTTCGAAACAAGGCAAGATTGATGGCACAAGGATACTCCCAAGTCGAGGGTATGGACTATGGTGAAACATTTGCCCCCATTGCTCGCCTTGAATCTATTCACATGTTGCTTGCATATCATCTCATCATGATTTTAAATTGCAACAAATGGATTGAAGAGTGCATTACTTAATGGTCCTTTGAATGAGTTGGTATGTGTCAAACAACCCCCGGGTTTCGAGGATCCCAAGTTCCCCAATCATGTATACAAACTCAACAAGGCACTCTATGGCCTTAAACAAGCCCCATGTGCATGGTATGAGCACCTCACCGAGTTGTTACAAGATCGTGGGTTTGAAATTGGGAAAATTGATCCCACTCTTTTTACTAAGAAGGTCACAGGGTATTTGTTCATATGACAACTATATGTTGATGATATCATATTTAGTTCTCCTAACAAATCTTTCAGTGATGAGTTTGCCGCACTAATGACCGAGAAGTTCGAGATGTCTATGATGGGAGAGTTGAAGTTCTCTTGGGTTCGAAGTCAAGCAAAGAAGAGAAGGAACGTTCATCATCCAAGCCAAATATACCCAAGACATGCTCAAGAGATTCAAACTAGATGATGTCAAGCCAGTCAAGTTTCCTATGCCTACCAAATGCAAGCTTGACATTGATCCCAATGGTAAAGCAGTGGATCAAAAGTTATACCCCTCCATGATTGGATCCTTGCTTTACCTTTGTGCATCCAAATTGGATATCATGTTGAGCAAAAAATAAGCTAGAGCAGTACTATGGAATTTTTTGTGGATTTTTTATGGACCAGAAGACATCCAATGGGCTAGAGCAGTACCTGGGGGTGCCCCGAGGGGGCACAAACTACCAGGGCACGCCTGGGCCCCCAGGCATGCCCCGGTGGGTTGTGCCCACCTCGCTGGCCTCCTGCACCCCCTCTTCGCCCTATAAATCGTCTAATATTCAAAAAACCCACGTGGAGACCCTGGA
Organism: Triticum dicoccoides; assembly: GCF_002162155.2. Taxonomy (NCBI): domain Eukaryota; kingdom Viridiplantae; phylum Streptophyta; class Magnoliopsida; order Poales; family Poaceae; genus Triticum; species Triticum dicoccoides. Next base: position 716,041,426 of record NC_041385.1, read on the forward strand.
TCAGAAGTTCCACCGCCATAAGCCTCTGTAGCCACGAGAAACCAATCTAGACCCTGTTCCAGCACCCTGCCAGAGGGGGGAATCATCACCGATGTCCATCTTCATCATCTCGGCGGCCACCATGATGAGGAGGGAGTAGTCCACCCTCGGGGCTGAGGGTTTGTACTAGTAGCTACGTGTTTAATCTCTCACTCTCATGATCTTGAGATGTCACGATCTTGATGTATCATGGGCTTTGTTAACATAGATGGATCATATGATGTTTATCCCCACTCTACTCTTGTTGTGATGAATTGAATCTTTACCCTTTGAAGTTTTGTCTTGTTGGATTGAATGTTCAGATCTGAGAACACATGATGTATGTCTTGCGATATGAATACTTGAGGTGACAATGGGGTGATGTATGTTATGTCACTCAACTTGCGGATTCCCGAGGTGACAATGGGGCAATCTATGCATAGGGGTTGATGCACGTTTTTATTATCTTTTCTCCAATAGAAACTTCGGGGTCTCCTTGTAGTTCTTTGTGTGGATTGAATATTGTGATCATGAAGTTGTTTGATGCATATCGTAGAATTAACTCACGGATACTTGTGGTGACATTAGAGTATCTAGGTGACATTAGAATTGGTTGATGTGTGTCATATGGTGTTATTTCAGTACGAACTCTTGGTTAGATTGATTGGAAAGAATAGCTTTGTGTTATTTTTAGTACGAACTCTAGGATAGATTGATTGGAAATAATAGCTTTGAGGTGGTTTCGTACCCTACAAACAATTTCTATCTTTTGTTCTCCGCTAATAGGAACTCGGGAGTGATTCTTTATTTCACTTTGAGGGATAATCATATGGTCCAACTATGTTAGCATTGTTGAGAGATTCCAGTAGTGAAAGTATGCACCCTAGGCCTCATTTTTTACATCATTGCAATACCGTCTGTGCTCCGTTTTACTATTTACTACCTTGCTTTTTTTTATTGTTCGCACTACAAAAACGCATATCTACTATCCATACTACACTTTTATCACCATCTCTTCGCTGAACTAGTGCACCTATACAATTTGCCATTGTATTGGGTGTGTTGGGGATACAAGATATTTCTTGTATTTGATTGCAGGGTTGCTTGAGAGAGACTATCTTCATCCTACACCTCCCACGGATTGATAAACCTTAGGTCATCCACTTGAGGGAAAATTGCTACAGTCCTATAAAACTCTGCGCTTGGAGGCCCAACATGAGTCTACAAGAATAAAGTTGCATCATAGACATCAAGCTCTTTTCTGGCATCGTTTCTGGGGAGGTGAGTGCTTGAAAGTATATCTTTGGATCTAGCAATCAAATCTTTTAGTTTCTTGTTTTATCACTAGTTTAGTTTATCAAAAGAAAACTACAAAAAAATGGAGTTGAGGTTGCCTCATATGCTTCATCTTTTTAATGTCTTTCGTGAAAATGATGGAAAGGAAAATTGTGCCAAAGTGTTAGGAGAAGAATGCATTAAAATGTTTGGCACTAATATCTGAATGATGAGCATGATTGCAATATTGTTAGTATGAATTCTTTGAATATCCATAGTACTAATGATGATTGATAAAAATGTTTCTTATAAGCATGTCATTTTTTGTGGAGTGCATAGAGTTTGCAACTACACACTAAAAAGGGGAGATAAATTTTGCAAGAGGCATAAGTATTTAGAAACTAAATGGTTGCAAAAGAGGCTAGATGGTTGTGCTGAAAAATTTAATTTTTTTTGCCATCCTTGCGAACTTTGCAATGAACGTGGTCATTTAAATCTCCAATTCAAATCTTTTCATGATTGAATCATGTCCAAAAATTGTGATGATTTGATTTCCCTTGTGCATCATAATGAACTTAGTTTGCTTCTGGGTTATGAAGAAATGAAACATATAACTAAGGATATTCCATATAACCTTAAGAGATTTTTTATTTTGATCTAGAGGAAATTTATATGTATTATGCGATAAATTGCATTGAAAATCTTTATATTGCCAATTACATAAAGAAAATAAAACAAATAGAGTATGAAGAGAGTACTAATGAAAGGGAAAATATTTCCCAATACCCTCTGAGTGTTTATTATGATGAATCAGGTAACGAGGAGGAGCTTCCTATCCAATCAATCTCTTCAACAAGAAGCTTGAAAAAATTAATTAAACCCATACATGAGGTGGTGAAGAAGAAAAAGTAGATGTAAAAAGGTAACTGTCCCAAGTAATATTGCTCCTATCACCATTGTGCCTCATGAAAGTGAGTCAAATATGTTGATGGAGGATGATGATATTGAGTATGATTTTGTCATGCCCACTACTTGTTGTGATGATTATGAGTGGGAAGGCAATGATGTCTCTTATTATCTTGAAATTATTTTTGGCACTTTCTTGGAAGAATATGATAATAATGTTTACTATACTATTGGTGCCATTCATGCTATTGATAAGAATGATTATGATGATATACAAAGCCACAAGCTTGGGGATGCTATGTTTGATGAGTATGAAATGTTTGAAGATTTATTTGCTGAAAATAATGCTTGTCCTAAGCTTGGGGATGCTTTGCATAATGAATATGATCCTTTGATTCCTTCTACTTTCGATAAGAAAATTTATTATGATGATAGCATGCCTCCTATTTATGATGATTACAATGATGAAAGTGGGTTTGGAAGAGTGTCAACTCTAGGTAGTAGTGATCCCACTATTTTGGAGGGTGTTGAATCTTATTATAATATTAATGAAAGTGAATTTGGAGAGGTCATGACTTTATTTAGTGATACATCCACTATTTTGGAAGAGGTTTCAATTGACTATGACAATAATGTTGCTATTTATGATGGTTATTATGATGACATGTATGCCATAAAGAGTAATAAATCTTCTATGCGTGTGCATCATGAAAAGAATGCTTTATCTGATGGTTATATTGATGAATCTATTCATGATGCGACTGAAAATTATTATGAGGGAGGAACTTATGATCATGATGCTCTTGTTATGTTTCAGTTCGTATCTTTTATGTGAGCATCATTGAACTCATCATGCCTAGCTAAAAGGCATTAAAGAAGAGCGCTTGTTGGGAGACAACCCAACACTTTTACCTACTGTTTTTGTGTGTTCACATGATTATGCTACTGTAGTAATCATGTTTTATAGCTTTTGTTTCAATAAAGTACAAAGTAAAGCCTTTGGATAATGTGTATGATAGTTGCTTGATTCTGTGCAAAAATATAAACTTTTGCACTAAGTCCAGGAAATTTGAAAATTCAATGGAACATTCATTTGATCTGAATTTTTTATAGGTGATAGTATACAATTCTCTATGTTTTCCTAATTTTTCAGAATTTTTGGAGTAGCAGAAGTATGGTTGGAGTGCATATTACTACAGACTGTTCTGTTTTTGACAGGTTCTGTCTTCAATGCATAGTTTGCTTGTTTCCTAGTTTCTATGGCTTATATTGATCAATATAAATTGTAGAAATGATATGCTACAGTAGGAATTGTGTGGAAACAATTATGAAGCTTGTCTTTGACAGTACCCAAGTGGAATGGTTTGCTCTTTATCATACTATCACATCTCATGAAGTTTCGTTAAGTTTTGTGTGATTGAAGTTTTCAAGTTTTGGATGAGATGTTGATATGAGGAAAATAAGGAGTGACAAGACCCTAAGCTTGGAGATTCCCAAGGCACCCCAAGGTAATATTCAAGTAAGATCCAAGCAACTAAGCTTGGGGATGCCCCGTCATGACCCACAAGTATAGGGGATCTATCGTAGTCCTTTCGATAAATAAGAGTGTCGAACCAAACGAGGAGCAGAAGGAAATGACAAGCGGTTTTTAGTAAGGTATTCTCTGCAAGCACTGAAATGTTAGGTAACAGATAGTTTTGTGATAAGATAATTTATAATGGGTAACAAGTAATAAAAGTAAATAAGGTACAGCAAGATGGCCCAATCCTTTTTGTAGCAAAGGACAAGCCTGGACAATTTCTTATAATGAGAAAAGCGCTCCCCAGGACACATGGGAATTATTGTCAAGCTAGTTTCATCATGCTCATATGATTAGCGTTCGGTACTTTGATAGTTTGGTATGTGGGTGGACCGGTGCTTGGGTACTGCCCTTACTTGGACAAGCATCCCACTTATGATTAACCCCTATTGCAAGCATCCGCAACTACAAAAGAAGTATTAAGGTAAACCTAACCATAGCATGAAACATATGGATCCAAATCAGCCCCTTATGAAGTAGCGCATAAACTAGGGTTTAAGCTTCTGTCACTCTAGCAACCCATCATCTACTTATTACTTCCCAATGCCTTCCTCTAGGCCCAAATAATGGTGAAGTGTCATGTATTCGACGTTCACATAACACCACTAGAGGAGAGACAACATACATCTCATCAAAATATCGAACGAATACCAAATTCACATGACTACTAATAGAAAGACTTCACCCATGTCCTCGGGAACAAACGTAACTACTCACAAAGCATATTCATGTTCATAATCAGAGGGGTATTAATATGAATTAAGGATCTGAACATATTATCTTCCACCGAATAAACCAACTAGCATCAACTACAAGGAGTAATCAACACTACTAGCAACCCACAGGTACCAATTTGTGGTTTTGATACAAGATTGGATACAAGAGATGAACTAGGGTTTGGAGAGGAGATGGTGCTGGTGAAGATGTTGATGAAGATTGATCCCCTCCCGATGAGAGGATCATTGGTGATGATGATGGTGATGATTTCCCCCTCCCGGAGGGAAGTTTCCCCGGCAGAACAGCTCCGTCGGAGCCCTAGATTGGTTCCGCCAAGGTTCCGCCTCGTGGCGGTGGAGTTTCATCTCGTGAGCTTGCTTATGATTTTTTTCCCTGGACAAGAGACTTCATATAGAAGAAGATGGGCACCAGATGGCCACCAGGGGGCCCAGGAGACAAGGGCACGCCCAGTAGGAGGGGCACCCCCACCCTCCTGGCCAGGGTGTGGGCCCCCTCCGATACTTTCTTTGCCCAATAATTCTTATTAAATCCAAAAATAACTTTCGTGGAGTTGCGGGACTTTTGGAGCTGTGCAGAATAGGTTTCCAATATTGGCTCCTTTTCCAGCCAGAATCCCAGTTGTCGGCATTCCCCCTGTTCATGGTAAACCTTGTAAAATAAGAGAGAATAGCCATAAGTATTGTGACATAATGTGTAATAACAGCCCATAATGCAATAAATATTGATATAAAAGAATGATGCAAAATGGACATATCAACTCCCCCAAGCTTAGACCTCACTTGTCCTCAAGTGGAAGCCGAAATCGAAAAATATATCCACATGTTTAGAGATAGAGTTGTCGATAAAAAATAAAATACGGACATGAGGGCATCATGATCATTCTTATAACATCTACATATATAGATTTTGTCATATGATTTCTTATGCTCAAGTAACAATCTATTCACAATGTCAAGTATGGAACATAAACTTCATTAGGAACTAACAAACTATAATCTCAGTGACTGAAGCAATTGCAATTTATCATAACATCAGAAAGAGTCAAGAATAGAGCTTTTCAGCAAGTCCACATACTCAACTATCATATAGTCTTCTACAATTGCTAACACTCACGCAATACTTATGGTTATAGAGTTTTAATCGGACACTGAGAAAGATAGGGGCTTATAATTTTGCCTCCAAACGTATTCACCTTTAGGTGATGTCAACAATAATAGTTCATGCTCACGAACATCCAATTGGATATATGTATCAGGATCTTTCCAACACGAGATGCTTGCCAAAGGATAAAATGAAAAAGGGAAAGGTGGAGATCACCTTGACTCTTGCATAAGGTAAAAGACATAAAGTAAAAGATAGGCCCTTCGCAGAGGGAAGCAGAGGTTGTCATGCGCTTTTAGGGTTGGATACAAAAAAATTTAATGCGAAAGAACGTCACTTTATATTGCCACTTGTATATGGACCTTTATTATGTAGTCCGTCGCTTTTATTGCTTCCATAACAAGATCGTATAAAGCTTATTTTCTCCGCACTAATAAGTCATGCATATTTAGAGAGAAATTTTTATTGCCTGCACCGATGACAACTTACTTGAAGGATCTTACTCAATCCATAGGTAGGTATGGTGGACTTTCATGGAAAAACTGGGTTTAAGGATATTTGGAAGCACAAGTAGTATCTCTACTTGGTGCTAGGAATTTTTGGCTAGCATGAGAGGGAAAGGCAAGCTCAACATGTTAGGAAGATCCAAGACTATATACTTTAATTGAGATGCGAGAAAACATAAACCATTACGTTTTCCTCCTTGTCCAACATCAACTCTTTAGCATGTCATACTTTAATGAGTGCCCACAATTATAAAAGATGTCAAAGATAGTATATTTATATGTGAAAACCTATCTTTCCTTATTACTTCCTATTAATTGCAATGATGACCAAAACTACGTTTGCCAACTCTCAACAACTTTTAAGCCTGATACTTTCTATGTATGAAGTCATAACTATCCATGAGATCAATATAAACTCTTTTATTCTTTTTATTCTTTCTACTTTCTCAAGATCATAGCAAGATAGCAAAGCCCTTGACTCAACACTAATCTTTATTATAGATAGCTCACGGACTCGATTACATAAAGAGATCACAAAGAAAAACTCAAAACTAATTCATACCAAAATTTCAATCTACTAGATCAAGATATTACTAAAAGGATCGAACTAAGTAAAACGGTAAAGATAGGAGTGTGATGGTGATACGATATCGGGGCACCTCCCCCAAGCTTGGCAGTTGAGAAGGGGAGTGCCCATACCCACGTGATTATGTCCTCGGAGGTGGTGAAGGCGGTGACGATGATGGTGGATAATCGCACATCAAGCGTAAAAGCTCCTCCAACTTGCGGATAATGCCCTTGAGTCCGGCGATATGATCCTTCAACAAAATATTTTCCTGTGTGGGATACTTGTTTTGTATGTGAGCTAACTCAATCATCTTGAAAGCTTCAATCTCAGTCGGGGTAAAGAGGTTAGGAAGAGATTGAGGGATGTTTTCTTCTTTCACCACCGGAGCTTGATCCTCCATGGCCTTCTTGATCCCTTAATCCCTGTTGATCTCCTCCGATTCTTCTCCTTTCAGCTCTTTCTTCAATAGCCAAGCATCATTGTCTTAATTGTTGGAGGAGGGTGACGTCATGATGCTCTAGATCTGTCAGAAAAATAGCTCGAAACAAAGACAGAAGATTTTTGCGTGATACGGTGGTCAAAACCTTCGGGAGATTATGTAATGAATTTTTACCGACCAAAATACGCAACGTGCAAGAAAACGGAGTCCGGGAGACACACGAGGTGCCCACGAGACAGGGGGCTCGCCTAATAGGGGGGGCTCCCACCACCCTCGTGGAGGCCTCGTGTCCTTCCCGGATTACTTCTTGGTTTCCAAAATTCTTAAATATTCCAAAACGGAGAAAAATTGCCATTAGAACTGTTTTGGAGTCGGTTTACTTACCATACCACATACCTATTCCTTTTCGGAGTTTGAAATGTTCTGGAAAGTGTCCCTTATGTATTCCTCTGGGGTTACGATTTCAATAATATTAGTTTCAGCATTAATAGGGTTACCTGAGATATAATGTTTGATTCTTTGACCGTTCACCAACCTCGGACTTGTGCCTTCGAAGTTGTTGATTTTTATGGCACCGGAACGATAGACCTCCTCCATAACGTAAGGACCTTCCCATTTAGAGAGAAGCTTTCCTGCAAAAAATCTTAAATGAGAGTTGAATAGCAACACATAATCACCTACGTTAAATTCTCGCTTTTGTATTCTTTTGTCATGCCATCTTTTAACTTTTGCTTTAAACAGCTTGGCATTCTCATAGGCTTGGGTTCTCCATTCATCAAGTGAGCTAATGTCAAATAACCTCTTCTCACCGGCTAGTTCAAAGTCATAGTTGAGCTCTTTAATAGCCCAATATGCTTTATGTTCAAGTTTAATAGGTAAGTGACATGCTTTTCCATAAACCATCTTATACGGAGAAATACCCATAGGATTTTTATATGCAATTCTATAAGCCCATAATGCATCATCAAGTTTCTTGGACCAATTCTTTCTAGATCTTTTAACAGTCTTTTGCAAAATTAATTTGAGCTCTCTATTGCTCAACTCTACTTGACTACTAGACTGTGGGTGATAAGGAGATGCAATTCTATGATTAACATCATACTTAGCAAGCATTTTACGGAAAGCACCATGAATAAAATGTGAACCACCATCAGTCATGAGATATCTAGGGACTCCAAAACTCAGAAAAATAACTTCTTTAAGCATCTTAATGGAGGTGTTATGATCAGTACTACTAGTTGGAATAGCTTCTACCCACTTAGTAACATAATCAACAGCAACTAAAATATGTGTATACCCATTAGAGGCAGGAAAAGGTCCCATATAATCAAAGCCCCAAACATCAAATGGTTCAATAACAAGAGAATAATTCACAGGCATTTCTTGACGTCTACTAATATTACCAATTCTTTGACATTCATCGCAAGACAAGACAAACTTATGAGCATCTTTGAAGAGTATAGGCCAATAAAAACCAGATTGCAATACCTTATGTGCAGTTCTGTCTCCAGCGTGGTGTCCTCCATATGGTTCGGGAAAAATGTGACACTTGCATAGGATCTGTTCATGTTCATGCTCAGGTACACAACGTCTAATAACACCATCTACTCCTTCTTTATAAAGGTGAGGGTCATCCCAGAAGTAATGTCTTAAATCATAAAAGAACTTTTTCTTTTGCTGGTATGTGAAACTAGGTGGTATAAATTTAGCAACAATGTAATTAGCATAATCAGCATACCATGGAGCAGTACGAGAAGCATTAATGACCGCTAATTGTTCATTAGGAAAGCTATCATCAATAGGTAGTGGGTCATCAAGAACATTCTCTAGCATAGACAAGTTGTCTGCAACGAGGTTCTCAGCTCCCTTTCTATCAATAATATGCAAATCAAATTCTTGAAGCAAGAGAACCCATCTAATAAGTCTAGGTTTAGCATCTTTCTTTTCCATAAGATATTTAATAGCAGCATGATCAGTGTGAATAGTAACTTTAGAATCAACAATGTAAGGTTTGAACTTATCACAAGCAAATACAACTGCCAAGAATTCTTTTTCAGTAGTAGCATAATTTCTCTAGGCAGTATCAAGAGTCTTACTAGCATATTGAATAACATTTAATTTCTTATCAACTCTCTGCCCTAGAACAGCACCTACAGCATAATCACTAGCATCACACATAATTTCAAAGGGTAAATTCCAATCAGGTGGCTGAACAATAGGTGCAGTGATCAAAGCTTTCTTCAGTATTTCAAATGCTTCTACACAATCATCATCAAAGACAAAAGGAATATCTTTTTGCAATAAATTAGTCAGAGGCCTAGAGATTTTAGAAAAGTCCTGAATGAACCTCCTATAAAAACCGGCATGAATCAGGAAACTTCTTATACCTTTAATGTCCTTGGGGCATGACATCTTTTCAATAGCATCAACCTTAGCCTTATCAACTTCAATACCTCTTTCAGAAATTTTATGCCCCAAGACAATGCCTTCATTAACCATAAAGTGACACGTTTCCCAATTCAGGACGAGACTAGTGTCCTCGCATCTCTCCAAAACTCGATCAAGGTTGCTCAAGCAATCATCAAAAGAGGATCCATAGACTAAGAAGTCATCCACGAATACCTCACAAATCTTTTCACAAAAGTCAGAGAATATAGCCATCATGCATCTTTGAAAGGTAGCAGGTGCATTACATAAACCAAAAGGCATACGTCTATAAGTAAAAGTACCGAAAGGGCAAGTAAAAGTAGTTTTTGATTGATCCTCCGCTGACACAGGTATTTGAGACAAACTAGAATAACCATCTGGAAAGCAGAAATGTGTATGTTTGGATAGTCTTTCTAGCATTTGATCAATAAAAGGTAAAGGGTAATGATCTTTCTTAGTAGCTTTATTTAACTTACGGAAATCAATTACCCTCCTATAACCTGTAATAATTCTTTGCGGAATCAATTCATCTTTATCATTAGGAACAATGGTAGTAACTCCCTTTTTAGGGACACAATGCACAGGGCTTACCCATTCACTATCAGCAACGGGATAAATTATACCTGCCTCAAGGAGCTTTAGTATCTCCTTTCTTACCACTTCTTTCATCTTAGGATTTAATCATCGTTTATGATCTCTAACTGGTTGGGAACCTTCGTCCAATTTAATTTTGTGTTGGCATAGAGTGGGACTAATGCCCTTAAGATCATCCAGAGTATATCCAATAGCAGTGTGGTGCTTCTTCAGAGTTTTCAATAATCTTTCCTCTTCTTGCTCTGAAAGGTTACCACTAATAATAACAGGATATATCTTCTTTTCATCAAGATAAGCATATTTAAGATTATCAGGCCATGGTTTTAGCTCAAAACATGGGATCACCCTTGGGTCGAGGGGGATCCCCTAGGATTTCAACAGGCAAATTGTGTTTCAGAATAGGACCCTATTGAAGGAATACTTTATCTATTTCCCTCCTTTCATTCATAAACATATCATTTTCCTGGTCTAGAAAATATTGTTCTAACCGATCGGTAGGAGGCACGGCAATAGAAGCAAGACCAATAATTTCATCCTTACTAGACAAATCTTTATCATGGGGTTGTCTACGAAATTTAGCAAAATTAAACTCATGAGTCATATCATCCAAGCCAATTGTAACAACATCCTTTTTGCAATCAATCTTAGCATTCACAGTATTCAAGAAGGGTCTACCAAATATAATGGGACAAAAGTCATCTTGTGGGGAACCAAGAACAAGAAAATCAGCAGGATATTTAACTTTCCCACACAAGACTTCACCATCTCTAACAATCCCAAATGGTGAAATAGTATCTCTATTAGCAAGCTTACTTGTAACATCAATATCTTCTAACTCAGCGGGTGCAATATCATGCATAATTTCTTCTTATAAGGAAAAAGGTATTGCACTAGCACTAGCACCCATATCACATAAGCAATGATAACAATGATCTCCTATTTTAACAGAAATAACAGGCATGCCTACTACAGGTCTATGTATCTTAGCATCTGGTCTAGCAATATTAGCAGCTTCATCACATAAGTAAATAACATGCCCATCTATATTATCATCCAAGAGATCTTTAACCACAGCAATACTAGGTTCAACTTTAATTTGCTCAGGAGGTGTATATGTTCTAGTATTCCTCTTACAAACAACAGTTGAAGCTTTAGCATGATCCTTCATTCTAACAGGAAAAGGTGGTTTTTCAACATAAGTAGTAGGAACAGTAGGATCATTATAAGTGATAGTCTTTTCTTCAACTATAATAGGTGCAACTACTTTTACTTCAATGGGAGGATTATATTTAAACCACTTCTCCTTAGGGAGATCAACGTGAGCAGCAAAAGATTCACAGAAACAAGCTACTATCTCAGAGTCAAGTCCATATTTAGCGCTAAATCCACGAAAAGCATCGGTATCCATAAAAGATTTAACACAATCAAACTTAGGTGTTATACCTGACTCCTTACCATCGTTGGAACCCCAATCTTCAGAGTTGCATTTAATTCTTTCCAATAAGTCCCACTTGAATTCAGTAGTCTTCAACATATAAGAACCAACACAGGAAGTATCGAGCATGGTGCGATCATTGAGAGAAAGCCGAGCATAAAAAATTTGAATAATCATTTCTCTTGAGAGCTCATGATTGGGGAATGAATATAACATTGACTTAAGCCTCCCCCAAGCTTGAGCGATCGTTTATCCTTCGCGAGGCTAGCAATTATATATGTAATTACAATCACGGTGAACAAGATGCATAGGATAGAACTTCTGGTGAAATTCCAACTTCAATCGTTTATAGTTACAAGATCCCATATCATCACATAGCCTATACCATGTCAATGCGTCTCCCTTCAAAGATAAAGGGAAGATCTTCCTCTTAACAACATCATCGAGAATACCTGCAAGCTTAAATAATCCACAAACTTCATCCACAAAGATAAGCTGTAAATCAGGATGCAATGTTCCATCTCCTGCAAAGGGATTAGCTAGCAGTTTCTCTATCATACCCGAAGAAATTTCAAAGTAAACATTTTCAGTAGGTTCAGTAGGTTGAGGAGCAACTCTTTGCTCTTCTGGTCGTGGTGAAGATACCCCGAACAAGCCCCTCAAAGGATTACTTTCCATAGTAACAAGTGACAGAAAATTTCAGCACACTATATAAATGTTTCCTTACCAAGTTCCACTCACCAAAGGCGCTTCACTCCCCGGCAACGGTGCCAGAAAAGAGTCTTGATGACCCACAAGTACAGGGGATCTATCGTAGTCCTTTCGATAAGTAAGAGTGTCGAACCCAACGAGGAGCAGAAGGAAATGACAAGCGGCTTTCAGTAAGGTATTCTCTGCAAGCACTGAAATTGTAGGTAACAGATAGTTTTATGATAAGATAATTTGTGACGGGTAACAAGTAATAAAAGTAAATAAGGTGCAGCAAGATGGCTCAATCCTTTTTGTAGCAAAGGACAAGCCTGGACAATTTCTTATAATGAGAAAAGCGCTCCCGAGGACACATGGGAATTATCGTCAAGCTAGTTTCATCACACTCATATGATTCGCGTTTGGTACTTTGATAGTTTCATATGTGGGTGGACCGGTGCTTGGGTACTGCCCTTACTTGGACAAGCATCCCACTTATGATTAACCCCTATTGCAAGCATCCGGAACTACAAATGAAGTATTAAGGTAAACCTAACCATAGCATGAAACATATGGCTCCAAATCAGCCCCTTACGAAGCATCGCATAAACTAGGGTTTAAGCTTCTGTCACTCTAGCAACCCGTCATCTACTTATTACTTCTGAATGCCTTCCTCTAGGCCCAAATAATGGTGAAGTGTCATGTAGTCGACGTTCACATAACACCACTAGAGGAGAGACAACATACATCCCATCAAAATATCGAACGAATACCAAATTCACATGACTACTAATAGCAAGACTTCACCCATGTCCTCAGGAACAAACATAACTACTCACAAAGCATATTCATGTTCATAATCAGAGGGGTATTAATATGCATTAAGGATCTGACCATATGATCTTCCACTGAATAAACCAACTAGCATCAACTACAAGGAGTAATCAACACTACTAGCAACCCACAGGTGCCAATTTGTGGTTTTGATACAAGATTGGATACAAGAGATGAACTAGGGATTGGAGAGGAGATGGTGCTGGTGAAGATGTCGATGGAGATTGACCCCCTACCGATGAGAGGATAGTTGGTGATGATGATGGTGATGATTTCCCCCTCCCGGAGGGAAGTTTCCCTGGCACAACAGCTCCGACGGAGCCCTATATTGGTTCCGCCAAGGTTCCGCCTCGTGGCGGCAGAGTTTCGTCTCGTGAGCTTACTTACGATTTTTTCCAGGACAAGAGACTTCATATAGCAGAAGATGGGCACCGGAGGGCCACCAGGGGGCCCAGGAGACATGGGGCGCGCCCAATAGTGGGGGGCGCGCCCCCCACCCTCCTGGCCAGGGTGTGGTCCCCCTCTGGTACTTTCTTTGCCCAATAATTCTTATTAAATCCAAAATTAACTTTCATGGAGTTGCGGGACTATTGGAGCTGTGCAGAATATGTTTCCAATATTTGCTCCTTTTCCAGCCAGAATCCCAGCTGCCGGCATTCCCCCTCTTCATGGTGAACCTTGTAAAATAAGAGAGAATAGCCATAAGTATTGTGACATAATGTGTAATAACAGCCCATAATGCAATAAATATTGATATAAAAGCATGATGCAAAATGGACGTATCACCCCGGAAGGCATCCCCTCTTTCTTCTCCAACATTATCGGCAATCTCACTTGGAGTTATATTTTCATTCGTCACATGATATGTTTTTTACTTGGAGCATCATTTTATTTTGTTAAGATTTGCTTGCTGTTATTTAGAATAGTGTTTTGCATCTTTCTTTTCAATAAAAATGTCAAGGATAGCCTTTACCATGCTTATTTTGCAAGTATATGAGTCTATTTCAAAACAGAAAGTTTGTCGTTGTTGCAAAAATTCCCGAGAAAAGTTAGAATGTGATAAAATCTTGAAAAGTTTTGCACAATAAGATCTGATAAATTTTCTACAGTGTGTTAAATTTTCAGAATTTTTTAAGTTGAATAAGTATAGATCCTATTGCACTCTTTACAGACTGTTATGTTTAGACAAATTGTTGTTATGTTTGCATTGTTTGCATATGTTTGATTGTTTAATGATTCTATTTGAGGATAGGAGTATTAAATATGCAGAGGCATTTAGTAGGCAATGTTAAATAATAATTTTAGTGATTTTCTGCAGTAGAGAATGATAAGGTTTTGCATTGATTTATACTAACTTATCTCACGAGTTCTTGTTGAGTTTTGTGTGGATGAAGTTTTTGAGATTTATGGAAACCGTGATATGAGAGGAATTAAGGAGACACAAAAGCTCAAGCTTGGGGATGCCCAAGGCATCCCAAGTTAATATTCCAAGAAGTCTCAAGCATCCAAGTTTGGGGATGTTGTCGGCATTCTAGGAACGGGGGTCCCCAGACTTGCCTTCCTGCGGCCTGCGGCGTGGCTCCACCAGCGGCCTAGTGCGGCCCGTCTTCATCAACCAAACACTCAAGACCGTCGTGAGGGGCCAAGCCTCGCGGAGCGGACGACACGAGACCTCCTCAGGAGCGGCCTCATCAGGCAGGCTCGCGAGGGAGGCGGAGAGATCAAGGTAAGGGGACCTCGCGAGGTTCCCGTGACGCAAGCCATGACGACCAAGGCCAGGCAGGCGCCAGTGCATGCAGTGTCCTAGTTTCCCCTTTGGTGCTAAGGGGGCAAACGCAGGCGCGGAGTACTGAAGCATCAGGCAAAGGTTTCCATATCGATGCAAGAAGACCAAGACTAGCAGGACGGCAAGACGGAGGTCACTGTGGAGCCCAAGACAGTGTCATCACCAGAGCCTTTGGCAGGTGAAGACCGCCTTTAGTCAGCATAGCTTGTACTAGTTGTCCCCTTCAAATTGGGCGTTGTTGGATCCCTTCCCGCTCGATATTTGGGAAGAGGACCATGGCCTCTATAAATAGGACTAGCCGCCGCCATAGAAGGGGAGGAAGAACCCGGATACACTTGACGGATCCATTGGGACCAGAACCACTCACCTAACACAAGAACACCTCGCCTCAGGAGGTTGTTCTTCCCCTTGTACTGTTCATCATCAGCCCAAGAGGCAATCCACCACCACCACACTGGAGTAGGGTATTACACCACAATGGTGGCCTGAACCAGTATAAACCTCGTGTCTCTTGTGCTGTGATTTCGTTTAGTTGAGCTTAGGGATCGCGGCGAGGCTGAGAGCGAGATTCGATAGGGGGAAATCTTCGTGCGCACCCTAGTGTTCAAACCTTACGGGTTTTGCCGGAACCCGATATCCGACATTTGGCGCGCCAAGTAGGGGTGCACCGGAGTATTCCTTCCGTCGACCTGTGTCCCGTCGCTTCGTCGCATCCATGTTCGGCGCTTGCTGAGCCCGCGCTGAGCTCCAGGCTGCTCTCATCGCTCAGGTCACCTAGACGGCCCCTGTCGGCGGCCCCCCTTGCCGTTCTTTGTCGCCTGCCGCCAACACCGCCACCAGCCCGGCGGGGCACGAGCACCAAGCGTCTTCGCTGCACCCCTTGTTGCGGCGGGGCGGCCGCACCGCCACTCCACCAATGACTCCAGCCGGATCGTGGTCCCACGCTCGACGCGCTCCCACGGACGCGCAAGCCGCGCTGCTCATGGCACGCAAGCTCCTGCGTTACCGCCCCGTCGACGACCTATACGAGGATTGGCTCGCCCGCATCACCGAGCTCGTTAGTGTCACAGGGGGCTATCCCGCGCCGTCCCTCTCGCTGCCTCACCTGCTGCCGCGTACGGGCGGCGCAGCTCAAGGAGCGCCTCCACCACCTCAGCCCCAAGATGGCGCCCTGGCTCCAAGGTGTGTGGCCCCCGGACGTGACCCACTGCGCCCGGCACCCGTGTAGAAAGAAAGAAGCTGTCAAGAAATCCCTCGGCCCCGAGAAGGCGCCCCCGTGCTCCCGGCACCAGCATGACAAGACTGCGTGCTACCAGTGGCAGCGATGCATGGGCATCATCAAGAGCAAGCTCCACGGCAACAAGGGGCTCCAGTGGCCACAGCAGGCTGCCGCGCCTTTACCCCCGAGCTACGCAGCGTCGCTTGGCTGGGCAAGTTCAAGCCGGACCTGCCTCCTCACTATAACGGCAACCCCGACCCCGAAGAGTTCTTGCAGCTCTACGAGCTGAGCATCAAGGCGGCCAAAGGCAGCGAGAAAGTTATGGCAAATTGGTTTCCCATGGCACTCAAGGATGGTGCCCGCTCCTGGCTCCTGAACCTGCCTCCCGGCTCGATCTCTTCCTGGGACAAGATACATAGTCGCTTCATCGCCAACTTCCAAGACACTCGCGACTGCCCCCCGGCCACAGGTGACTTGTGCCACATCAAGCAGCAGCCTGGGGGGACCCTGCAGAAATACATCCAGCGCTTCAACAGCGTATGTGTCAAGATCCCCAAGGTCACGGACGAGGCTATCATTTCAGTGTTCTCTGATGGCATCTGCGACGTCAAGATGAAGGAGGAGCTGGCCATCCAAGAGGAGTTGTGCACATCCCTGGGGCTGTTCAACCCAGCGACCAAGTGTGCAAGGGCTGAGGAGGGACGCCTCTCCCTCCTCGAGCTCCCAGCTGCCGACCAAGAAGAAAAGAAGATCAAGGCTAAGGACGTCTAGTGCAAGGGAGCAGCCGTGCTCACCGCGGAACCAGATACGAAGCGCGGCAGGGACCAGCCAGAGTCGTCTAAGGGCAGCCGACCTTTCTGCGCCTACCACAACCTCCACACCCACAACACCAACGATTGCCATGAGCTTAGGGCCGTTCGAGAAGGATGCTTCGGTAGATGCCCCGAGCGCAATGACCGGGGCTACGGCCGAGGAGGAGGACATGGCGAAGGACGATGGGACGACTGTGGCCCTCGCCAGGAGTGGCGTGACCAGCCTCGCGAGGGCGCTTGGAGGGACCAGCCTCGTGAGGGCGCCTGGAGGGATCAGCCTCGCAAGGACCGCCCCCATGGCAACGCAGGCCTTTTTCTGCTGCCGCCGCCACCAAGAAGGAACGACGACCATCATCAGGACGAGGGGCTGGGGCTTCCAGGAGCCACATGCTATCGCTTGCATCTTGGGTGGAGCTCAGGCCCCAGCCTCTCAGCGCATCTTCAAGTTGTTTGCTCACGAGGTGAACACAGTTATCCCCAAGCTCAAGGCCACACGCCTGCTCAGGTGGTCCAAGTGCGCCATCACCTTCAGTTCGGCAGATCAACTCAAGTGCGTGGCTACTGCCGGTGTCCTCCCGATGCTCTATTCCCCAGTCATCAGCAACATGCAGGTCACCAGGACCCTCATCGATGGTGGCGCAGGCCTTAACATCCTGTCCGTCGAGATGTTCAACAACCTTCAAGTGCCATATGATCAGCTCTAGCCTACCAAGCCTTTTTCAGGAGTTACTAACGGCTCCACCACCCC
Organism: Triticum dicoccoides; assembly: GCF_002162155.2. NCBI lineage: Eukaryota > Viridiplantae > Streptophyta > Magnoliopsida > Poales > Poaceae > Triticum > Triticum dicoccoides. The sequence goes on from NC_041385.1 coordinate 716,059,098, forward strand.
GATAGGGCAGGTCCGCCTCCCTGTCACCTTCGGACAGCGCGACAACTACCACACGGAGCTCATCGACTTTGACATTGCCCACATCCACCTGCCATACAATGCCATCCTAGGGTATCCAGCCCTGGCCAAGTTCATGGCAGTGACCCACCACGGCTACAACGTCCTCAAGATGCCAGGAAGCGGCGGAATCATCATGGTTCCCTGTGAAGAGAGAGATGCGGTGTGCTCCCTGGAGCGTGCCTTACAAGCTGCATCAATCGAGGATCCAAGCAGCAAGGGTGAGAACCCTCCGGAGGCCATCCCCAAGAAGAAGAAACAACCGCTTTAACCGAGGCCTCAGGAGGTCGGCATCTCGGGTGGTGCCGCGTCAGGATCAGCGTACATGGCGAATTGGGGCACCTCCTTCCGTCGCATAGGAAGGCGCGCCCGGCGCCCTCCTCGGGCAGGGCTCGGGGGCTCTCTTCTGGAGGGCCTCAGACCTTGCCAACATCACAAGGGAGGTGCTCGGGCACCACTTGGAGGCGTGCTTCACAGAACGTTTCCCTCAAGAAGGCGCAGGGCAAGGAAAGACCAACGTTCAGTAATTCATCACCAAGACCACTCAGGAGCTTCAGGATGCAAGAGCCATGCGCAGCGATCACCGCATGCCTAGTGTGGCTCCCCATCCAGGCGAGGATGGCGGGCTGTGCGTCTGCATCGACATCCCAGGGCTCAACCGGACCGCATCTCAGGAGCATTTCTAGCCTTCGCGCGTGGGACGCTGCAAGGGCCCGCCGCACAGCTACGTTCGCATGCCTTTCAGCCTGCCGAACACGGCTGCCATCCACCAGCGACGCCTGTAGAGCATTCTAGAGGCTCAGGATGCCAGGCACCACGCGGTCCTAGCGGAGATGGAGACGGTCCTCAAGGAACCGCCTGGACTCCCAGAGCCTCCCGAGGCTCAGGGCTCCGGTGGCTCTTTAGGAACGGCCTCCTCACCGTGCA